>NC_133778.1:36324299-36577280 GCF_003597395.2 Chelonoidis abingdonii | reverse complement strand
CCCTGCCCATCGCCCACACCTCTCTGAGCCCTCCCCTGAGACTCACCCTACCTCCCCGTTGCCCCCACCAATTCTAGCATGGAGCACCTTCCTGCACCCCAAAGCCCTCATCCCCAGCCCCACTCCAGAGCCCTTACCCCCCCATACCCCAACCTCCTGCTCCAGCCTGGAGCCCCCTCTAGCAACCTGAACTCATTTCTGGCCCCACCCCAGAGCCCACACCCCTAGCCAGAGCCCTCCTGACCCCAACCGCAATTTCATGAGCATTCATGTCCTGCCATACACTTTCCATACCCAGATGGCCTTTGGGTCAAAAAGTTTGTTCACTCCTGCTCTAATCCCAGGCAGTGGTGGTCAGAATGGTAGGATGGCAGTGTTCAAACGCTTGAGTCAGGGTCCCTAATTCATGAGATTGGTTTATAAAACAGATTTGAAAACCATAATCCATTTCAGGGCTTTTGATTTACCTTTCAGTTTTTGATAGGGTGACCAGATGGTCCAATTTTATAGGGATCGTCCTTATTTTTGTTTTTTTTTCTTATATAGGTTCCTATTCCCCCACACACCCACTGTTCCAATTTTTCACATTTGCTGTCTGGTCACCTCAGTTTTCGAGCCTGTAGGGGTTGCTGAGAGCCACTGAAACAAACCATAAATCCTGTATATGATGGAAACCACTTCAAGCTGCACCCCAGTTCCAGCCCCTACGCCTGTAGGGTGCAGTCAGCTCATGTTTTCAAACCTATTTCCGAACCCCAGGGGCAGACCTGTACCAGTGCTTTTGCAAGGTGACAGCTTAAGTTATTCTCTCCTCACAGGCGTGCACACGCTAGGGCTGCTGGACAACCACCACCCATCCCACAGTTTGTGAACAGGCTGAGAGCGGGCTGGACCGAGAGGGGTGCAGCCTCTGTTGACAGGGCGAAGGGTTCAGAACCAGGAGGCTCCCCTCCACCCCTGCATCTGAGCGCCTTGCCGCAGGGATGGAGGGATTTGATGAGCAGGTTTCCTCTGCCAGGCGAGACGGGGTAGGGGGTGGAGGCTCAGCTCTCCTGCAGAGCCCGGGCTCCACACGACAAGGCGGGGTTCGGGAGCCAGAGACCGCTGCTCTGGATGGGGACGGGATGCGGGGGGCGTGGCCCTGCCGCCGCACAGGTGCGAGGGGGCGGGGCCTTGTCTCCGCTGGTGGGTGGGCTGGGAAGCGGTGCATGCCGGGAGTGCATATAAGCGCTCGCGCTTCCCCCCCGACCCCCGTATGTGACCTCTCACCCGGCGGCGCAACGCGGAAGTGCGATGGCGGCGGCAGCCGAGGCAGCAGCGGGAGGCGGCCCGGGGTCCCAGCTCGCTGCCCAGCGGAGGCTGCGCATCCTCTCTGGCCACCTGCAGCGCTCGCAGGCGAGCCAGGCGCCCGAGCCTGAGCGGCTCCTCTCCCCGAGCCAGTGCGGGGCGGGGGGCGCAGCTGAGCGGCCGGTCGCGTCCACCATCCCTAAGAAACGGTGAGTGGGGCGGGGCCCACAGGGAGCTGGGGAAGGGCGCCTCTTGGCAGGCAGGTGAGGGCTGGCGGTGTTGGTGGTGGCCCTGGGGAGCGGCGCCCATGTGGGGGGGCCGCTGTGGCAGTTACTGTTGCCCGGCCCTGGGCATTGAGGAACCCCCTGTAGAGGGGTGGCGAGGTGTACTGGGTATCCCTGTTTGTCGCCCGTCTGGAGATGGAGGCTGCATGCGAGGGGCAATAGGTAAACGCGGAGGTATTTGTGTTCACTTGAATTGGTGAAGGAGTTAATTAGGGTGGCCCTGGCCCGGAGGGGGCGTCGGGCAGGGGCGAGAGGAGCCCCAGCATTCGGGAGGAAGCTTGGACTGAAGGATCTGTAAGGGGTTTTCCTGCCTGCTGGGGCCATGGGCTGCAGGAAATCAAAGGGCCTAATTTTCTCTTATCTCTGTTCAGCTAGTAAGTGGAATACTTATGTAGTTATTCAGTGAAGTATCTGTGTGTGTGTATTAAATTGGCAAAGGAGCAGATCCTTGATTAATGCTGATAAAACATTTAAATCTGGTGGAAAGTGCAATGTGTGTGGAAAAACTTAGGGCTAGTCTACACTAGAAATGCTACAGCAGCAAAGCTGCACTGGTGTCTCATATAATAACATAAGAATGGCCCTACTGGGTGAGACCAAAGGTCTTTCTAGCCCAGTATCCTGTCTTCTGACAGTGGGCAATGCCAGGTGCCCCAAGAGGGAATGACCAGGACAGGTCATGATCAAGTGATCCATTCCCTGTCTCCCATTCCTAGCTTCTGGCAAATGGAGGCTAGGGACACTATCACTATTATAGTCTTGGCCTTCACAATATTCTCTGGCAAAAAGTTCCACAGGTTGTCTGCTGAAGACACTGTGCTGACTGGAGAGAGCTCCCCCATCAGTGTGGTGAAACCACCTCTTCTGCTGTCATAGCGCTGTCCACGGCAGTGCGTAGGTCAGTGTAACTTGTGTAGCTCAGGGAGATGGCTTAGTCACATCCTTGTGTGACGTAAGTTATATGGACATAAGTGGTAGTGTGTACAAGAGTCAATTTTGTTTCTTCCTGTGGGTTTTCCACTGTCCAGTTCTGAGTTATTTGACGTTTCTACCTGATGTAGATACTAAAGAAGAAACTTGTTCGCATATACTGGGCACTAAACTATGGGCGTCTGAATAGTTTTGCTTTTGACTCTTTTTGCCATGAGGCTGAAGTTGGTTCTTTGTGTGGTTTTGAGTTCGTTATTTCAAGAACAACTTAAAAAAATAGTGTAAGGTTACCTTTTTCCAAAAACTTCACCATCATGTGACTAAATTGTTATAAAAATCACACTAGTAGTATTGGGTGGAGGCATTTCAGTTTCTGAATGGTCAGTGAATGATATATGAAAAGGTGCAATTCAGTACTTTGGTGTAACAGTCAAAATACAGCTGGTCTTCTTGCAACTTTCCACCATGCACAGAAATTGCTGGAGATTCAGCAGTTGAGAATCAAACTTTTGAATTTTTCTGTGATGAAACTTAAGTGGATATGTAATAAGAGACCTGGATCACCATTAAAGGTACAACCTTTTTCATGGAAAATTTCAATAAATGTCATGGAAGAGATGTGGAGAAAATAAGGATGTGCCATGGGGAGGGAAGAGGGGCTGTGTGCATGTGGGGGAGGGAGTTGTGTATTCAGCTCATTCCATAGCATGGGCTCTTATCTTTTGGGGCTGGCTCCTTGCTCTAGGTGTTCTGACTTGGTTCCTGTGGCAGCAACACCAGTCAGGATTGGTAAGTCTGATCTTCCATAGATGGAGGCAGAGGACTAGATTTGATTGGTGTTATGACCTAGTCCACTGGGTTGCAATGCCAATCAAACTTGGCCCTTTGCCCCTCCTATCTATGCAGAGCTGGACGTGCCACACCTGAGTTCTGCTGCAACCATTTGGGTGAGGCTGCAACACCTGGAGGGGAAAGGAGCTGCCAGTGTGGTGGTCATGGACTTTATTCAAATTCATAATTACTTTGACCTCTGCACCAAAACAGTAGCCTTAGTCACTACATTTGCATAGTTGACATAATCCATTGCACTTGTTTACTTTGACTCTGAAATTGTAAACTAAGTTGCTGTTTATGATATTTTAATTGAGCAGTTGTTGCTGTTGGTGCTGATCATTGGTGTTGCCTACATTTTAAGCATTCCTAAGGACTTGTGTATAAGACCCTCATAGACTTCAAGGCTGGAAGGACCATCATGATCACCTAATCTGATTTCCTGCACGTTGCCTCACCCATCCCTTCCTATAATAGACCTGTAGCTTCTGGCTGAGTAACTGATGTCCTCAAACCATGATTTAAAGACTTCAAGTTACAGAGAATTCACCATTTACTCTAGTTTAAATGAGCAAGTGACCCATGTCTCTTCTGCAGAGGAAGGCAAACTCTCCAGGGTCTATGTCAATCTGACTTGTGGGAAAATTCCTTTCTGACTCCAGATGTGGTGATCAGTTGAACCCTAAATGTGTTGGCAAGATCCACCAGCCAGGCCCCTGTAAAAGAATTCTCTGTAGTAACTCAAAGCCATTCCCATCTAGTTCCCCATCTCTGACCATTGGGGATTTTTGCTATTAGCAGTTGCAGGTTGCCTACAATGGTAAGAGGTCCATCTCATCATAATATCTCCTCCATAAATGTTTCAAGACTGAGCTTGATACAAGTTCGTTTTTTGCCTCCACTGCTCCCATAGGAAGATTATTCCAGAAATTCACTCTTCTGATGGTTAGAAACCTTCATCTAATTTCAAGCCTACACTTGTTGATGGTTGATTGATATCTATTTGTGCTTGTGTCAAATTAGCATTGGTAGGCCAGAAATCTTAGTGCAAGTTTTATCTGGGCCTGCTAATGGATTCTGAAATACTTTGTCATCCTAATGCAATATGAATACTGTGGTGCTGGCAGACCAAGTGCCAGTCCATGCCAAGGCCCGTGGCCCTCACTGAACATTGACAAATGCTTATTTGGAAACCAGTTTGGCTCACCTGTGTTAGTATTGTTAACATACTTATTAGTTATAAGTAAGGCTGCGAGTCTGCCACAGAAGTCACAGATTCTGTGACCACTGTGACTTCTGCAGCAGCTGGTGTTGGCTCAACCTGCCCGAGCTGGGTGGCCACAGGGCCAGCAGCAGTTTGGGCATGTGAGAGGGGGCTTAGGGGCAGGAGTTTGGAGCGTGTGTGTGGGGGAGTGCTCCCTGGCTCCCACTGGCATGGCCCCCCTGCAGCTTCTAGGTGGTGGAGGGATGGGGGTCTCTGTGCTGCCCGTACCCGCAAGCCTTGCCCCCACAGCTCCCACTGGCTGTGGTTCCTGGCCAATAGGAGCTGTGGCTTGTGGTGGAAGCAGTGGAGCCCCTGCCTTGGCCTCTGCCTCTGCTGTCTAGGAGCTGCAGGGATTCAGAACCACTAGGAAGCCGCTTGCCAGTCCCACCAAGCACCAGCAGGGGGCTTGGGGGCTTCATGGGCCCACAGGCAGCTGCCATGCTTGCTACCCCCTAATGCTGGCCCTGGCTTTTATATGAAGAAAAACAGTTGTTGTGGCACAGGTTTTTATAGCCTATTGAGGAGGGGCGACCTCTAGAGAAAAAGACTGAACTCCGGTGTAAAGGACCATCTCTCACAAAGGCAGGCTTACCTGGGTGGCAAGGTAGACTAGAGTGCCCAAGGGTACAGTTTGTGACTCCAGTTTAAGGCTGTTATAGTGCTTAGGAGTTCACACTTGTTACTTGGTGAAATTTAATTGTAGAACACCTAACCAGTTTGGGGTTCATGTCCTGTTTCTTGACAGTCTGCCCTGAGGTTGGCACTCAGGGTCGTGAGACACTCCAGGCAGCTTGACAAATACATCCTTCTTTCCAGATACAGAACAGATATTATTTGAACACTCTTGCTTTCCTGCATCGTTAATGCTTTTACCATCTTAATTTACCAATGTGTTTATATTCTTGCTAGGATTTCTTTTGTTCCTAATAGATGTTAAAACTACATCTGATTGTCCTTAGCCGTGCTAGTCATGGATTTTTCCATATCTTTAGATTCCCTTATGAATTTTCTGCACTTCATAACTTCTAATTTGTTGACTGCTATCTATTTCCCCTATTTTCCATATGTTGCTTTTTCTGTATGTTTTTTTCCCCAGTCTGTTCAACTCATAATTTTCTTCAACTTTGGGGAATAGCCCTTTGAAGCACCAAGTGTACATACTATTGGTTGGAACTGTCTTCTCTTTGCCCATATTCAGAGTAATCACGTCATGGTCACTGAACAACCATAGTTGTCCAGTCTGATGCTTTATTCATCTTCATCCATCATAAAGAGGTACAAAATAGTTAACTTATGATAGTTTTATAACAAGTATTATTGCATACACCATCTACAACTTTTAGAAGCTACTGATTTATAACTGGCTGCATGAGACCTCCAATGTACGTGTCCCAAATTCAAGACTCCATACCAGCATTTTCTTTCCACACATTATAGGCAGTTAATTAAGGAGTAACGTATTTGGTTTTCTGGTTTGTTTTTTGTCATCTGTAACAGATCCCCACCAGCACTTCATCTTGACTTTAACATAGTAACACATGCTTTCAGGATCCCATGGTTGAGTTACCAGTAACTCACAAGCCTACACAAACTAAGTGTGTGACAGTAGATAAAACAGGATTGCATCAAAGAAACATTTGAATCTATTACCATGTTTTCCTAGCTGGGACAACCTGCAAGGTCCTGAGTGTTTGGCTGATTTAGGTTTGGTCAAAAAGGGTAATAATATGAAGTGCTGTTCAGCTCTACTCCCTTGTTATCAAGGAGGAACTAATGACTCACATTTCAAATACTGATTCTGTGCAAAGACCCAAGGGTCCCAGCCACCTGGCCCTTACTAATGCACAAACAGACCTGTGTCACCTGACCTGTTCATGAGCCCACAGCCCTCCTCCTCACAAACAAAAGACAGGTCAAACATTGCTCTCACCAAATCCCTCAAGTACAAGATCCACAGCTTCACCCTCTGAAACTCGTTTGTCACTCTTGCTGTGTTAAACAGTATGTGTGTTTTTTTTTTTTGGGGGGGGGGGGGGGGACAAAGGTTGGTGATATGGGTTACACCTTTTCCCAAAGAGTTTCAGGTCAGGAAATGACAAGTCATTACTTCAGAACAAGCTAACTGTCCCAGGGATGGGTCAGTTGGGGTAACCTGAGGAGTATTTTGTCACTCATAGTCAGGCTAAACCTATTTGCCTATTCAAGTATCATTTACAAAATGAGTGGTTTGTAGGGCGTGACTTATGGCAGCATCCTGCTCAGGAATAAAATTCTGAGACATGTCTCAGCTACTTCAGAAAAGTTTAATAGTCTCAGGGACATCTGACCAAAAACAGTATTTTGTCACTTAGAGCTGTCAAAGCCCAGTTCCTTATTTGAAAAAATATGAAATACATTATTAATCAAATACATTATGGGGAAACTTCTAAAAAATCGTGCATTGATTTTTTTTAATTGTTCTTTGAATAATGAACTGGAAGTCACAAATAATAAACTGGTACCATGAACAAGGAACAAAATTCAGCCTAGTTTCTTTGCTAGTATTTTCCTTAAAAACTTTCTTGTTTGATGTGTTTTAAAATAGAGTAAAAATGACAGTATTGTTAGGTAGAGTAGAAAGGGAGGAAAAAATCGTTCAATTACCTACAACAAATCCTAATTTTTGCTTTCATTTTTCAGTGTTTTTCTATATATTGTAATTACTACAGTGTGATGCAAGTTGATGTGACTTACCACCTTAAGAAAATGAACCAGTTATAGAAGTAAATTACACTTTATAACCCTGGATTTCACACTCTTTTGCTGTAAAGAGTATGTGGTACTATTATATATGCAGAATATATATTTTGATTCTTAGGTGTGTGCTATTCAATACTGGGAGATGCAAGATGAGGTATCTAAGGAGACTCAGCTTCTATTATTGAGCTGTTCCTGGGGTTAGGCAAGTAGGGTAGGAAAAAATTAATATCTCTTAACAGCAATTGTTTTTAGCCAATTTTAGGATTTATATTAAATGGAGCCGTGCCCAGTCTTACACTAAAGGTGAGCCACTCTGATTTGAGAGCAGGGGAAAATGGACTTCTGGCAAGAATGCAGGTGACTCTCTTGAATCTTTTTTGGGGTTGGGAGATGAGTGTGACAGTCTCTTTGGCCAGACATACAGAATTAGTAGTAATGTCATGTTTTTATTACAGTAGCATTTAGAGGCCAATTAGATCGGCAGCCCTTTGTATTAGATGAAGAAACATATAGTAAGTTACAGTCCTTCAAAGAACTTACACGTAGCTGAAGTTGGGTAACTTAGATTGACACCCCCCCCCCCGCCCCGCGATAGTGTAAACCAGCCCTCAGTCGGAGAGCACTTAAGTCAATGACCCTCCTATTGGTCCTTTGCCACCAGATTTTAAAATTTCAGTCCAGCATGGAGCTAACTGGACAACAGAGAAGGTAAAAAAGTCCACATCCAAAATGGAGTTTGCAGTCTGATAAAGTACAGAATTCATAAGTTCTGCAGACTGACTTCTTCCCTCCCTGCCCCCAGGATATAGTCAGTTGCATTTAGTCAAGAGAAATGCTGGAATTCTCAGGCAGAAAAGGGCAGGGACTGAATTGGGCCAGCTTGTGATAGGCCAATATTCAGCAAGCTGGAACTTCCTATCTTGTATTTCAGAATCTAATTAATTTAATTAAAAACGGTTCATTATCCCTTGTAGTTGCCAAGTTTACGCTGGAGTCACATTTTGAAGGTTAACTGGTGCAGTGACATATCTGCAGACTCAGAACGGAGACACTGGATAACTGGTGTCGACCATAAGTCCTCTAGCAGCTGTCCCACAATACCCCATTCCTGGTGATAGTGGCTGCTCTGGTCACAATTTTAAACTCTGTGGCCCAGGGGTCACAGAGACCAGAAGCCACTCCATCCTTAAAACCCTCCCACATGTTTTTCAAAATGTCTTTTCTTGATTGCCCACTTGGCAAGCACAAACCAACTAGTTCACCCTTGTTATGTACAACTGCCCAGGCTCTACATACAGAGGTACTACATACTTCATGCCTACTCCAGGCAGAGCTGCATTTGATTTCCTGAGCTTATGGGGAGAAGAGGCTGCAAGCACAGCTACGAAGAAGCCACAGAAGCATGGACATCTAAGATCAAATTGCACGGAGGATGCAGGCAGAGTGGTATGATAGGCATCAGCAATAGTGCCCATGGAAGCGAAGGACCTTCTCCAGGGATACTACAAGGCCAGGGATACAATAGACCTGGTACTGAACCTCCTTCCTGCTGCTTCTGCAAGGAACTGAATGGTATACTTGGCAGAGACTGCACCAGGACCCTGCGGACCACTTTTGATACCTTGGAGGAGCCTGAGCCTGAGACCAAGACCCCTGCCATGAACAGCAAGGATGGGGGAGGGAAGAGGCATCAGGGACTCAACAAGCCAGGACCTATTAGAGACTAGCTTGTCCTGCCAGGCAAGCGCAGATGAGCCTGATGACAGGGAAGGGACTTTGGGTAAGTGTGTGCATGCATTTTTGCTTCGTTTTTAAATTTAAAGATGGAACTCATCCCATTCCAAGTTAACAAGACATAAGTATCTTTTTTTCATTTTTTAATCGTATGGGGAGAGGTAGAAGTACAACAAACAGGGACAGAGTTGGCATCTCCTTTTCATTCACTGTTAGAAGTGTTGAGGGATGCTGAGGGCTTCATGTGCACAGACATGTCCCTATTTTGCTCCTGAGATCTTGATGAAACTTTCATTGAGATACTCTGCAATCCTCTCCCAAATGGTGTTAGGGATGGCTGCCTTACTTTCTCCTCCTCGGTGGGACACTTTCCCATGCCACTTTCCAATGAGTTTGGTTGGCACATGTAATAAACAGGCTATATGGGGGGCAGCTTCAGGATGCCAGTAGCAGCAAATGGGGATTGAAATTTTAAAGTCTGGTGCAACAGAAAATTGTTCCCCTGCTTGCTCATGGTGGGCTTTACTCACCATGACAGGCTGGAGAGTGGTGGTGTGCTGAAGTTCTCTGAAATTGAAATGTCAATAAACCTTTTTTTATGAAATGTCTATAGGAATAAGGGACGGGAGTTTTGGAAATTTTCCTTTTCCCCTGTGACTAAGTCCAATGATGCATCTGTTTTTAATCAGCACCTTCTGGCATGCCAGCCTTGAGGATGTTGTCTCCATGCCTGTAGGATGCCTGACCCTGATGAGGACTAGGGTGGGTGTATTCTGTGAGATCCTGCAAGTGAGTGCTGGATTGGACCACGAACAAAGGGCTTGGAGAGCCTATATGGCTGACAGCATGGTGAAAGACAGAGGACAGGAAAAAGGCCCAAGAATCTCAGCCTGACGAGAAGGAAATAAACCAGGATATAATAGGTCTTCTCAAGCAGAAAATCCAAATCCAAAATCAAGCAGACTCTGGTTGACCTACAGGTCCAAAACCCCCAGACTCTTCAATCTTCGCTGTCCTTG
The DNA here is from genome assembly GCF_003597395.2 of Chelonoidis abingdonii. NCBI lineage: Eukaryota > Metazoa > Chordata > Testudines > Testudinidae > Chelonoidis > Chelonoidis abingdonii. Next base: position 36,567,192 of record NC_133778.1, on the reverse strand, counting down.
GAGAATTACATGGTTACTTCTTCCGACACCCCCAACATACCATGTGTAGCATCATGGGTTGCTTCATTACCTCTGCCACTCCATCCCAGGGGATAGCAAGGAAAATTGCAGCTTTTCACACACTGACCTGTGAGAGCCATGGTTGGTGTATGTGTAGTCACAAGGAACTATATTTGTGTACTCAAATGAGCATAAATGTTTATTTCCTTTCTAATTAAAAGCTTTACCCCTGTTAAGTAATGTTAAAAATTTGTATGATGTTGATTTTTCTGCACTGTTTCCCCCCTCCCCACAATAAAGTTCTATTTCTGGAGGAACAAATCATCTTTATTAGTTCACAACAACTACTGGAGAATGCATAGCTGTAGTCAAAGCAAACAATACTTGTTAATGCAAGTGCAGCATAATTGATAAGTTCAGGAAAACACCCTGTGCTATATTAAAACATTCAACATGTACTGCTCAGTTCAGCTGTGGATGATTGTTAGTGTTTTTTTCAAAGCCTCCCTTAACCACATACATCCATATTGGGCTCTTGTAATAACTCTTGTGTCTGGCTGTTCAAAATCAGCAGACAGCCACTCCACCTCTGCTCCCCTCCTCTCCCTGCCAGTGGCAGCTTTTCCTCCTTTGCCTCTCAGATATTATGCAGGACGCAACAGGTAGCGGTAACCATTGGGATATTTTTTTCTCACTGAGATTCAATCTAATGAGTAAACATGCCAGTCTGCCAAAAGCACATTCAACAGTCATTCTGCGCTTTCAGAGCCAGTAGATGAAACTTTCCTTAGTGCTGTTGAGGTAGTCAGTGTACTTCTTAATAAGCCAGGGAAGCAGGGGTAGTGGACATGCCCCAACCTTTTTAATCTGAGCAAATTCTCCAAGCACTTTAGACAAACTCACTGGTAAAGATAAAACATTACAGAAATAACTTTTTAGTTAATTTTTAAATAAGTGGTAGGCATAAAGGTCAGACTTGGTTACATAAGAAATAAAAAGTAAACACATTCTAAATCCTAAACTTTAGCAGGCTAAGCAAGATTTTGCAGGCAGAATTCAGTTCATACTAACTAGAAAAATCTAATTAGGGCCATCCCTTCTTCCCAGTTCAAGGAGGCTTCCCCTTGTCTTCAAAATGATCTTTCAACTAGGTGTTGAGACAGAGGAGGAGAGGCGAAGTAGTGATGTCATTACCCTCCCCCATTTTATACTCCCAGGTGCTAGAAAGATCCTTGCTCTTTCATGGGGTTTAGACAGCCCCTATTTTGTATATGCTCTGTCAGGAGTCTTCTGGTGGGGAGGAGGCACTAGGAGAGTGGATTCTCCTTAATGAGCCATCAACACATGGCTGGCTATTACTGATGTAAATCTGTTTTGGAGGTGTTAGTTGCTCCTTTGTCAGTGAAAGGCTAGCTGTGGGTGTCTCCCAGAATTTCAACATATTTCAGTAACAAGCAGTTTATCTTCAAATACAATGGTAATACATATAATTCAACAGGATAGTAAAGGTCAACAGATCATGACTTCTCAAATAATACCTCAAAGGCATACTTTGTACAAAACATATAATCCTACAACAGCAGTGAATATCTGGGTACGAGGTGTCATTTTGAGAGAGTGTCACAATGTCCCTTAACAGAGTATAAGGGCTAGTAATTTTTTACAATGAATATTTATGCCGCAGAATCTGAATATGCCTACAGGCTGCATAAATACATCAGATGGGTCCAGTATTTGACATAACTGGCTTTAGAGGTAATTGTTTTCTTTAAAGTCTGGTTGCAGCAGGCAAAGGACCTGCAGAAGGAAGGGAAGAAGCAGAGAAACCATACACATGCAAACATTACTTTCTGTCCTCCGTACAACACTCTTCCCTCTACAAATGAGGGTTTAACAAATAAGTCCTGTTAGATTCCTAGGGTGACTGTTCTTCCTTAAATTCCAAATGCGTGTTGATTCATCATCAGCCTCAATCTCTTCTTCCAGAAGCTGACTCACTTCCTCAGAGGCCTCGGCAGTGGGTGCATGTTTCAAATGGGGACTCTTGTCTTGAGTTTTCTTCCGAATGCTCTTGACCAGGAAGTGAGTGCTATGAGAGTCTGAATATGCATTCTAGTCCCGTGCCCAGGTCAAGTTCTGAGGTCTAGGCTCTGACATTGCTGGTGTCTAGGGGTGGAAATATTCAGGTTGTGTGTCTATTGATTTACTGCTTGTGTCTAAAATCTGCTTAAATCTTGCTACACACAATTGTTCAATACTTTTTTTTATGATTCATCAAAATTCTTATGTTCTTTACTCACATTACCAGAATGATGTATTGTGGCCTAGTCCTTATCACTGTATTAAACTGTCTTCTCCTTGACAATGTTGTAGTTCTTATTAGAAATTCTTGATACATTTGAGTGTGTGGTGCACATAATGTCCATGTTAGGCAACCACTGACAAATTGATATGTACTCCCCATAACTGCGTTGAAAACAGTGGCCAGCGACTGCTATGGGAGAGTGGTGCTTAGAAGCACTACAGGAGCTCAGCTATACTCTTGTGTTGCTTGTAAGTTCTGCAGAAACTCTGCCATGTGAAGGTAGGGAGATTTCCTTTTTTTGGCTGTGGAGCTGAGCTCTGCAGAATAAGGGGAGCCAGTCAAGAGTTTCATAGTTGTTTTCTTCCCCAAGGGCACTGATGTTTTTTGAAGTGAGGTACAAATATTTTCACTAGTGACATGTCAGAGGATTTTTTAAAGGTTGTTCCTTGGGTTCTGAAATAACTGGTTTTCTAGGTGTGTTTGTAACCTGGATTTAGAATGATGTATATTTTTGCTGTTCACGAGTGGATTTTTTTTACTGACTTCTATTTGCACATGTGTAATGTATGCTAGCTCACCCTTAAAGAGAGCAGTAAAGTTTGTGTGAACAACTTTTGTATCCATATCTGATGACTGTATGATATACAGAGTGTAACAAGTAATACAGCTTCGTTTTTGTTCTGGAAAGGATATTGTAACAGCCCTGATTGAGCTGCTCCTCTTAGATATTTATCAGTCTGCTGTATCTGGGTCCCACATGCTGGACTTGTGTGCTCTTAAGCTTCCTGAGTCTGAGCAAAGGCCAGTCTCTGGCGCTCGGTCTCTAGAGAGAGACTCTCTAGGTTGTTTCTTTCAACACCCCTTTTTAAGAGCTGAGACCCAGTGGCACAACTACCTAGACTGGTCCCAGCTCCCCTAACTCTCCAGTTGCTTATACGCTCTTAGAGTGCAGACCTTGTGTTCCAGGTCAGTGTCCTGAGTGATCACTCCTGTCCCTCCACTGCTGGGTGAGTGCAGGCCACACTTGCTCTGCCACCCAACTACTCTGGGGGGAAGAATCTGCCCCTCCCCTCTGGGGTCAGATAAAATGCAATACCTCCAAATTATTGAAAAATAAAATGAAAAATTATATTTAAAAAAATCTCATGGGTCTCTAATTGTATTATAGAGATGCATTTAATCAGTGTTCATTCTGGGGTTTTCTAATTTTTGGGTGTAAATGCTAACATTTTGAGGACTAGTTAGGTGTTAAATTAATCTTAAATGCTTAAAATATGGGAAATTAAGTAAATTTTGCTGATATGCAAAGAATCCCTTTGAAAGTATACTTGTTAATGTGAGTTTAATAACCAATACATTACTCATTTATGCTTTTGAGAGGACTGTTTGCTTTAGTTTTGTGTGCAGTCTCTCTTCAGGATACAATCTACTTTAAAAACCTTATTGATGTTGTAATACACTTGCTTAGATTAAGGCGTGGATAAATTTGTAATGAAGAAAGCTAGCTGACTTAACACTGGCATTCTTCTCTTGATATGCAGCTTGGTGACTGAAAATTGGTAAATCTGTTCTCCATGAAGGTGTGGAAGTTGGTTTCTTAAGATTTTATACTGCTGCCCATTACTCTAGTACCTGAGCAAGATTTTAAGACCTAAAACCTGTTGGTAACTCCAGACTGATGCAGTGTAACTACACCTAGAAATAATCTTGTTACTCTACCAATAAAAGTATACTTCATCTTGATAACTGCTCAATACATTTGATGTCCATTTTATTTGTGGATTATCCGATTTTTTTTTTAATTTACTTGTACCAAGCAAATGAACCAGAAGCATAAGTCACTTCTGTTTTACTGTAAAAATATACATGGCACCCTCCTAAGAAAAGCTCACATTTCTTAATAAAGGGCTATGAAGTTGATTTTACTGTGATGGTGGAATAATGCCACCTTGTGGTCATGTCTTGCAGTTTTTAGACACCATTTTCTCTTGTAACATTTCTTGGAGACTCTACTGCATTCTGTGCTATAATCCGAATGGCTGCCATCATTTGATAGCAAGTAGCTCCATAGGGAGAGAAGAAAACATGTTTGTTTTTCTGATTGTTCAGCAAGATACAAAAATACAGTCTTTGACTTTGAAAGAAATGCCAGTTCCAACAGAGATGCCAACTCTCCCTAATTTTCCATAATTCTGATTTTTACATGCAATTACAAAATTACTAATTCAGGTTTAAATCTACTAATTTTGTGCGTGCATGCAAACACATGCAATCTGTCTCGCCACTGCTTGAGTCCGATAAATACAGCAAATAACGGCACAGATATGAGGGCATTCTTCTCCATCGCTTCTATGGTATATGCCCAGACTGCTCAGTGAGGGCCTGAAAGGAAGTAAGCCACAGCAATTTTGAATGGGTTGGGCAGTGCTGCTGGAGTCAGTGCCCAAGCCATAGCTGCATGTTGTATTTAGAGCACAACATGCAGCCTGTGACTTGGGCAGTGAATCCAGCAGCACTCCAAACCCCACTAACAATTGCCATGGCTTGACTCCGCTAGACTTTCACTGGGAATTCGGTGGTGGAGGAGGAAGGTGGGGGGGAATGCAGCATAGGTGGAGGAGGAAGAGTCAGCTGTGGTGAAGAGGAAGGTGGGGGGAATGCAGCATAGGTGGGAGAAGAGGAGGATCATCCTGGGAAGGATGTCCAGCCCTCAGACTGGCCAAGGTAATTAAGGGCCCAAGGTGACATAGGATGACAGCTTTTCTGGGGCCAGTCTTCTCCATCTCCCAGTTTGGAGGTGGGGATCAAGGGCATAATGGGCAGGGGAGAGCCCAAGCACTCTTCCCTTGAACACAGATGAGGGGAAGAAAAGGCTTTTGTTTCTGGGGGAAGACGCAGAAGGTCTAAGCAAATGCTCTTAATTCCTCAGGATTTTTTTCATGAACATCCCTATGTCTCAGAATAAGTTTGGCATCTGACTACAGAATATAGCTTTCAAAAACTTGAATTTTATTGTCAATGAAAGTAAAATATTTAAAATTACTTAAGACCCTATTTACCATCCTGTTTTCACAACTCTAATTACTGTTGTTAGTGTTGCCATAGTAACTTGTTTTCTTTCCAGATGTTTTCTCTTCGGGAATATCCTTATACATCTCCAAGAGCAAGCTATCTCTTGTACTCAGAATTTCAGCTGCACTGAAGAGCAGAATGCTTTTAAAAAAAATACACAGGATTCACACCAAAACATGGCTGGCAGCACCCTTTTGGCACTGTGCAGGAGGGAAGGGATGGGAACTGTTTCCAGCTGCAGGGGAGGAGAAACGGGAGAAGGGATGACCTGGCCTATGTCTTTGCAGAACTCATCCCTTCCTGCCCACACCATGCTGAAAGGCAGCTAACACCTCCAGGCTGCTGCTGGCCACTGACATAACCCGTCCACCTCCTGTCCCTTAGCTACAGTGTGGGAAGGAAGAGGTTAAGCCCTAAGGACTCAGTGTGCACCATGGCCCAGGGAACCTGCCTGCAGGGTCTTCAGGGGCCAAGAGCCTGGCCAGTGAGGTGGCTCAGTGGGAGAGGGTGTCTGGGAGCAGGACCCAGAGCTGTGGAGGAGGAGATGGATGAAGAGGGTGCTTAAGCCTGCCCGGGGGTTGCTGTAGAGCCTGCACCTTTGGGGTGGGAACAGGCTGGAAATTGCGCCCCTCACCCGCCCCCCCGAGCTGGCATGTAGATGGAATGGCGGGGAGCGGCTGGCCTTGCATGCTGCAGCTTTGCCCCGCCACCAGTCTTGAAACCCCCCGCCCCCATTGTCTGTCATTGGATCACCCACTCACTGCAGGTGTGTGGCCGGTTGGTGAGCAGGGATCTAGCCAGCAGCAGGACCTGCTGATACTAATGGGGGGGAGGGAAAGCATAAAATATGGGACAATTTGCCCATTTTAAAGAAAGTTGGGACACCTGCTGGAGGCCTTAAATACAGGACTGTCCCGTTTAAAAACAGGACGTCTGATCATCCTACCTATATATAACTTGTAGTACAGTACCTGGGTATTATGAAGACAGTAGCTGGAGATCAAGTTAAGGCTGCATTGAGATTTTTTTCCTCTTAAAGAGGCTCAATATCTGCTTTACATATTTGTGTCCAAAAACCTTTTAACCTGAAGTTAAGATGATGGGTGATCAAAAGTTAAACTTTGGTAAATCAGGAAATTCAGACTTTTAAGGAGATACTTCCCTCATAATCTTAATTCTATCCCCTTTGATTCCTCCCCTAAGAAGTCCTTCAGGTAAATCACAATACCATATGCTCATCAGTGTCTGCCAACCAGTAGTAAATAGATCAGTGGTGCTGTATAGATGCCAGTGAGGATCTGAAGGTCTGTATTAATAGAAGTTCTTAATTGGACTTTTGGTGGGCATAGAGAACACGGAAGATTTGGTTAGGGAATGGTAAAATATTGTCATAGTCTCAATCTCTATTGCCATCCACATGGGAGGGGAAAGGACGGCAGAGTTGGTGTAGATTTGATGGCTGGGAAATGTCAACTCTCTATATCCTAGTTTTCCCATTTTCAGTACCAGAAATTAAATTGTCATGTTCTGGAAGAAGCAAAGGGCAATTCTGAAAGCCTACAGTCTTAACTTCTCCTTAATGGTTTTGCCTCCGAGCTTCTCTTGTTTGAGAAGCTTGAGGTAGAAAAGGGACCAGGTTGAGGCCCAACTCAGGAAGTCATGCTTGTAGTATGCAGAATTTTCATGTGCTCTGTTCTCAGCTCAGTCTGTGGCATGCAGAGCTCTCTGCTTCTCCCATCAAGCACCAAGTACAATCTTGGGGAGTTTCCTACAGGGGGTGGGCAGGAGGCTGGGATTGCAGGCTCCCACTTTCCTGCTGCTGAGGAGGATCACAACTGCATTCTAAAAACTGGTCCCTGGGCTTTTGTAGCCTCCCAACACATCAGTTCTGTCTCCTGATGTCTCCCCTAAGCAAGAGATGGTAATACAGAATGAGGGATCCCCAGAAACTGAAGAGTATGCAATGAGTTTCTTCCAGATCAGCTTCTCCACTCTCTGTGCCTGTGGCATGCAGTAAGTTTTCCTGTGCTTAGCTCACCTTGGTCTGAATAATGTGTGGGCCACAGAAAGTCCTCAATCAGGGTGGGTGGCATGCGAGTGTGAGGGTATGGCTACGCTTACAGCTGTACAGCGCTGGGAGTTACAGCTGTCTCCGTACAGCTGTGTAGGGAAAGCGCTGCAGGGTGGCCACATTTGCAGCATTTGCAGCGCTGTTGGGAGTGGTGCATTATGGGCAGCTATCCCAGTGTTCAAGTGGCTGTAACGTGCTTTTCAAAACGGGGGTGGGGTGGAGAGTGACAGCATGGGGGAGACAGAGTGGATTTTTGGAGCTGACACTGATCTCAGCTCCCTGCCTTGCAAGTTCTAAGGACTGGAAGATACACAGCACCTACCTTCAATCATTTTAAAAGTTTTGACCCTTCCCCCACCCCTCTCTTATTCACTAAATGCAAATTATGCACTCCTAAATAGCCTTCAGACCACATAAGCAGCTGCTCAACACGGACTCCCCCCTCCCCTCAAGCAAACAGCTGTGAACATTCCAAAGCAATTTCCCTGCCTCCGCTCGCTGGCTGGAGCAAAGAGCAGCTGTGTTTGTTTTTTAGATAAGTAGCTCCAGGGAGCTCGGAGTTCAGCCATTCTTCCGGTTTGTTGTGGACAGGAATTCTGGGATACCTCTTAATACCCTGGAGGCCAATAACAGTGCTTTTGGTGGCCACACTTGACGAGCAGCACTGCATCACCAGCGCTGCAAGCCTTACACCCGAAGCAGACCAGGTGTACAGCCTGCGCTGCAGCCAGGGAGTTGCAGCGCTGGCTGTGCCGTGCAAGTGTGGACACAGAGTAAGTTGCAGCGCTGTAACCCCATCACCAGCGCTGCAACTCTCCAGTGTAGCCAAGCCCTGGGCTTCCTTTCTGCCTGTTCTTGCCGTAACAAGTAGTTCAGGTACAATCTATAAATATTTTATAGCAAGCATAACACTGGCCCAAGGCCTGCTACTTTCCCAAACATCTTATCTCTTCTTTCTGGCTCCCTTTTCCCCTTCCAGCAAGGTGTGATTGGATGTTGATTTTCTACCTGCCTCCTTTTCCTAAGTCTCAAAGCTTTTCAGGACCAAATCAGCCAGAATTGGCCCAAGTTCTTTGCTAACCAAAATAGATTGGTTAGGCCCTTGTAGAGGCCAAATACCCTGCAACTGGGGAGGACGGAGGCATTTTTTTTTAAAACAATTAAGTAACTTGGGAGGTCGCACAGTCAGCTATAGAACCAGTGGCTGAAATACAGGCATTCCATTAGTCGTAAGACCATCCATCCACCTAATCTTCCAAGAGGTTGGAAGAGCTACCTCAAAACTGCATTTTAAGCAATCTACCCAACATAACACAAATCTGCAGTCTGAACCTTGAACAGAACCAAGTCTTCTGCATCCCTAGTCCATCTCATTAGCATAGTGGTTATCTTTTGCCCTACACACAGTCAGTGGGTTCCTTTCTGGCTTTGCCCAAAAACTCCATCCTGAATCTGAGAAACCTTCTTGATGACAGTTATGAAACTGAGATATTCTAATGAAAACTTTTGGTTTTAGGTAATTGGATTTTCTGCCAAAAATAATTTAACTGGAAAATTCCTGTCCTGCTCTAATCACTACACCGGTGTCGTGCCTGATTTCATTTGGCATGTGACTTTCGAAAGAGAGGCTTGTTTCTCAAAAGGCAGCATGGCTCAGTGAATGAGACTTGAGCCTGCCTTACCAGAAACCTGGATTCTAATCCCTGATTTGACCTCATGCAGCCACTGTTATATAGAGTTTGTCTACATTACCCACTGAATCGATAGGCAGCGATCGATCCAGCAGGGGTCGATTTATTGCGTCTAGACTAGATGCGATAAATCGACTGCCGAGTACTCTCCCGTTGCCTCTGGTACTCCGTCAGGGCGAGAGGCACAGGTGCAGTCAATGGGAGAGCGTCAGCCATCAACTTACTACAGTGAAGACACCATGGTAAATAGAGCTAAGCATGTCGACTTCAGCAACGTTATTCACATAGCTGAAGTTGCATAACTTTAATAGATTTTTTTCTCCCTCCTGCTCCTCCCGGTGTAGACCAGGCCTTAGCTACAAACTTTTAGGACCTGTCAGGTGTACGTAAATATTAACAAGAGATAGCAAAGGGAGGAGACTTGCACTCTTGGTCTTTGGGCTTGCAGATCTTTGTTCACTAGGCTGTAACATATCGTACAGGGACACTGTCTTAGTGTGGTGCACTGTATAGGTTTGGCCTGGCAGATGGCTGTTTAGTGCATGGTGCACACGTGAGCTAGTACCGGCTGAATGGTGTGGAACAGCTGGTGCAGAGTATCCAGAGCATATCAATAAATTTGCCCTTTAAATTTAAAATTGAAAAATAATTAAGGTTGATTAGTTGAAGATATGTAGTATCACTAGGTAGAATTCTGAGAAATTGTTGTGTAATGTTTCATTTTTAATACGTTAATGTATCATTAAGGCATCAAAAGAAATTTTGCTCTGTGGGGACACCATTCAGTTAGGTTTGAGGTATTATAGATTTGTAGCTCCATTTTAGAGGAAACATGAGGTTTTTTCTTCTCCCTCCTGCCCCCTCCCCAATTACCCCTCCACTACATAGTGTCACTACTATAAGGCAGAATTCAGGTTCTTTGGGCACCTTAACTGTGAATTTCCATGCCTGAGGCTATATGATTGTCTTTAAATTTAACCTTTATTTTGAATTTCCTTTCTTTGTACTGATTTAGGCTACAGCATTTGAAGAAGGTTGCCATCCCACTTTACTCTTAAATTACTGCATGTGCTGTTAAATTTAACTCCAGTTTAATATAGTTACTTTTATTTGGGTCTAATGATTAAACAAGCATTGGTTTTTCACTTTGGTGAAAATCTTAATTTTCCAAAGTAAAGTTCACAGATCCAAATACTGATGCTAAATTTAACAATTAATCTTAAATTTAACACAGAAAATCTTACAAATTTTACATACCTTTTTCTGGATTGCTGGCACCATATACTGCATGCATGAAAGACTTGTCTGCTGCAAGCTTGTTGTTGTTCACATATACTAGCTTTGTACTATTTTCTTTTATATGGAAGGCATAACATTTGGGAAGCTAAATATATTTCTAGGTGTGTAAAGTTATATCTTTTATGATATGCATTTGACACTTTACATTCTAAACTAGTGGAGAGAAAGTAAAGTTCATCTTAAATTGTTGCAAAAGTCAAAACAACGGAAGTCAACAATCTACTAACTTCTTTTCCCTTTTAGGCAAGAAATTCTGAAGTGGAATGGATGGGGATATAATGACTCCAAATTTATATTTAATAAGAAGGGACAAGCAGAATTCACAGGAAAAAGGTAAATGAAATCTCTGGCATCACTGTGTAGCTAATATTATGAAGTTTCTTGTTTTTAAGCATCTTATTGTTTAGAATCTGTATTTGTGTAGTGTTGTAAATCAATCTATCTGAAAGATGATTGCTTCTTTGGCACGTCCTATAGAATAAGCTTAAAATGTTGCTATCTGCATTTTTAACAACTTTACTGAGTTATAAAATAGTACTTTACTAGTGTGGATAGTAAAATAAACCTTCACTAGGATTAATTCACTGCATGCCTTATTAAAAGCTTAAAATGGTCTTTTAGAGGACAATGTAAGCAAAATTAATCTTCCCCATAATTTCAAGTAGACATCCTGCTGAAGATTTTACTTGGTCTTGAGTATCCATTATAATACTCACTCATCTAGGGTTTGGTCAGTAGGCAGAATTCCTGAGTATTCTTCGATTCTAAGAATCTCATGAGAGAACAAGCATGTCATTTTACTGATTAGTTAAATGCCAGTGTGTATTTTATGGGAAACCTTTATTCATGTGTAGAAGTTTCACTGGTGATCATAAAATATTTCTTGGATCAGGGTTGTGGTGAGGATAAATACATTAGATTGTGAGATGCCCAGATACTGCTATAAAGGGGGGGAGGGGGGCAATATAAGTACCCAATTAGGGTTGTCAGGCATCCATTTTTCAACTGGAATGCCTGGTCAAAAACGGATCGTGGCGACTGTCAGCACCACTGACTGGGCCATTAAAAGTCTGGTCGGCAGCACAGGGGGGCTAATGCAGGCTTCTGCTCTGGCGCCGCGCAGCTCCCGGAAGTGGCTGGCACGTCACTGCGGCCCCTAGGTGCAGGAGCAGCCAAGGAGGCTCTACATGCTGCCCCTGCTCTGATGCTGGCTCCACGAGGGCAGTGCCTGCTTCGGGGGGGGAGGGCAGTGCACAGAGAAACCAACTGCATCTCTGCCTAGGGGCCACAGGGACATGCGGGCCGCTTTCAGGAGCCGCCTGAGGTAAATACCGCCCTCAGCCGCTCCCAACCCTCTGCTCCAGTCCAGTGAAAGTGAGTGAGTGTGTGGAACAGCAAGCAATTTGGGAGGAGGAGAATAGAGTGCAAAAAAAAAGGAATGATATACAGAAGGTAATTGAGTGCTCCTATTTTTGCTACTTCCCATAATATAAAATAAGAGAACATTCAAGAGAAATGGAAGATAAATTTTAAATTAGTCAAAGGAATACATATTTGCACATTACATAATTGCCCCATGGAACTCATTGACCTTAATGATATTTTGTGCCAAAAAGTAGTAGGATTCAAAAATTAAACATTTGTATAGGTGGAAATATCAACATTTCCATTAGATACAATTGAATCAGTTTTTAAGACACATCATCTTAACATTTCTATGTAATTGTTTTATATTTAACACTAAATATGCATAATTTTGCAGACCTGGATATGAATTTGAATCTAATAAACTTTCCTTATTCTGCATAAGTACAAATAAGTAAGACGTTTATCAGATTTATGTAATATCATTTAATATTAAGAAGAACCCATGTAATATAGACTTTATGTTCCAGGTATAGGTTGAGTGGTATGGTGTTACCTGTTTTGAAGGAATGGATGGAAAAAACCTTAGGAGCAAGTCTGGAGCACAAAATTACCTCTAGAGTAAGTAAATAGCTGAAGAGGCAGTTCCTTCAAACATATTGCACTCATGATGACATAACCATTCGTCTGTTAGACATGACTCATGCTGTTACCCTCAGTATGCCCTTGCATATGGTTGAGTGCCTTAGCATTAATACAGTGTATTTATTTTAAAAAGTCGTGCCTCCTTATAGACTAGACTAATATATCAAAAGCTGGGTGACTTAAAATTACTAAAAGTCCAAATTGCTGTAATGTCACACTACTTTAATGAAAAGATTAGCTACTTGTACAGGGAATATTGGGGTTACTTTTTGCATGGTGATATATTGTCTCAGACAGACTGCCAAATGGAGGAGCCTGCCCAGAAATGAGAGAATTTTCATTTTGGAGTAAATATTTTATTTACTATGTGCAATAAGAAGCAAAATACAGAAAATATAATAGTTAAACTAATGTTACATACCGTTTTAAATAATTTCTGCAGAATGACAGCGTCTATTGAACCTACTTGATAAGTTGCCCATGTATATTGTATAATATTTGAATACGTCTCTGTGTATTAAGAACAAGAGTACTTGTGGCACCTTAGAGACTAACAAATTTATTTGAGCATAAGCTTTCGTGGGCTACAGCCCACTTCATTGGATGCATGCCTGTGAAAGCTTATGCTCAAATAAATTTTAGTCTAAGGTGTCACAAAGTACTCCTATTCGTTTTTGCACATATAGACTAACACGGCTGCTACTCTGGAACCTCTCTATGCACTGAAGATTTTGGCTTTGCCAGGGGAACTGGGATATTAAACTGTTGGGTTTTTTTTGTTTTTTGAAAGTTGCAGCAAACTTTAATAGATCTTAATAATTGTGTTCAGTTCATGGAATATTGTTTAAAATCATTTGGTGTTATAACACTTAAAATGATCAAAGCTGAATTTTTTTAAATGGTATTTTAAAATCAAATTCACTTTTCACCATTTACACTGTTTTATTTACTTTTGTTCATGACTTGGACAATGAACATAAGCTAGTCAAAGAAGCCACTAAGTGTTTCTCTTTAGTTCACATGCACAATTATTGTATTATGGGAGTCCCTGGGGAGCCAGATAAAGGCCCTAGTATGCTACACACCATACAGACATGTAACAAAAAGATGGTCCTTTCCCTGAAGAGCTTAAAATAAGTGTAAGAATGTACCTGCATTTGGGTTGCAAATCTAGCAGGGAAAAAACTAACACGCAGACTAACTTAATTTGGAATAATCATGTGGAAACTTTTCTGTTGGGTTTTGTGAAAGTTCTTAAAGCAAAATGTAGATGTGGGTCTTAAACTGACAGTTTTTCCTTATTTTTTTTATTTCAAGCAATCCTTAATTTTTTAATATTTCTAAAAATCCCTCAAATCGGAAAATCTTTTTTCCTATTTTCTTCCTTTCTCATTTTTTGGGGGGCAGGCGGGGGAGGTTGAATGGAAGTGAATTGTGGAGTGTCAGGATTAGAAATTTCAGCCAGTCATAGCTCAGAAAAGTTTGAATACTCAAAATTTCAGCCTTTAATCAGATCACTCCTTTTTAGGATACACCTGTAAGTGAAGTTATAGTATTGCTTGGAGAATTATTAATACTTTTATGTGTAAAATGGGGAAAGCCCAGTTTATTTGAAAGTAACTTTTTACTTGTAACACAGCAAAATTGCTCAGCAATCATTGAAAAATGGAAGATGGAACCTCCACTACCATTTTTAGTTACTTTTCAGAGTAGAACGGCACTTAGTCTGTAAAGATCTTTCTTTGTGTCTTGTCTTCAGTGAAGGGCTAAATCCTGTAGTTCACCCTGTTTCAGCTTTGTGATCTTTCCTTACTCTCTCAGTGCTAGGGAGTAAGACTATGTTGATGTGGTTTTGGTGAAGCACTGTGGAATATTGTACTGAACAAATCATTGGCTTTTGATGGTGACATACTGAACAATTTATCTGACAAATAAGAGTTAGAGGGATCAGTGAGGGGTCCAGTCTACAGATGAGAATGCAATTGAGTGGCGCAATCAAAAGGAACTGGTAGGTAGTGTAGTTAGAATTGAGGCCAGGGATGATAATGAAGAAAATTTTAATTGGGTTAAATTCAAATAAATACGCGTATTTTGTTGGGTTTATCAACCACTAACTCTAATCTAGGTAGTTGGGTTTGTCATGAAAGACCAGCATGATTTAGGGGAATCCCCAGTAGTAATGATTTTTTTTCTTTTATTGTAGGCTTTCTTAAATACTAGTGATGTACCCCCATCTATTGTAAGTGAAGAATTTCTTCAGGATCTTAGAGCCAGTAAAATTTCATATTCACAGGAAGCAGAAGATAGGGTGTTCAGAGCTCATGGTAAGATCAAGTCCAGTGTGTAGTTTTATGCTTTTAGAAGTATATTTGATTTTTAAAAATCCTTGTAACTTGATATTTTTTTTGTACTTCAGGTCACTGCCTACATGAGATATTTGTGCTAAGGGAAGGAATGTTTAAACGAATTCCCGATATAGTTGTATGGCCAGGTAAAAAAATTTTAATTTTTTTCTTTTGTTCTGGCGGCTGTAGCTCCCCATGACTGATAAAGAAGGCTAGTAGTTTGGGAAGCAGTCCTATCACACTAGTTGGATATCTCTCACTTTTTGTCATTAACTTGCAATAAATAAACTGAAATTGTTAGTGTCCAGGAGTCAAAAATGGCTTCAGTCTCATCTTTTAAGAGTAGTCATTTTTACTTACTTTTTTCCTTTCAATCTAGATGTTTTCATCTCTATGTTACCATGGGGTATTCACTGCAGTGTTAGATTCATGCTAAGGTCTTTAATTTCAGTTAATAGTTCTAAATCAGTCTTTCATTGTAAGGTTAATGCTCAGAGTTATAATCAAATGACTGCATACAACTTCTCAATTTTTAACAAAGGATTAAACATTGTCTTGGTGCTGTGTGCCTTTTTGTACTGATGACCAACACACTTCACACATACTGTAACTCCTGAATTTCCTGGGGTTTTAGCACTTGGTTGGGAATAGTTCCTGTAATTCATTAAATACATCCCTGAATTATTGATATGTACTCTCAACCTTAATGCCATTTTAACCCAGTTTATCTGGGAGTTTCTAGATAAAAAAATATCTACAAAGTTTCATGCATGAACCATATACAAGAAACCAAAAGAGGACATTGCCATGTAATAGTTCTGATTTGAAGTATCAACCTTGAATCTTTTATTTTAACTTTTTTATGATCATATTCACAAGTATGCTGTGGCTGCTTTGTCATTCTGGGGCAGCACGAAAGCAGCCAGAGCTTACTGATCAGTTAACTAGGTTTACAGGTGCTTTGCCATGTAAAGCAGACAGAGTTCATAGCCCCTGTTTCTCTGTCTTCTGCTCTCCAAAGTCCTCCTGCCTCTTGGACCTCCCTACATTCCCCTGCATATGCACACTGAAATCCCTCCTTGTCCTCCACATGGGCGGTGAATCCTATGGGCCCATGGTTCCTGGGTACCTGGAATATTCCTGCCCTGCAATGTTTGGGACTGGGGCGCTCCCACCTGCGCATCCCCCGGGCCATTTAAAGTAGCTCAGGGCCCCCACTCACCACCAGCAGCGCAGTGGAGCTCTGAGCGGCTTCTTCCCTGTTCACTCCATGTGGCTGTTGGCCACTCCCTGCAGCCCCTGGGTGGGGTGGGTCTGTCCTGCCTCAAGTGCCCATGTGGCCAATGGGAAGCTGTGGGGGCAGTGCCTGGGGATAGCATCACATGGAGACTCCCAGTCTGCCCTGCTTAGGAGCCCCAGGTAAGCACCACACTCCCCCACCCCCTCCCAGAGCCTGCACCTCCCCTTTGGCCCCTAAACTCCCTCCCAGAGCCTGCACCCAAACTCAGTTCCAGCGCTTGCAGCCCCAGCCCCTGTCCCAGCCCGGAGCCTGCACACAGCACCCAAATTCCCTGCACCCCTAACCCCCTCCTATACCTCCATCCCTTACTCCCGCCTGCACCCAGAGCTTGTACCCCAGACCCCCTCCCCCACCCAAACTTCCTCCCAGAGCCTTAGGCAGATGGAGGGTGGAGTTGGGGGGGGGACAGGTTCTGGGCACCACCAAAATTTCTACAAACCTGCCACCCTGGTCCTCCACACTCTCCTGAGTGCACCCACCCTAATTTCACCCTTTTTCTGGCACTCCTTCTGTTCTCTTCCACATGCACACATGAGCCCCTAATTTCACTCTCCTGCCTTCTCTGTTGCAGTGGCATAGTGCAAAGGGTAGCTTCTGAAAAGAAGTAGCTGGCATTATAATAATTGACAGCTTTTTTTCCAAAGCCTGAGGCATAAAAAAAGCCTTTCCTTCAGAGAAATCCACTAAGAACTACCCTCTTTTAAAACTGCAGCTATTTTTCATCAATTAGATTGGCTCTAGTTTTCACCTAGATGTAGTTTAGATACTGATTTAAAAATTAAATTAAAAAAATTATACCCTCTAAACTTTACACAATGAATAATTTGAATCATCTGTCTGTCTCTTTTGCTCTGGAAGTTCCCCAGCTGTTGCTGATGATCCCTGGGTAGGCCAGGAGTCTTGTGCTTTCTGTATAATTTAAACCTGATGCTGTTTTCAGCCTGGAATAACTCCACAGCCTCAGTTTTTTTGTGGTATTGTTTCAATTCATGTCAATTTTGTCTATTTGAGCCCATTTATTCTTCTTGAAAGTCTCTGCTCTCACTTTGAAAAGAGGCTAAGGCACTACTAGAGTGGCTGAAGGTACCATCAAGCCCTAAGGAATTAGTAGGTGACTAGTAAGTTTACTTAAATTGAAGCTAACTGTTCAAAAGCCTGTTCTAACTGGAATCTATTTATTCTTAATTAGGTTGCCATGATGACGTAGTTAAAATTGTGGAACTAGCCTGCAAACATAATCTTTGCATAATACCAATTGGTGGTGAGTATTGTACCTTTAAAAATTTTGGTAGGGAAAATTTAAACTATAAAGTTACATATTTCTTTAAATTCAATTCAAGTGGCTAGTGCTAGGGCATGAGGTCCTGGCAATAAATCAGCCAACTCTACACAGGTGTAACTTGAGCATTTAGAGGTGTTGAGTATATATTTATAAAGTACTGTTTAAAGTAGTAGTCATATGTCAAGACTTTGGCAAGGTTGTTAATTACTCTACTTTTGAAGACAAATAGATCCCATAGAATTTATAATCATATTTGCTGTGCTTGTTTCACTGAAATCTAGTGGAAGCCTTTTACATCTGTCAGCACTTGAATGTTTCACTATATAAGAGGAGCAACTTATTTTTTGACGTGGCATCTGCATATTCCCACTAGTGCTGCTGCACTTTGGGAACCTTCTAGAAGAGCAGTTTCCATTTGGGCCTGAATGAGCATGCAGCACCAAACACTGGGAACAGAAGTTACAAGGAAACCATGCAGACAGTTCCTCCTTTTTTGGCAGTTAGCTGTGGGCATATATTTTTCTCGTGGTAATTTCAGCAATAATCTTGTTGAGGCTTTTTAAACAGTAAACTTTAGATAGTTTGTTTCCTCAGTTATATTCTTGGGTCATGTTTGGCTCATTTCTGAAGCATCAAGTCAGTTCAGATTCCTGAAGTCTGGGCCCAAGCATTTGATGTGCCTCAAAGAAAACCATTCCTTGGTATAGCGTTTTACATGCTGGACCTTTTACACAATAGGCTCAAAAAGACAGGCACATTCAGATCCTGACATTTCTCATGAAGGAAGGCCTTGTGGCCAAACCCCCTCATATTTGTCCTCAGCACAGAGATGGAGAGGCCTTTCAAGTCCTGTGTTGGGAAACAGAAGACTTTAGTCCTGGAACTGACAACTTTTATAAGCTCCAGTGTCAGACTCTGGGGTAGTTCTGGCATTGAGGAAACCACTTCCATCATCATCTGTCTGGTGCCTAGATTCCAGTGCTGGAGACTTCAAAAGTGCCTCTGTCCTCAAGGGAGTCAGTGTGTTTGTATGGACTCCCCATTTCTGAAGTCTTTCAGCTCTGTGGAAGCCTTTGGCTGAGTTTGCTTCTTATTCATCCAGAAATCAGATCTCGGTTGGGCTTGACAGTTTTGGAGACCTCAGTTGTGCTCTTCTTTGCCCTTAAGCATATAAGGGTAAGAAAATGGGGCTAGGAGATAATCTCTGCCTTGGAGCATTCTGTGCCTTTACAAAAGAAAAACATTCACATATCCAGGGAGTGCAATAGGCAGACTGGAGGCCCCTTTTCTGCCTCTTGTAATTCCAAGGGTGCCCCTGTCTCTTTAATTATTGCAGAACTTGGAGTCAATCAGACTTCACCCTTCTTTGGTGACCATATAGGTGACAACTGTCAATGGGCTTGTGTCTTCCAGCATAGTACTCATTCTGTGCCAGAATGATCTACTGGAGATCCACATATAGATCTAGAGGTATTTGAGTTGGCCTGTGTGCTGTCCGGCTTGGTCTTCCAGGTTTACCTGGACAGCTCAAGGAACAGGGTAACTTCACATACCAAGAGTTAACATTACATGAAGAGCTTGCTCTCAATTCCCTGGGATAACTTTATGCGGACTCCTTTTTCTTATCCTCACATAATCTGTGAATAACATCACCATATTATTAAAGACCTTCCTCAATTTCTTGAGAATCAAAGGACCATTAAAAGGGTAGCTGAGATATCTGCCTCTTTAACTTACAATTCTTCCTCTTTCAAAAGGGCTCAATTTCAAATTCAACCTCCTTTACTACATCCATTTGTAGGACCTGTCTTTTACCCCACCTCTGGTCAGATTCCACAACAGGTATTTCATATACTCATCTCTAGGTTTTATGTGCTCTCTCTAGCCTTTGAGAAGTCTGAGGTCTCGAGCTGGCTGCTATGCAGTATATGACAAAATGCGTTAGATTGATATCTTGGTCAAAAGAGGTGTGACCTTTGGTTTTATTCACACACTCATGCAATTCTGTGCTCTCAACTTGGCATCTAGATTTGGTGCTTGCTTTAGGATGACAGCTTTGTGATTCTTGTTTAACTAGAACTCCTCAGCCCACTTTCCCAGGACATTGTACTACTAGTTTGACTCTCATGAGCGGGAACATGTGGCGGCTACTTGAAGGAAAAAAAACTTTCTTATCAGTAACTGTGGTTCTTCGAGGGTGGTGCTTCTTGTATTTGCACCACACCCACCTTTTCCCTCTTTGAAGTTCTATTCTGAGGTTTAAAAGAAGGGAATGAGATGGTTGGGGAAATTTGATGGCCTTCTTTAGCCTGTGCTCTGAATGTTTGGTACTAAAGGTGGAATTTGTGCAGTTGAACAGGAACTCCTTTTTGAACTTTCAAGAAATTCTGAAACTCCAGGGGAACGTCCCGCAAATGTGATGCACTCTCAAAGAAACAGTGTCACGCAACCTTTCTAAGTGACATGTGCCACATACCTAAAATGTGCATTTTAGTTAAATGTGGATAACCAAGATCAGGACAAAATATTTCAATTTAAGTTGATATTTCCAACATTTGCAGGAGGAACAAGTGTTTCTAGTGCTCTTGAATGTCCTGCAGATGAGAGAAGAACTATTGTTTCATTGGATACATCACAAATGGTATGTAATACAAAATTTAGGGGAAACCTCGGAGGATTAACGTTTAAGTGTACTGAAAATGTTTCAGAAGTTGAATTACTGTAGTATTTCGTTGTTACCTGATACTGCAAGAGTAAAAAAGGAGGGGGGGGAGAAGTTTGGCCAGATTTTTTTTAAATTGCTTCAATACTTTATTATATATCCAAAAGGAAATAGAATGCAACTTTGAAAAGCTGTACCATATATGTAAACTACTGGTCACTGGAAGCATGCTCTCTTCAGAGAGGTCCAGCATTGTTCTGTTGCTGCTATCATCAGTGTATCCTGCATGATGGCCATTGTGAAGGGACCTAACAAAATAGTACATTTTCTTTTCTACTGAATGCTCCTCATATCCTTGCTAATGACATGTGAATTTGCAGGTTACTGTTTAAAATAGCCGTATACATAAATTTGTTACAAATAGACAAATGTAAAAAAAAATACAGTGTTAAGTCTTAGCATTTTTACCCTGGTGTAAAAGTTACAGAGGTCTTAAAGGGACAACAGTTTGCAAATTGTAGTTTGGAAATTTTTTGCTTTCTACAATAACACCTAAGATTATTGTAAGTGAAATATTAGAGGGAGATGATATTCATTGTTCTGCTTGCATTTGAGTGCACTTTGTGCAGAGTCAGTTTCACTGTGCAGTATTTTTTTGCACAGTAACATTTACAAAACACATGTCGGCAGGGGAGGACTCATGGTCAGTGGTAGTACTTCAAACTAAACTTTCTTTAAATTGACTAGATTTCAAGTTGACAATGTCCCTTTAAATCAGTGAGTGGATATATTATATGCTGCATTGCGGAATTACAAGGAGACTTCAAGTTTGTCACATGCTTAGTGCTATTGAAACTTCGTTTTCTGTATTCACTGCTTTTCCATTGGTAGGAGGAATTGCACAGTTGTAAAAACAGTTTTGTAGCTGTGCAGTAATCAAACGCTACCTTTCAGAAATGACATCCTATTTTTAATCTAGTATTGTGTTCTGTAACATTTTGCAAAGCTGTGTTGGCTTGCTTCTCCATTCTCCATCACTCCTCAGAGCACTTCTTTGTCCTGGGAGCGAAGACTGGGTTTTGACTCCTTTTCTATGGCAGTTCGGCTGGCAGGGCAGCTTGCAGCTTTGTCTTTCAACCAGGGAAATCCTCTTTTATAAGAGCTCCTAGTGTCAGCTGCTCCTTGCTTTCACAGGCATCCTGAATGGAGTGAAATTGAGGAGCACAGACAGCAGTGCTCACATATGTGGACTAGAAGTGATCTGTGGCCCACAGTGTGGGAACCTCTGTCAAGGAAAAAAAGCAACTTTAAGTCATTAATTGTACTATGGTGCTCTTCTCAATCATCCAGTTGCATTAAGAGTAAATGAAAACTACAGGTTGTAAATGAGTTTACTATGACTTGATTAACGTATCTGTTTAAAATATAGAAAATCTGGTATGAGCATCAGATGTCATTAGTGAAACAGAGTAAGGTGAAAAATATTGTTGTCTGAACTACAAACTGGACATCTCTCTGAACTAGGGCTGTCAATCACAGTTAACTCGTGATTAACTCAAAAATAATCATGATTAAAACAATCACGATTAATATCACTGTTAAACAATAGAATACCAATTGAAATATAACAACTATTTTTGGACGTTTTTCTACATTTTCAAGTATATTGACTTAGATTACAACATGGAATACAAAGTGTACAGTGCTCACTTGTTTTTATTACAAATATTTGCACTATAAAATGATTAAAAAAAAGTATTTTTCACTTCATCTCATACAAGTACCATAATATCTCTTTATTGTGTAAGTGCAACTGACAAATACAGATTTTTTTGATACGTAACTGCATTCAAAAATAAAACAATGTAAAACTTCAGAGCCTACAAGTCCACTCAGTCCTACTTCTTATTCAGCCAATCGGGAAGACAAACAAGTTTGTTTACATTTGCAGGAGATAATGCTGACGGCTTCTTATTTACAATGTCACATGAAAGTGAGAACAGCTGTAGACATGGCACTTTTGTAGCCAGCATTGCAAGGTATTTATGTGCCAGATATGCTAAACATTCATATGCCCCTTCATGCCTTGGCCACCATTCTGGAGGACGTGCTTCCTTGGTGGTGATGCTCGTTAAAATAATGCATTACTTACATTTTGACTGAACTTCTTGGGGGAGAATAGTATGTTCCCTGCTCTGTTTTACCTACATTCTGGCATGTATTTCATATTATAGCAGTCTTGGATGATGACCCAGCACATGTTCATCTTAAGAACACTTTTACTGCAGATTTGACAAAACTCAAAGAAGGTACCAATGTGAGATTTCTAAAGATAGCTATAGCATTCAACCCAAGGTTTAAGAATCTGAAGTGCCTTTCAAACTCTAAGAGGGATGAGGTGTGGAGCATGCTTTCAGAAGTCTTAAAAGAACAACAATCCGATGCAGAAACTACAGGACCTGAACCACCAAAAAAGAAAATCAGCCTTCTGCTGGTGGCATTTGATTCATGATGGTGAAAGTGAACCTTCGTCAGTTTGCACTGCTTTATATGGTTATCGAGCAGAGCCAGTCGTCAGCATGGACGCATGTTCTCTGGAATGGTGGTTGAAGATGAAGGGACATATGAATATTTAGTGCATCTGGCATGTAAATATCTTGCAATGCTGGCTACAACAATGCCATGCGAACGTGTGTTCTCACTTTCAGGCGACCATAAATAAAAAGTGGGCAGCATTATCTCCTGAAAATTTAAACAAACTTGTTTGAGAGAGTGGCTGAATAAGAAGCAGAACTTGTGAACTTTTAAGCTCTAAAGTTTTACATTGTTTTATTTTTGAATGCAGTTATTTTTTGTACATAATTCTACCTTTGTATGTTCAACTTCCACGATAAAGAGATTGCATTACACTACTTGCATGAGGTGAATTGAAAAATACTATATTGTTTTTTACAGTGCAAATACTTGTGATCAAAATACAAAGTGTACAACACAGAATATAAAATGAGCACTGTAATTTAAATCAATATATTTGAAAATGTAGAAAACATCAAAAAATATTTAAATGGTATTCTTATTGTCTAACAGTGCAATTAATTGTGACTGATTTTTTTTAATGGCTTGACAGCCCTACTCTGAACATATAATAGGTGCCTGTTGTTCTGCTAAAGACCCACTGCAGTAAAAAACAACACTTAGAGAGTTTAAACATTGTTTGTCTCAAAGAGAACCACTGAACAGGAACAATGGTATAAGATAGAACATGCATAAAGGTCTGTTTTGAGGCACTGAGTGATTCAGTTAACTGATCTGAGGAACTTAAGTTAACTAAGATGCATGTATAATGAGGTTAAATGTTCAGTTACTTTAGGAGTGTAGAAATAAGGATGTCTTTCTGGGTTTGAGTAACTTAACCAACTTTTAATGGGAAATGCCGTTTTTATTATGTGAAAGCTTTATATTTGAAAGACCCTGTTAGGTAACTGGCATCGAACTTATTTTTTAAATTTCTGTAAAGATTTTATGCAGCTTAATATTCATCAGTGCATTAGTTTTTCAAACTTCAGTGCATCTTTTTTGTTTGGATTTAAACAATCTTCTTTTGAGTGTGGGTCACATGTACGCCATGCACCTGAGCCCAAAAACTCTTGTGAATAGTGTCCACGGTCTGAGCCTGCATCCTAGGTCTCTGCTTATCAGTACTGAGGTTATAAAAGAAGGTGTGGCCTGACCACCTCTCCAGTTCCTCCTTCCTGCTGCATGGCCTGGGTTGTAATTCTGTGTCTGACACTGTCTTTGTACTATCTCTCATATCTGTAAATATAGTGGTTTATAGTTTTTAGTGTTTTTTTAATAGTTTAGATTCGTATTTCCCCACCATGGAGACCCTCTCCATTTCCTACTCTTGGAAGGACTATGCTCAGAGTTCCAGGGTTTAAGAACTGTCTCCTGTCTTCTTTGCTTCTTGGTCAGTGGTGACCACTTACATGCCTCCCCAAGCCAGTAAAGGCAGAGCATCTCCACTAAGTGCAGTATCAGCTGCTCCTGTCCTCCCCAGACCCAAGAGGGATGAGATCTTCAACTGAGCAAGTATTTCATGCAGAAAGCCATGAGACCCCAGTTGGTTTCAGACCAAGAAGACCACCCCCATTGTACATTGGTCTCTATCCTTGAGCAGTGCCCTTCCAAGCAGGAGCTCTGGAGTAAAGACCAGATCTGATAAATTCAGAGATCTGCTGTCTCAGGCTTCTCATAAGAGTAAGACACTTTTACAGACACAAGAAAAGATCTTCCTCCAGATCTGGTCCCCAACTCCTATCAAATCAGGTGAGTCTTCATGTTTGTGTTATAAAGTCTTAGGCCTGCTTAAGCCTTCTGCCCATATGAGTAAGACACACAGGAGCAAGGATCCACCTGTACTAGCATGTAAGCCGAAAGAGCTTCTCCAACCTACTGACCACTAAGCCAGATCCAACTACTGGGACGCCTCACACTCTGGAACAGACATATACTTCCCCGGAGGATATTTTCACCCTACCATACCCAGTTTCCTCTGCTTTCAGGTTCAGTCCTTCTGAGGGATGTTTCAGCATCAGAAGAGGAATCTACTTTGAGAAGGAAGTACGTCTCTCTTGCTCTGTCCACGAGATGGAGTCTCCATCTACTGGCACCTACAGTATTGCTGATAGAACAAGATCAGGCCCTTTTTGTCTGCTGAATCCAATATGTAGGATGAACCATCTCCTCCATAAAGGGAAGTTAGCCTGGACAGACTTTTAGAGTGTCTTGGTCTCATACCCACCCCCATAGCTCCCTTGGCCCTCCTCCTAGACTGCTATACCCAGTGTCTTGGGATCCTCCCCAAGCAGCCTTCAAACCAGTATACTGGCCCTATTGGATCTGTGTGAGCAGCTTACCATCCATCTTCCGATAAGCAATAGCAACTGGCTTCTCTGGAATATGCGAAGGAGGAAGATGAGCCAAACCCACCACTGCTGGTGGTACCAATAGGCCTATTGTCCTCCTCACCTGATGAGGCAGTTGCCCCAGCCACACCATCCCTGCCTGATGCCCATTGACTATACCAAGAATAGTGCAGAGGGTGGCAACTGAACTTCAGATTCCACTTGAGAATATTCTTGATACCTGACATAAGCCTGGACGTCCTGCGGACCCAATTGGGTAGCTCTCCCAGGAAATGAGGCCATGGAATCAGCCAGTGTAGTATGGCAAACACCAGGATTATGTACCTACCCCTAAAGGGGCTGAAAGATGATACT
The DNA here is from genome assembly GCF_003597395.2 of Chelonoidis abingdonii. Lineage (NCBI taxonomy): Eukaryota > Metazoa > Chordata > Testudines > Testudinidae > Chelonoidis > Chelonoidis abingdonii. The sequence goes on along the minus strand of NC_133778.1, from coordinate 36,541,876 downwards.
TTGTACCTGTGAAAGGGGCACACTTTTTGTTCACATCCCTTCCCCCCAACTCCCTAGTAATACAAGCAGTCATGGAAAGATCCAGAGAACAGCTTGGAGAATTAACTTTAATGTAAATTAGATTAAAGTTTAAAATCAACCATACAGACATTTGTTTAAAACTGATTTCTATCCCTAAATTAAGAAAATAATTTCATCTGTTGGATCTTTCTCCTTTTCTCCCTCCTACTCAGAATCCAGGAACCGTGTCTTCAGAGTGGCCTTGCATAGTCACACTTGCAGGATGGCCCCAGCACCACTAATTTTATGGAAAGCAGTGCCCACTGGGGAAATACAAGTACCCCCTGCCCCCCCCCACACTGAATATTCAAAGCTGCAGTTGTAAAATTAGGCAGTCCCAAGCACACCAGTCCCTCCTTTCTGTGGCAGGGTTAGGCTTTGGGGGCCTACTCTGTTTTCAGAGTGATCTAGTTGTTTTAATAAAAGACCTAATTTTAACTGTTAAATTGTATTCTGGTTGGTGCTGGGTAGTTTATACTGTTGAATACTTAGTCTGGGATTTTCAAAAGAGCCTTAGGGTGTTTGATGTCCAAATTCCATTGAACATTAAGGGGAGTTGGGTGCCTTGCTTCCTTAAGCATCTCTGAAAATCGCAGCCTTGTTTTTTTAATGAGATTAGGGTTCTTGTAGCTTTTTAGTAGGGCCATTCAAGTCTCCAAAGACCTAGAAAAGAATGGGTTTGATCATTTTGCCTATACTTTTCCCTCTATCACAGAAGGGCAAACTTGTCTTGCATTCTGATCAAGAATCACTTCACTGTGTAGCTTAGCTAGTGGGACAGTGAATTTCACAGAGCAAGTCATGTCAGGAAGAACAGGGCATTTAGCTGCAGTCTAGATTCATTTACACTGCAATGTTGCACTCAGAAGTGGAAACGCTTTTCTCTATGGTTAACAGTATTCTACAGCCCAGCATCTTCTACAGTTCTCACACATAGGTGGTTCTCCTCTTTCAGTGTTGTAGTGCAGCCACCACAGGCTGCACCCCCTTCTCTGGCTTACTGCTAGGACTTGTATCTCTGTGGCCACAATTAGTTCCCACTGCTCCTGACCATTTCCTTTGCCAGTTCTATTTTTTTATATGGGATTTTTGAGCAGTGGCAAGCAACCTTTACTCTTTCTTCCCTCTTCCTACTCTCCTAGTTTCAGGTATGTAACAGCATGTGACAGGTGCCTTAATGGATGCAAATTGATGGTCATCCAGGGCCATGGTGTGCAGTTCAGCAGTGGGACACCACATCTCCCAATGCTGCTGGACTGCGGATGGCAACTTAAATAAATCCTGTTCTTATCCACTTGCTTTCATAGTTGGGGAGAAGTTGGGTAAGAAGGTGGAGAGGAGTGCACCCAAACCGAAGCAGTCCTTTCCCATCCTGTGCAGTGCCTCAAGAAAGGATTACAAGCCCAACAGGCAGAAATGCTCCTTCTGTCCAGTCTTATCACAAAAGTACCAAAGGAACGATAGCAACAGGTATGCCAAAGAAAACCCTTGACCCTTGTATCAGATGGCAAAACCATAGATGGTGGCAGTGACACCTCTTAAAACTCACTGTGGCAACAAAAGGCTATGCCTCTGATCAGACAATATTCTACTTCTCAGATGAAGGGGCTCTATTCACTAGACAAGTGGGTAAAAGAGGTAATAAGTTCAGGTTATTCCCTCAGACTAAGAACCTCACCTCGCCCAATCACCCATTTCAAGCAACCCTACCAAATGCAAGCTAGTGCTAAACAAGATCTCCCAACTTGCAAACATAGGAGCAATTTAATTGATATCCTCAGAAGAGAGGTTTTTAGGGCTATACTCCATATTCATCTAGAAACATACCCGGGGATGGGGAAGTCAGAGCCCTCCTAATTGTCAAATGAGTGAACAAATGGATGAGAAGGATCTCCATCGTGAATCTGATCATAGTCTCAACAAGTAGCACCCCGTCCAAGGTGATTCCTTGCTTCAGTGGACATAGCAGATCTACACAGCCTCATGCATCCATGTCACCAGTGTCCATGGAGATTTGCGTATTGCGTGGTCCACTACCTGTAGAAAATACTGCCATTCGGCCTTTTGTCTGGTCAGAATCAGACTCACATCTCTGAGCACTCTCCTCTGTCTTCTCCTGGATGACATTCTGAACAGAGCTCCCACCAAAGAAGCAGCATACAGTCCCACCCAATGGATAGTGGAGCTGCTTCAACTGTGTTGCTTTGTGATAAACACCAAGAAAAGCTCATTGATCCCTTCCACAGAGAGAGATCAGCTGGATGTATATAGACACATCTGTGGCCAAAGTTTACCATCACTGGACAGATGACAGAAAATCCAGAACCTGATATCTGTTAAGGAATATACAGCTATTCACAGCTTAGTATCTCCAGTCACTGGACTTCCTAGTTTAATGTATAGAAATGACCCCTGGAAAAATCCCATATCAAGTTTCTCCAGAAGGTTCTCCTCATGGGTGAGGAACCACATTGAGAATGTATGCAAGATAGATCCTGATCCCAAGCCAGGTCCTGGACTCCCTTGGATACTGGATGATCCCAGAGAATGTCCAAGGTCTTCCTATATCCCTTCCAGACCCAAAGATACTCAGCCAGCCTGATGAGGTGGGGAGCATATCTGCGAGAGAGAACATTGCAGGGCGCACAGAACTGCATAGAAAGGAATCAGCATCAGCCTCTTGCAGCTCAGAGTGGTGAAGCCCTTCGAAGGTTCCAAAGCCACATACAGGGCAACTACATACTGGTGCAGAACTGTGTCATTCCTTATCCTGTCATATTTAATGTCTTTATCAGTAGTGAGAGATCCCTGTGAATCAAACCTTCTGTTCACAATCACAGGTTGTGGAAGAAAACGTACTGGCCAGGGGTGCCACATTCTTTATTGCAGATGTCAAAAAGGTTGTTATCGTGATTACTACCAATGCACTTAGGAAATCAAGAAGTCAGCAAGATATTTGTAGCCTTTGGGTATCTGTCAAAAAGGCAATTTCTTGTAGTGCCAGAGTACCTCATGGTCTTAGAGCTCGCTGTTAAGGCTAAAACAATGTTGAAGACATGCCGCGAATGATTCTATCATAGAAAGCTGCAAATTGACACAGTTGGGTGGATCTAATGCTTTTTTTGAGAGAGCAGTTCCACAGTCCTTGTTTAATGAGAACTCCTCAGCCCACCTTTCTCAAGGCCTGTCATTCTCTCTAGACTTCCACAGGTGTGAATACATAGAGGCCAGCTTGGAAAGTTACTTTGGTAAGTAACTGGTTCTTCAAGAGTGTTCTCTGCATATTCGCACTGTCTGATCACCTTTCACTTTTCCTTGGAGTTTGACTTCATCAGAAAGTTTAGGTTTTATGGAAGGAGCTTGAGGTGGCTGGGGCAGTCCAGTCCCCTTTACCTCTGTTATAGAGGTTTGCTGGCTCAAACAGGCACTGTTTTTCAGATGATACCTGAGGCTCAGCTGTGTTGAGATCGCCCACACCTTCAAGAAAGTTCCTATAGATTTAACCTCTGGACCACATCTATGATTTTTTTTGGTCATCAGAACAATTTTTACTTAAAACTAAAAAAAAAAAAAAAAGCTTTGGCACATGACACATTGACTCAGTGTGGTACAGAGTCTGGTAGATATTCCCTGTGTATGTGTCAAAGATGCAGTTTATCCTTATAATATTCAGTTACAGAAACAATCTGATTTTATTCAGGTGATCAACAGATGCACACAGTACACTTACTACTTAGATTTTTATTTTCATCGTTGTTAGTGCGCTATTAAGTCATATACATTTATTGTAATATGCCAGAGAACAGTATATTTGACATCTTGAAGCAAATGATTAAAAAAAAGTGTTACTAAGTGTTGCTGTTTTCTGTGTGCGTCTTCAAATCATCGTCATGCTGTCACTCCTCAGATGTTTTTCTCTGCCATCCTGAACAATGGGTTTACATTTCTTACTGTCAGGTGAGGGTGTGGGGGGCAAAACTCTTGTGATGCCATTCCTACCGTAAAGTGGGCTGACTGAGTTTGCCAATCCAATTTTCTTTCTCCATCAAGTGGAGGCAACTCTTCTAGTTTGGCTAGGTTAGACTTTTTTGATTCTTATCTCTGGTTATTTTTTCCCAATCCTTTCTTTTATCCCACTAGCTAGTTTAAAGTGTGATGCATTTGTATTGAAGCGTTCTTTCTTCTCCTTCTAGTGTTCATTCATGCATTCTGGGGTGAATGTAGAGCACGGTCCACTTGTTGAAGCAGTAACTATAGCCTTCAGTGGTTTAAATATTTACATTTAAGTTAAACTGCGCTAGGCTTGAACTTGTCTTGATAAATACCTCACCTATAGTTTTGCCATCTTGATGTAAAATTCAAGAGGGCAGGTGCATGAAGGAATAGAATGTGACTTGCCTAATCGAATACTCTTTTTACTCCTGGGCTGCACCAGAATTTTTTTATTCTTAGGCATTGACATGTAGATCATTCAAGATAATTGAATCCTTGTATGCCAGATATGAAACTCCTGAACACTCCTCTTTCTCCAGAATTTTGGGTGACCTAATTCTCTCTGGTTTTCCTGCTTCATATTGCTGTGCTTACACAAGCAAACTTTTCAGCCATAATTTACCACTGATGCATCTCCATTTACAGTAGCAACCATGGAAACAGTATTGTAGACAAGACTACATGACATAAGGTAAAAATGCCTCAGTCTTGTCTATTCAGCTTCTTCTGACACCATAGGTGGAGCTACACTGTTGGTAAATTACAACTGATAAGTTTGCTAATGTATAAACATCCTTTTGTGAAGCAAGGTCACTTATAAGTAAATTCCAGAACTGTAGTGGTCTAACATCCGATATTTTTTTTACAACAGAATCGAATTCTCTGGGTAGATGAGAAAAACTTAACTGCTCATATAGAGGCTGGCATTATTGGACAAGATCTGGAAAGACAGGTATTAATTTCCTACGAAATTTTCAATATTTCTTGTTTCAGGTTGATTATTCGTCCCTAATTAAAGTTGTTTCAGGTGTCTGATCTAAGTCATTGAATTGTATTTTCATTCTTACGCAAATTTTCATGTCCACTTTTGCTTACCATTTATGCTTACCAAATTTGTAAGAATTGTATCCATAGTTACGGACTGCGTCTAATCCTGTATATTTATTGCATTTTAATTGAAAAATCCTTGCTAATATTAAATGCAAATACCATGTGAAGTATCCTAAAAGTGAGCTGTCAGGTTTTAGCATGCAATATGTGCTTCCATCTGTGCAAAAGGTGGCTGCAATGCATCACACTTAGTATCAAATACATAAGTATGAAACTAAATATATAAATCTGCATTAACACATTTCTAATATCCAGCCAGGTATATGGGAGGTTGGTAACTGTGAGTGAGAAAGTTATGGTAGTTTGAAAATACATAGGTAAGAGTTTCAGATATTTGAGTTTCTTGTAAACTTAATCTAAACTCTGCCACCCTTGGCTTTTTATTGGTGATCTTACTAATTAAGTGTTCTTGTAAGAATGTTTAACTTTAAGCTAGTGATATGTACTCAAGTTTAAGGTAAGGTTAATAGTATCAGAGGGGTAGCCATGTTAGTCTGGATCTGTAAAAGCAGCAGAGAATCCTGTGGCACCTTATAGACTAACAGACATTTTGGAGCGTGAGCTTTCGTGGGTGAATACCCACTTCGTCAGACGCAGGTTAATGAAATCCTTGGTCTGGGATTTAGTTGTCTTTGAACTCTCTTGTAATGGACAGAAGTTTTCCTCATTATAATGTTTGGAAGTGATTCTGAAGTAGTCATAAGGCAAGTGGGGAACTTCCCAGGGGTAGGTTCTAATATTATTCCTGGATGGAGTTTTGGCCTCTCTTTATAAGTTAACTCACTTCTCTCAGTTCAGATGTTCCTTTGGACAAGTAGTAATACCTAGTTCTTACATACAGCTTTTCTTCAGTATATCTCAGGTAGATCAGTAGACCCTAATAATGGGCTGGAGCATTCTGGATCCTGGTACACAGGGAGTGGGGCTCTGACCTCCCTAGATAAGGCCCTCAGGTCTCAGCTCACATGAAGCAGGTATAAGGAGGGGCTCAGGCACCCCCACGGGCAGGGATCCACAGCTCCCAGATCACAGGGGAAGGGTATGAAGAGAATCTTGGTCCTGCTGAAAGGCAATCACTGGTCTGTCCCTCCCCCTGAACCTAGCCCACACCTGGTCAAGCTCCAATAGATGGGGGGGGGCGTCATTGAGATTCTGGTGTGTTCACACAGGGGAAAGGGAGAAGGGCTCAGAAGGCTCCTATATTGTGGCAAACGAGGGGAGGGAGGGGAGAATATGGGGCTTACAGTGGCCCCTGCCCCTATCCTCGCCTGTACCCCCAATTACTCACCCCCATGTCCCCTTCCTGGTGTCCTGCCCATCACCTGACCCTTCCCCCACCCCTATCACCCACACCTCTGTGAGGATTTGCATGTGTAATTTATTTTCTTTCCAAAAGAATAATTTTAGCACCTTCTGAATAGTCTGTTGTACTCAGATTACACTTTCCCCAAATTAAAAAACAAACGCTTTGCTAGAGGCAGACTCTAGCAAGATGCTGCCTTTTTCTCAATTTCAGATTGCTATGGTTGGATTTGAACTCTCAGTGCTTGGGTGGTGTAGCTCAGGTCACTGGCTGTAACTTCCCCCTTGAGATATTCAGGCCCCGTGAGTTACAGCTAGCTTTCAACCTCTTGCCCCCTCTCCTCTCTCTGTATATGCACAGTGTAATCTGTTTGTGAGAGCCTGGTGCGTGCCCAGCTGGAGAACCAAACACTTGGTGGCTAATGTATGTGTTTGATTTTCCCCAAAGAACTAGTGGATGGCATGCACTCTGGGTAAATCTCAAGCATTTGAGACCCTGGTACAATAATCTGTCCTGGCTTCATCTCTAGCTGTACCTGAAAAAAGTTGCCAAAACGTATCAACTTAAAAAAAAAAAAAAAAAAAGTAGCTTTTTTTAAGGAGGCATGGGGCGGCTGTATCTTGGGAACCTGTTGGTCAAATGGCTCCAAAATTTGCTCAGTTGTCAAACCCCATTCTTCCATGAGGCACACCGTATTTCAAGGCAATCCAATTAACCATGTGGATTTTAGAGCAATTAAGAGTCATGGTTTAAACAGAAAGTTGGTCTTAATCTTAATAAAGACGTGACTGTAGCAATGTTTTCTGAGAATCCCCAGCACCCTTCAAGGTCTATGTTCAACTATGTACAGCTGGTGGTAGATGTTTGCTTAACACCTTCTGGGGTACACTGACTTCCCATGATAAAGCTAGTGGGAGTCCAAAGCTAGCTGCCAAACCTCCCTAACATGTAAGAGAACAGTTAATTACAGGTATGCCATGGAATGGACTAATTGCTAATTTAAGAAACCCATCCTTTGAAGGCATATATGAATTCTTCAGTACACCTGTAAGAAAAGATTCTGAAGCAATAAGACTTTTGATAAAGGAATTTAATAATTTGATTGATGAGCAGCTTTTTAGTGAGGGGTGGAGGCTATTATAGCTTTTTACCAAATAGATGTGTATCAGAGACTTTACTAACAGAGCTGTTGCTGGTGAGAGAGATGGCCTTTCATGCCTCTTATTTTATATCCTCTTTTTATCATTTGATGTAATATTTTAACCTTTTCAAATCTCTGGGTTTTTTTAAAGGTTAGAATTAAAATGCACAGAGTATATTCCCTTAATTTAAATGACATTTTTCTAGGCTAGTAACTTCTGATATTTCACCAACTATTCCATCCTTTAAATGCCATACAATTTTTCCTTCTACTAGAGTAAGGCATAATATTCCCTCTCCTGCTGTAGCTGCCTTTCATAACTTTCAAATTGAAACAGTACATTAAACTTAAAACTCTTGCAGTTTTTCCTTCAGAGAGTCTTCTTGAGGAAATGGAAATGGAATTTTGAATTGACCTTTCAGTGGAAATTTTCCTCACAGTAATATAAAGAGGCTCTGGCTGACAATCTGGTCAGTGCTGAATATAAATTTGTATTTGTGGTAAGGTTTTAGCACATTAAATATATTTGGGCACATTAAATGTATGTTAGGGACTTCATTATGCTTTCCAGGGTATGCAAGGAATACAGAATCAGGCAATGTGTTAAACTTATGACTTGTAATAAATATATTTTTATTAAACAACTTCATTGCAAGCTTATTAAAATTTCAGTGATTAAGTTAATAACAGAAAATACTAAAGGAGGAGGCAGTTAAAACGAAGGGGTTCTTTTTGTGATTAGTTTTAATTTAATGTGCTCAGCATTGTACCTAGGGTGACCAGATAGCAAGTATGAAAAATTGGGACAGAGGGTGGGGGGTAATAGGCCTCTGTATAAGAAAAAGTCCCAAATATCAGGACTGTCCCTATAAAATGGGACATCTGGTCACCCTAATTGTACCTGATATATAAATAGTCCATGCCCACAAGAGCTTACACTCTGAAGGGCATGTGGGGGGTGGGGGGAAGAAGCATTGAGCAACACAGAGAAGGGAATAGTTGAGTTTTTATTTAATTCACTACTTCTCAGCATTGCAGAAAGTAAGTCTTTGGCAGAAGTTTGAGGAAATGGTGGGATGGCAACCACATGAAAAGGACAGCATGAAAAAATGATGGGAGATGGAAATGAGCAAGGCGTTATTTCCACTGGCGCAGATATGAGGGTTGGTGAAAAGTTCTGAAGATGTAGGCTGCAGTGAAGGCCTGGAAAGTAAAGATAAGAACAAATGTAATGCAGCATGCAAGGTGGAACCAGTGGGTATAATCAGGTTAACATGGGGTGCTGAGTGTTAGAACAGTGGGTGAAGGCTATATAATTTTAGTGGCTGTGGGTTTGGGAGGCTGGAGAGGAAGTTAATATAGGAGATGGCCAGAGGATCAATCAACATCTTAACTATCAAGCCAGAGAGGAAGAGTTGGATTCTTGGAGGCAAAACAGCATGTGTGGTCATGGCTGAAATATGTGGGGAAAGAGGAGTTTGACTCTCAGTTTATAGGGCTGGGTTGTGTAAACAGCAATAGAGGAATGGGGGAAGTGGAGATAAACTTGGAGGGAAAATAAAGATAATCTCTGTCATGCTTTAGATGCCAGTGAGCCATCCCAGGGGAAAAAATGTCAAATGGTCTGATAATTAGGAGTGAATTGAGGGACTCAGAGGAAAGCATGGGATGAGAACTGTCGTCTGCATGGAAATAATATTTAAATCCTTGTGAGCAGATGAGAGAGCCTTGAGGGACTCCTAAAGACGGGACATGAAAGAGGAACTGCAGGAGGCGATGGTGAAAGAGAAAGTGGTGAGAGGAGGGTAAAAAATAGTGCAACAGAAGCCAAAGAACAACAATTAGGAAGGAGTGATCAGTTATCAAAAACAGCTAAAAGATCAAATGTGGAGTAAAGCCTTAAGATTTATCTAGGTAGAAGTCATTGAAGACCTTGGTGAGAGAGTTTTCAGTAGAGTGGAGAGAACAGAAGCTTGATTGGAGTGTATCCAAAATGGAGTTAGAGGAAGAGAAACTTGGAAGTTGTAAATGACCTATTTGATTATTTTAAAGTGAATGAAAAGGTATGTGGGACAATAGTTGAAGATGGAATCAAGGGCCTTTCTCAGGATATAGCTACTAGATCTTGGTTATAGTTTGAAAGGAAGAAGTCACAGCAGAGACTGAAGAAGAGTGAAAGAGGATCTTGAGAGGGAATGGGGCAAGGGGACAGATGGAGTTTTCCATGGCTTGACAGGAAGTACATTTTTCTCAGGGGTGACTCCAGGCACCAATGCACCAAGCACATGCCTAGGCCGGCAAGCCGAGGGGGGCAGCCTGCCAGTCACCGTGGGGGCGGCAGTTAGGCTGCCTTTGGCGGCATGCCGGCCGGAGGTCTGCTGGTCCCGTGGTTTCAGTGGCAATTTGGTGGCGGGTACACTGAAGGCGCAAGACTGGTGGACCTCCCACAGGCATGCTGCCGAATCCACGTTACCAGCAGACCTCCCGCAGGCATGCCTCTGAAAGCCACCTGACTGCCGTGCTTGGGGCGGCAAAATACATAGAGCTGCCTCTGATTTTTCTAACATGCTTAATAACTTAAACACATTTGAAAAAATTCCACAGGATCTGCATATTCCAAAATGATCATGGTAGATGAGGCTGATACAGAGATGTGCACCCAAAGAGTGGTAGTGGGTACACTAAACCCACAATAACAGAGTTTTGAGTTTAATTTCTCTTCTTGATTGTATACATAATTGCCTGAAAGTTCTATACAAAAGTATTAGAAATAGTGCTACCTTTTGGCTCTATAAAAAGCAAAAGTTAGCTACCTTTTGGAGTCTACTAATGCAATTTTTCATGGTAGTGATTTTAATTGAGGAGTTGGAAGATAACTTTAAAAAAAAAAAGTTGACAACTTGCATTCATAACATTGTTTGTCTGACTTAGCTGCTATTCCAGAATAACAATTTTGAATATTAGAATTGCTTCATTCTTAAAGGAAATTGCTTTTCAAACTTAATTCCTAAATGAATTATTTTTAGCCTAGAGCTAAAATCTTTAGACCAAAAATAAACAGGCTCACAGACGTGGCAATGCTTATCTAGATAAGGGCAGAAGAAACCTGAATGGAGCTGAAAACTTGTGTGCCAAGTCAGACCTGTATTGAAACTACCAAAATATTGAAACTCAGATGCTGGAATGGAAAGATGTGAATTTATAGGTGTTTTTTTAATAACTTACATAATCCATTAAAATGACTTGTGCTTTGTAGCATATCTGTTAATGATCAAGGCAGATTTCTTAAAATATTAAGTTGCCTAACACTCTATTACAAGACCCTGTTCTCCTCTGCCAAACTTTTAACTGTTTGGGCTGAAATTTAATTATCCTGGAAATGTCAGCAAAAAGGATTCATCTGTTTCGCAGGCTAGGTTAGGGGAAAAAGGCATCGTTGTGCCCATTTTTTAAAAATTCTTAACCATTTTGTTGAAGCTGTGGAGTCTCCATGCTTTGGAGCAGGGAGCTAAAATTTGGTGAGGGGGTTTTCCTTGCATCAGAGTTGTATAAATTTGACCAAGTTACGAGTTGCTGAATGACAGTTTGCACATATGTAGATACCTATTTGTTTCACCACTTTTGCTGAAGATTTCATCTGACCATGCTCAATCCCAGGACTGCATGGGTTCAGCAGGACTACCTTCAGTTGCACTGCCAGGTACCCAGGAAGCCATGTGGCACTAGAGCTCAGTGTAGGGAGACTTTCCTGTGTGCTTAAGGTGCCCCTGGCTGGCACCTGGTGAGGAGGAGGAGGATTGAAACAGCTTGAACAAAATATAGAGGGGGATGAGGAGCCAGGCCGGGAGAGATGTTACTGGGAGGAGGGAAGAATGGTATCAGGAGGACAACATGCTGAAGGGGTCATGGAGAAGATCTAACCATTAGACTATGATCCCTTCAGAACCTGGAATAGAACCCAAGATTCTGGAGTCTCTGCTTCTCTGCTCTCTGCCAATAGCTAGAGCCCTGGGTTTTATAGCAAATACAAAACAACACTTAGTAAAAAGAAAAGCCAAATATAAACCAAAATTTATTGGAAAAAATTCACCCCTCATCAGTGGCTCAGTGTTGGGCCCTGGCTCCCCATACCAGATGTTGTGATCTGGCACATGGAGTTGCAGCACTGCTCAGGTTTGGCCCAGCCACCTTTCTATCATCATGATGGGCAGGTCAAACCTGAGTGGTGCTTTAACCCCGCTCCCTGGTCCTATTATCCCCTGAGTACAGGAGCCACTACTGCAGGGCACATGTGAGGTGGATTTGGTTTGTGATCCCCTCAGCCCCCAGGGCCTGCTACGTCACTCTTCTCCTTGGTGTAGGAACCGTCCGCCCCCCTGCTCACCCCTCACTCTTTACTGGGTCAAATGAAATAAATATAATTATTTTTCTGGAATTTCATGTTGTTAAAAAAAAATAATAATAAAAAAAATTCCACAGGGATGTACAAATAGCTGTGAAGCCTAGTGGCAAAACATGCCTTAGCTTCCTCTAGTGGCTGGCTCACATAAGGTGACAACCTACTACTGCTATTTGCTCTGTTGGGCCAAGTGGCAGAGCTCATGGATTTAAAGGTTCCTACTTTGTTGAACAAACACTTGGACTACATGCAAGAAACTACATTTAAAAAACTTTGAGATTGCAAACTCAAATAAACAAAAGTTAGGAAATACCAGAATTAAGGTTGCCATTGTGACCTTAACTTGCCCTTTTTCCCCCCCACCCACTCCATGTATATTCATTATGATGGTCTTTAATTATGTGTTCACATTTTTTCTAAGACTTCTGCCTTTGTTAGTTGTACAGTTGATGAAGCTGTTTGTCTGAAGGACCCCTGCCTTATTTGCTGGAGTAGTTGGAAAGTATGTAGTGAACTGAGGCGAGGGATTTGAGGAAGGGGGGGTGATCCTGTGGTTAAGATAGTTGCATGCCACCTTGGAAAACTGCCTTCTGCCTCCATGACAGAGTTCCTATGTGATGGTACTCAAGTCACTTAAAACAAACTTTTCACAGATGGCCACTAATAGTGTGTTCCTCATTTTCTGGGCGTTCCCAACTGGACACAGGTTCTGGCTTGCAATGCTGAGTGCTCAGAACTGTATCTAAAGTCATCAAAAGCTGTGCTCTGAACAAATGATGTGCTATAAAATGCTAATTTCTCTGAAAAATCAGTCCGTTAGCATCTCAAATAGGGCACCCAAAATTAGTGTAAAGTGTTGACCCTAATCTCTCTCTGCCTCAGTTCCCATATCATCCATTGAGTAACTGCTCATTCACTGAGCACTGTCCAAACAGCTGTGCACTGAGACAGCAATCCTGTGTGGGGAAAATACTGTGTTCAGGCAATGAAAGACTAAAATGAAGTATACAAAGAAGGGGAGGTTGAATTAAGGTTGTGTAGGCAACCTAAATTCTGGCATTGAATGCCATTTTTGAGTGGTAACTTTGCAACCTTAATGTGTTTAATGTGTTTTCAGACATAATAGTGTGCATGCATACAAGTATGTGCACACAAATATAGCTGCTGTCCCTCGTCTAGATAGCATACGTGAAAATGGCAAACGTTTAACTGGATCTTTATCAAATTGGTCAACACAAATAGATGATCTCCAGTATAGTAAATGCAGTTGGTGTGGTCTGTACCATTCAGCACGGGATTGTTTGGCTTTACATTATTTCAGTGGGACAGCTTTGGTATTGCATTTTTAAGGGGATTCAATCACACTCTCACGTGTTGTACAGATGGCAGAGTCAAGCTAATATAGAAAAATGAGAAACAAGTAACTTTAATGTACAGGAATGCATGATCTGCATTACAAATTTGTCATTGGTATTGCATACAGGAAGCCCAACCAGATGGCTGTGCATTAAAACACATTCCTTCTTGAGAGAATTAAATACAAGCAGTTTGCTCAGAATTTCTGCAGACCTCTACTGCACATAACATTAGGATAGAAAGAAAAAAAGATTAAGTGCTTTATTTATTGGAAATGTTTAAGTGAAGTTGGAAGTTACTTTAGTTATTTCTCCCCATTTATTTGAATCACATCTTTGCCAGCAATGGCAGTATTTGTTTTAAAATGTGGGTGGAGGGTATGATATACTGCTTAGCGTACGCACAGTAGAAACGGAAACACTTCATTTATATCAAATTTATACTTAAATCAAGAGTTGACTCTTTATACCTGAATAATATTGGTCCAAGATACTTTTTTCTTTCCTATCATTAGCAAGTTTCTAAAATCTAAAATGTTTTTAAAAATTAATATGTTGATTACTAAGCAAAAGCAGGCTATCTTACATCAGTGGAGTATTGCTTTCTGTCTTTAGCTTGGTGAGAGTGGTTACTGTACAGGCCATGAACCAGATTCTATGGAATTCAGCTCCCTTGGAGGATGGGTGGCCACACGTGCATCAGGCATGAAAAAGAACATCTACGGAAACATTGAAGATCTGGTAATTTTTTATAAATATTTATCAAGTATTTCCCCTCCAATTTGAAGCATTCGGGTCTGGCCTCTGTAAATTATTCATAATTGGGACAGAGAAATTGGGGGGCGTATATCAGTTTTTAAATTACCTTTTATAGTAAGGCTGCTTCAGATTTGGAATAAAGCACTTCCTTTTAGCAAACAATGGAACTATAATACAGTTCTGGCATCATTATTAATATTTTATTTGAGAATTTACAGTAAACATTTACAGTAGTGACATCAGAATTCTACTATAGCTTCACTGCTTACTAAAGGGAAGTGCCTTATTATATTAAGGCTGCTTCAAATATGGAAAGATAATTTAAAAATGACTATGCATCTCCCACTCTTTCCCTCTCTCCCTCCCCCTTTCCCCTCCATATATAGCAGAGAGTGAGTGAAATTAGGCAGACTAAACTCTTTATATAAAGTATTGTCACCTCCTGTTTTGAAGCTTCATTGAATTTCTTGATCACTGCTGCTGTATTAAGTGGTGCAAAAGAAAAACAGCTTTCTTGGTGTGAGGGAGTGGTGGGGGTTGTTTTGTTCTTTTGTTTTTTAAAGGAAGGATATGTTCCTGTCAAGATCTCAGCTGGCCAGAGTCCTTGGCCTATTTTTTTTAAATCACTTTTAGAACAGAATATCATTCATACCAATGGACGAATATGTAACTAACTGGGATTTTGGTAAGCATGGGGGCAGGGAGAGTGGAGGTGGAAAAAAGTTTTGTACAAAGTGAAGTTAAGTATTTTGATGGCTTACAACATCTGTAGCTGCCAAAAAAAATTGTCTAGTAGTGCCTTAAAGTGAAATATTTAGGGTATCCGAACAACGATGAATATTTATCAAGATATGGCGTCTGATTGTGCCCTGGTAACTGAGACACCCTTCTATTATATAACTTACATGTGCAGGGGTTATGCCAAATAGTTAGGTATGACTAGACCTTAATTTGCATCAAGTTAAACTTTAGCATGTGAAACCTTCTATCATTGGAGGAAGAATAATTTTCAAATCCATTTTAATCCATTAAAATATAAAACATCGTTCAGGACCAGATGTATATTTACTTGATATTTGAATTATGTACTTGTCTTTAAAAATGGTGAACAATTGGCTCTTAACTTTTTTGATGACGGTCCTCCAACCTACCTGCTGGGTTGGTAGTCATTAAAACATCGGTGAACGTGATATGTTTAATAGTCAGTTGGTTAATCTCTTTTTTGGTACTTCGTGCAATAAATATTTAATGTATTTGCATGTAGTGAAATCTTCAGATAAATTTTATTTTGTTTTTTGTTTCTGAGCTTGCTGTATCTAAGTGTCCATTAATTCATTATTAAAATGTTTTTGTTATACAAACTGCTTAAATAAAAGTGCACTGTACTATGTAAATACTCATGTTAGGAAAATCTCTTCGTGGTCTTATGAAGAGCTCAGGAGAAGCCATTGGGTTATATTCCTTCTCTACTATTTTCCTGTGATATAGTAAGTATCTGTATGTGAGAGTTAACCAATGCAGTCATGAGGCATAAACGAAAGAAAGATATAGGCTAGGATATCATGAGAATCCCAACAAAATGTTTAATTGTAGATTAAATGTGACATGCATAAAGGGACAGCAGAGAAGAGTTTGATTTGGCAAAACAATGAGGAGAATCTGTGCTTTCACTAGCTAACTGAATTGTATTAGATTTATTAGTTGCTAGCAGGTTACTCCACAAAATTTCTAGGGGGTAATTTATAGGATTTCCAAATTTTATCCTATAATTACATCAAGTTTAAGTTGCATTTTGTGGTAAATGGAAATTTTAATATGACTATATTAATCCATATATGTTAATTACTTGACTATACATTCATTCAATATTTAACACTCATCACTGTATAATGTGTTAAACAGGTGGTTCATATAAAAATGGTAACCCCAAGAGGAGTAATAGAAAAAAACTGTCAAGTACCTCGCATGTCAACAGGACCTGACATCCATCATTTCATTATGGGATCTGAAGGTATAAACAAAAGTAATATCAAGATGCCATTAGTGAGATTAAATCAGTTTCTGTAATGGTTTGAAATCCTTTGGGTTTTATTTATTCAAAACATAGTTTTTCACTTAATGAGTAGTACTGCAGTTAAAGAATCTTCCTTTATTTTGGTACCACTTTGGCTCTCATCACAGCTGCCTTGTTGTGTTGCACAAACACACACAAAAACATGTTCAAAACAGCTCTCGTATTTCTAACTATAATCAATTTATTTTTGAACTCAAGCTTTTAGGAAATTCTAATAGGTTTACAAATCATTGCCATGTACACATCAGAAAAAATGTTAATCATTACAATACTGAGCTTGTCTTCTTGCTTGTGTGTGTCATGCAGTAATGAAATCTCTATTTTAACCTATACATTTTTCCAGTCCGTTATTTGTCATGCAGTTGCTGCAAAAGGCCCCAATCAGAATTATATCCCTACTGTGCTAGGCACTGCACAAATATAGAGACACATAGTTGCTGTCCTGAAGAGTTTGCAATGTAATTAATTAGTTAGTAAATTTGTTGAAATTGCAGGATAAAAGCCACATCTACTTCTTCAAGTAACTGTGCACATATATATTTCACACAATAAAAGTGTGTGCGGCCAGACTTTTGGCATCAGTACCATTGGGCAGCGTGTGGCCTCTGCCATCTTCATATTTGGTGCAGAAGACATAAAATGGAAATGGCCGCGGCCTCCCTCTGTTCTTACCACCTGTAGGAAGAGTTGGAGCTTTCCCGTTGCCTCTGAGCTGCAGTTAGCCAGCTCAGAAAAGAGATTTTCTCCTTTGACTATAGTTATAGTTCACTTTACTGCAATTCTAGTTTAAAGAGCTGTTTTAGTAGGTTTTTTGCCATGCAGAAATCCCCTGGTTTTAAACAATTTTACATGTGCAGGGCTGTTATCCCTGTCACTGATCAGCACAAAAGTTGTTTAATTTGTTTAGGTGAGCTCCTGTTTCTTCTTATAAGGGTATCTGCACCTCTTGGCTTACAGTTGGCTTTTATCTGCTCCATGAAATAATTTTAAATGAGTACTTAAACTTGTTGCACCCTTGTGTTAGTGGGCCAATTACAGAAAAAATTAGTGTGTACAGCTCCTTTATTGGTTTGTTTCTTCCCTTTGTAATCATTCTTCCATCAGATCTATTCAAGTTCTTTCATTTGTTCTAGCTGTAGATTGTTCCCCACTAGGACAAAGAAATAGAAGTTTTGTCTTAAATTTTATCTTCTTGAAATGGCAACATCTCCTTCCTCAGAGCCTGACCATGACCAAAAGTCTCCATGAGAAGTGCATGTCTAGCTGCCAAGGCTCCAAAGCCAATGATGGGTGAGATCTTGCTCTCCTGTGGCCTCCTTGCAGTGTTCAGAACTATTTGAGATTGAGAGAAAGTTCTCCTCATCCCACAAAAAGGCACTTGAAAAGTCATCTAATGCTGTGAGGTCTGGTCATAAGCACCACCACTCAGACTCCACGTCCACCAGGGTTGTTGAGACTGGTGCCTTCTGCTTTAATGGAGAGAGCTTCAACCCTAGCATTATTGGCTCTGGTTCCATCTCCAATGGCTGTACACTTACCTCCATTGTCAGTGTCATCAATGCCACAAGCCTTTCATGCAGCAAAGGACTTGTCTCCCTTTGTTGAACTCTACATTGTCTGATTCTAATTGTAGCTGCCTCAGCTACAATGGCATTGTCTGCATCACCTGCCACCAAAACATGATCAGTTCCTCCTATATCGTCAGTGCAGTCCACACTGGCATCATCAACTTACTGTTTGGCATTGCCATTTTCAGGCAACCCAAAATTCAGCTCTAGAAAGCACTTTGAATGTGGTTTGCTGATTACCTTGGAGTAACCCAGATAGAGCTCTCGCATATCTTAGCCACAGTTTTCCTCAGGTAGATAAGATGAAGATGTGAAACAACCTTCTAGGCAAATTGGCCAACTCTTTATAGGGAGCAGATGCTCAAAATCGCCAATCATCTGGTTTAGCCCTTTCTAACTCTGCAGCAGAATACTGTGCTCCGGTCTGACTCCATTTGTCTCATGTAAAGGTGGTTGACACACAACTGCACTCAATCATGCACTTCGTAACTGTGGCGATTACACATGTTGCTTCTTATGTTAAGCCACATCACTCCTCCACACATCCTTCTGGTTGCTACAGCCAGAATTGTTGAAGATCAGGGCAAACCCAAGCCTACCACTATACACTGACCTCTTCAACTACCCAAAAGCATGCTTGTCGTCAAGGTATCTGTTGTGGGCACACTTGCCCTACCCAGATTTCTCTGAGGTATTGATGTGGTGTGAAGAATGATCTGCAGCTGACGTTAGAAACCAGTCTCTTATAATTGACCCAACCATGCATGTACCTAGCTTTGATTTGCCCCATTCATGGATTTTGAACAGACCAAGGTCAGTGTGCAAACAGCTTTCCAGTCCCTGGGGCCCATGAGAGGATCCCACATGCAGCTGTGGCCAAAGACATTGTCTCACATCACTAATGACTGCCCTCTGACCAGATTTGATGGTTTTCTGAGGGCTCTGCACTTTGCTGATGAGGCTGCAGCAAATTGGCATGTCAAGGTCCATATCTGATGAGAAGAAGAATGAAAACTGCATTTCTGCTAGCAATTACTTATGCAAGAAGGGAACTGGAGCTCCAGGCACTGTAAGCCAACCCCCCCTTTTCACAATGTTTCACAAAGACAAGGTTTTCTTAGGCCACAATTGAAGTTCATGTAACTGTTTCCACCTAAGATAATTCACCTTCCGGTGTATTTTTCCAAAACCTCATTCTAGCAGAGCTGAAGAGGAGCTTCATACTTTGGATGTTGAGAGGGCTCTGTTCTTTTACCTGGACTTCACAAAGTCTTTCAGATCATCTCCTAGAATTTTTGTGGCCTTTGCTGAAAGGATTAAAGAGTAACCCATTAAATCCAATATTTATCTCACTGTATTTGAGTGTATTAAGCTCTGCTATAATCTAGCTAAGTTTTCTCCTCCTGTGAGAATAACAGTCTACTAGGTCCTATTTTATTTCATCAGTAACATATCAGTAGTGGACATCTGCAAACCAACAACGCAGTTGCTAGTACATACCTTTTCCAGACACTGTTTTCACTCAAGCTTCCTGGGACAGTGTCAACTTCAGCAAGTCAGTACAACAGTGCTTTTGACTGCAGTCTCTTTTCAAATAATCAAAAGTGCCATCACCTGTAAGGAAATTGTTAGTAAGTCACAGTGGAATGTATATGTGCACAATCACTCAAAGGAGGAAAAACTGTTACGTACCTGTACAATAACTTTTGTTCTTTGATGTGTTGCATTCAGATACATTCCATGACCATTCCACCTTCCCCCACTATTTGAGGTATTAATGTGAAAAAATGGAGGGAGAGGTGGTGGTCACACCCCTTCTATGGTCTTGGCTCCAGGAACAAAGATGGCTGGGGCGCATGTGCTGACAAACGTTTCTGACTTAAGTGCATTGGATGCACATACATTTTTGCATATTTTTAAATGTTTTCAGTTTGTTTGAAGACACTGAAACCATATTTACAACACTAGTTTGAGTTGGTTTTAGCACAACATATTGCCATTTTATCATGGCATTCTAACATTGAATAGCCCCCCATTAAGTTAGTCAGACTCTGTGATGGCTTTCCCAAAACCAGTTTAACAACTTGAGAAGCTGTCATCGCTAGTCTGCCAGACCTCTAGTATGTCTTGTATGATCTTCAGGTTAACTTCAGTAATTTGAACTGGTTAACTTATTACCTGAAGAAATCTTTTCTGTCCTAAATTGTTTGTTTAGTGTCCTAATGTTAAAGGATTTTCAAACTCTCTTAGCCTATCTTTCTTAATCCAAATCTTTTAATAATCAAAACAAACAAACAAAAAAAAACCTTGATTGCCCCCTCTACAAATCACTGAGTAGAATGGGGAAAATATTGTTAAACCTCACTGTCTTGCACATCTGGATATGGCAACCTGTTTTCTTTCCTTGACAGGTCTATTTAGAGCCTGTCAAAAACAGTGGCAAAGGCTAGTGTAAATGCAGTAAACCAGCTGAGCTTTTACAGAATTCTGTATTAAAACTACTAGTTTTTATACATCTTGAGCTTATTTGATCATTTTCTGAAAAAATCTGATCCACAGTTTGAAGAACTTTGCCTTAACTGTCAACTTCTAATTGTAAAAGCAGCAGAGAATCCTGTGGCACCTTACCTGCTTGCACAGATCCAGACTAACACGGCTACCCCTCTGATACTTAACTTCTAATTGGAGGCTTATGTAGAAAGAAATTAAGCTTCTAGTGAAATGATGCACAATAAAAATACTGCTCTAGGCTTTAAAATACATTTAACGTCTGACTTAATTTTCTTAAGACATCTCACTTATGGGATAGTATGAAAATACTCAAACATATACGTTAAGTCAGAAAGCAAGACAGATTTTTGTGACATTGAAATATTTATGTTCATTTTCCTTTTTTAAAGGAACCCTTGGAGTGGTTACAGAAGTTACAATAAAAATTCGACCAATCCCTGAATACAAGAAGTATGGCTCTGTAGTATTTCCTAACTTTGAACGAGGAGTGGCCTGTTTAAGAGAAATAGCAAAGCAGGTAAGGAGAAATTTTGTTTGAGTTCTATTACCCTTGTTTCATTCATGCATGTAGTATCTGTATTTTAACACTAGGTGGCACAGTAATGCTCTGGTTTGCCTCTGGATTCTTTTGTAGTTGATAAGTGGGCTTAAAGGGATAGTATCAATTTTAACATTATCATAGAACATCAGGGTTGGAAGGGACCTCAGGAGGTCATCTAGTCTAACTCGTTGCTCAAAGCAGGACCAATCCACAGACAGATTTTTACTCCAGTTCCCTAAATGACCCCCTCAAGGATTGAACTCTCAACCCTGGGTTTAGCAGGCTAATGCTCAAACCACTGAGCTATAGAAACCTCAGTGTAATATGTTTACAAATCAGATTTTAGCAAAGTTTATAAAATTTATTTTGTGTTGTTCCTATGCAGACTAGGAGAGCTGTACACATTTGTGGCACCTGCTGTTCATATGCACCAGCATGGTGATATGCTCACGCACTGTTTTGGAAGATACGTGAACTCTCCTTAGTTCAATTAGTAATAGAAGAAAACAATAGATCCAATCTGCTAGAGATGTGACTATAAGAACGTGGGGGGCAGGGCCTTTGGGAGGTAGGGGACAGTAGGTAGCAATATTTGGGGTGCTACAGGTTGAAGTGGTCTTTATCCTCCATAGCTACCTTGGGACTGTTCCAGTTTTTCTTGGAAAATTCTGTAGCTGCTAGTATTGGCCTGGAGCGTTCTCAAGGTAGTGTTCAGCATGCACATTCCCAGGCTAGTTTTCACAAAGGTCTTGAATACAATGTTAGGGTGTTTATCGGAGCAGCAAAAAAGAAAACCTCCAAAAAAACCCTTAATAGATAATTCTCATAGGGTGGATTCTAAATATACATTACTAAGAAAAAACACTATAAGAAAAAAGTATTATAGTAGTTAAAAATAGTAAATGAGTTGATGTCACCTTCACTGTAACCTGCAGTAAAGCTAGCTTACTGCTGCACAGTAAATACAGCATAAGATGTATATGACACTCTTTTTGATGAAGCTGTGAAATAGCCATTTTAACTTTTTTGTGTGATATTTCTCTTCTCTTGTGTTGAACTGTCAATTATATCTTGTGTTATGCATAATTTAATGTCAGAATAAAACTGCAATGAGAAAAGTAGCATGGATGGATAATAGTGGATCAAAAAGTATTATAGAGTGGATCTGTGGTATCCTGGCACTCTATCAAAAATGGCATTACCTTTTTTAAGTCACTGATAACTTGGAAGAAAATTATCGTGAATGCTTATGGATCAATGTCCTACTAGATAAATCACAAAGTGTGGTATAAGTTGATGTCTGCTACTGACCATCCAGTCACAATATGGAACAGGATGACCACCTTCTTATGCACCTATCTATAATGTGTAGGAGAAAAAGCCCAGCACATGCTGGAGGTCTCATGCTTCCAGTACTGAAACATGTTTGAAATTTCTAAATGTTAGAGATGAGTTTCCTAACTCGGTGTTGCTGCCGTCACAGTTAGACTTGTCCTAACAGATAAAGAGGAACTGATCACAGAATTAAAAATTAATGGTAGCTTAGGGACAAGTAATGATCATGAGTTGATCACATTTATAATGTGTAAGCAGAATAAAGTGCAGGCCTGGTAGCTGTAGATATAATTGCTGCCTCCCCTGCGTTCTACAAACCTGCACATTATGGAACACAGCTTCTCCCAGCTGACTTGGCTCCTTGTTTTCAGCTTTGTGAAATTGGCCCTACTGAAGCACCACACATACACAAATGGAAGAAAGGAGAAGTTAATAGTAATGAATCAGAAGCTAGGAATTGTAGAAGATGAATAAGGGAAGCCTCTGGTGAGGGACCTTGTCAAAGGCTTTCATGGAAATCTAAGTATACCATGTCCACTGGATCTCCCTTGTCTAAATGTTTGTTTGACCCCTTCAAAGAACTCTTAATAGATTAGTAAGACACGATTTCCCTTTACAGAAACCATGTTGACTTTTGCCCAACAATTTATGTTCTTCTATGTGTCTGACAATTTTATTCTTTATGATTGTTTCAGCTAATTTGCTCGGTACTGATGTTAAACTTACCAGTCTGTAATTGCCAGGATCACCTCTAGAGCCCTTTTAAAATATTGGCGTTGTGTTAGCTATCTTCCAGTCATTGGGTACAGATGCCGATTTAAAGGACAGATTACAAACCCAATACATGCATGCACAAAATAAGGCCTGCTCCCACTGTATGTTTTGGGGTGGAGAGAAGTGTATAAGATTTTCATTACCAGCTTAGTTCACGTTTGTTCAATATGAGCTCTCATGGTCAACAAAATTCTACAGACCTGAAATTCAGCGAAAGGTTTAAAGTTAGTTCCTTCCTTGTTTCCAGTAGTGCTCACAATAACCTCTAAGTGTTTGGGCTGAAATGCTTTCTGGTAGGAAAGCAAGACGTTCTTCAGGTAGATTCAACTGTGTATTCCACGTAGGTGCATGTGTGCCCAGCATACCAAAGCCAAGGAACTTTGCATAGCAGTACTTATGGTGGCACTCGTGCCCTTTGCCCTTAGGTCCTTCCCTGGCTATATAAGGGCCACTTCCACCCTTCAGTTCCTTCTCACCGCCCAGAGCTTGGTGTGGTGTTTTCACCTCATATTTTCAGTCTGCTTTCTGAATTTTTCCTGCTTTCCTCTAGATAATAGTACGTTAGGTATAGTTTAGGGTTAGTTTGAGTAGTTGGCTGTCCTGTCTGATGCCCTCACCAGGTTTCAAGCATTGTTCATTGTCTGTGTATGTAGTGGGGGTGGGGGTGTCATCCCCAACAGCAGTTTCCCACATGAGGTTCTTGTGTCTTGGCGAGAAACATTCTAAGGAATAGAGCTCCATCTGTAAGATCAAGAACAGAACTCAAATGGCTACACATTTAGAACTGAAGCAGCACCTTCTGGAGGCCCATTTCAGCACCATTAACCTCATCTGATTGGCAGTCGTCTTCAGAACCAGTGAAGGATGCCACTCTGTTTAGACCATGCTGTGTCCCCCAACAGGAAGAAGAATCATTCATTCTCTCTCTCTCTCGCTCTCGCTCTGTCCACCCCCCGCCACCGCCCGCCTGCAAGGGAGAGATCCCATAAAACTAATTGTGACCACTTCAGGGCTTGGGCAAGACTCTTCTTCATCTAAGAGTAGAACTGATGGGCAATGTACTTCTTCTGGCATGCATGAGGGAGCAGGTCCATCTAACACAGGGTGGGCAAACTATGGCCCACCAGCTGTTTTAATCTGGCCCTCAAACTCCCACTGGGGAGCGGGGTCTGGGGCTTGCCCCATTCTGGTGGTCCGCTCCATGTGCTGTCCCCACCCCAAGGACCGCCCCCACAGCTCCCATTGGCCAGGAACTGCATCCAATGGGAGCTGCAGGGGTGGCACCTGCAGAAGGGGCAGTGTGCAGCAGTCACCTGGCCACATCTCCGCGTAGAAGCTGGAGGGGGGACATGCCGCTGCATCTGGGAGCTGCTTGAGGTAAACACTTGCTGGAGCCTACACCTCTGAGCCACCGTCCTGTGTCCCAAGCCTAGGCCCCAGCCCTGATCCCCCCTTCCTGCCCTCAGCCCAGCCCAGAGCACCTTGTGCTCCAAGCCCCTCGATATTCTCTGACCACCAGATCCAGGGAGAGTAGCCTTCCCAATAAATGAGCTTCTCTTGGAGCCTGGAAAGGCCCAACCCCTTGGAATACTCATACTTCATTACCTCCCATGGCAAAGTGTGTGGGAAAGTGGTACTTTGTCTCCATGCAGGGTTTTGAGAGTTTCTACTCCCACCTGGACACTAACTCTTGTGGTAACTGCAGCAAGTGACAGTGCATGACAGAGAATTTGTAAACCTATGCTTAAGGACTGAGAGTCCAAAACAGAGACTTGATAGTGAAGAAGATTTATACCTCTTTTTCCCTGCAGATTTACATTGCAAACCAACAGGCATTGCTCTATAAATATAACTTTAATTGGGCAGCCATGTCTAAGTTTGCAGACAAATTTCCAGATGCTTGCAGGGCAGAGTTTAAGGTGTTCATTGCAGAAGACTGTTTTGGTAACCAAGACTTCATTACAGTCAGCTCTGGCTGTGATGGTTGCTTTGACCAGAATTATGGCATCAGTGGTGACTCTGAGGACCTCATTGCTGAAGAATTCAGGCATTACACTTGAAGTGCAGCAGACTATTAAGGATTTACCTTATGGTCGAGTATTGTTTTTGGAAAGGACAAATGAAACCTGGGATTTTTTTTAAATGATTCCCAAGCTACTTTGTGTTCCTTGGGGGTTTATATTCTGGCTTTAGAGACGCCCTTATAGCAGTCAGCAGCAACAATAGCAATACCGCTCACGGCATTTCTTCAGGCAGTCCGTTGTAAGGCAGCGGCACTACCCCAGAAAGGGGTATAGATCCCGGAGATGAAAGATCTCTGGTTCCAGATTGTAGCCACCCAGCCCATCCTCCCTCGGCATGCAGCAAGTACCCACCTTGACCTATGTGTCTGGGTAATGATCCGATGGTGACCTCTCCATCCCTGTCCCCTCTACAGGTTGGCTCATTTTTACAGTGTCTGGGACTCAATTACCTTTGACAGTTGGATCCTAAGCACCGTCAAATAGGGGTTGTGTCATACAATTCTCTCCATCCCTCCTCCCCCATACCCCTACCCTGTCCCTCTTCAGGGACCTCTTTCACTGCTTCTCTAGCAGGTTCAATCTCTACTGGCTCTACAGGCTGTAAAGGAAGTTTTCCTGCAGCACTGGGGACAGGGATTCTACTCTCAGTATTTCCTGGTTCCCAAACCCAAGACTTCGCCTTCAGACCTCGCCTCAATCTCCACAACCTCAACAAATGCACCCGATTCATGAGATTCTGGATGGTCACCCTATGAACTGTCCTCCCCTCGTGAAATCACATAAGAATGTCCATACTGGGTCAGACCAATGGTCCATCTAGTCCAATATTCAACCTTCCAACAATGGCCAGTACCAGATGTGTCAGAGCTTTGCTGACTGGTTTGCTACTCTGGACCTTCAGGATGTTTATTTCTACATTGCAGTTCTCCCAAGCCACAGGCTTTTTCTCCAGTTTGTTGTGGTGGACTGGCACTATCAATACACCATGCTCCCTCTTAGTCTGTCTTTTGCTCTCTGAGTTTTTAACATGTGCATAATTGTAGTGACAGTGTACCTCAGGAAGAGGGGAATTCATATCTTGTATCTGGATGATTGGTTACTGAGGGGAAGTCCAGAGAAGCAGTCTTCTCTCATGTTCAGTTCACACTATGCTTACTTGACTGCCTGCATCTTATCCTAAACAGTGGAAAGTCAGCATTGGTCTCAGTTCAAAGAACTGAGTTAATTGGGGCCCTGTAAACTATACAAGTTTGAGTGTGTTTTCTGCTGAACAACCAATTCCATGCAATCTGCCACCTATGTTGGAACTACAGTCTCAGCCCTCAACCTCAGCCTGAGTATGCCTGAGGTTGATATACCATATGGCTGTATGCACATAGGTACTCTACTTTGCCAGATTGTGCCTTTGTTTTCTTCAAAAGTGGCTGAAGTTGGTCTATCTTCAGAATCATTATTCCTTGGACAGACTGGTCCTCCTTCCTCTGCCAGTCCTGGACTACTTAATGGTGGTGGACAATTTCAGGGCAGTGTGTGAGAGGGTGTTCTTTGCTTAGTCCCCACCAACCAGGACTGTTGTCATCAGTGCCTCCTTAACAGGTTACAGACCTTTGGTTGGAACTGGAAGCTTCTTTGCATATCAGTATCCTGGAGCTCCATGCCATCTACAATGCCAGGAAGGCCTTTCAGTATCTTATTAGGGACTCAGCAGTGTACATCCTTAATGAAAATACCACTGATGTATGATGGGAACAGATGGGGCACATGCTCCAATATTCTGTGTCAGGAGGCAATCAAACTTTGGAAGGTTTGCATTGGGGAAAACGTTACCCCTGTGGCCAATCTCTTACCTGGGATCCAGAATCACCTGACAGATCGCCTCAGCAGAAATTTCTCCCCAAATCATGAATGGTCTCTGAAGCCCAGCATCATTTGGTCTATATTTGTGGAGTGGAGTATTCTAATGATAGACCTGTTTGCCACGAGAGACAAAAGAAGTGATGTCTGTTTTCCTCTCAGAGGTCTCTCAATCTGGGCTCCCTGACAATGCTTCTCACCTGAGCTGGGAATCAGCACTCTTGTATGCCTGTGCTCCAATTGCAATCATCTGACATGTTAATCTCAAGCTGAAATGGGATTGTGCCACACTCATTCTCTTTGCTTCAATGTGGCCAAGACAGTGTTGGTCCTTTGACCTTCTTGCATTGATTTGTCCTCCCATATCTCTTCTTCTTCACCCTGAGCTCCTGGCTCTGCATCATGGTCAGATTTTGCATCCAGTGCGCAACTCCCCTGCATCTCAAAGTGAATGCTGCATGGTTGGAGGAGGAGGAACAATGTTTGGAGGTGGTCCGCCAAATCTTTCTTAATAATAGAAAGTCCACCAGAGCCACCTATTTAATCACATGGAAGTGGTTCTCAATGTAGTCTTTAGCCCGAAGAGTTCAACCAGCTTTTGCTTGTATCCAGGATGTCGTGGATTATCTGTTACACCTACAGTCTTCTGGTCTTGCACTCAGCTGAGAGTGCACCTGGTGGTAATTTTGGTGTTCCATCTCTGTCCGTCCATCCGTTTCCGAGCTTCATGGTAGTGAGGCTCTTGAAAGGAGTCACTCTTCTTTACCACTGGTGGAAGAACTGGTTCCCTTGTGGGACCTTAATGCTGTCTTAACGGTTCTTATGGGACATCCATTTGAGCCTCTGGCAACTTTTCTCCCTTCTGTATCAGAAAATTGCCCTTCTTGTGGCAATAACATGCAACTTACACACACTTCATGCAGGCTTTGGTGGCAAAGCCTCCTTACATACACTTTTTTTCCAAAGACAAAGTAACCCTGCAGTCGCACCCTAAGTTTTTATCTAAAGTGGTTTCTCAGTTTCATTTGAACCAAGTTATGTATCTATTGGTGTTTTTTCTTAAGCCACATTCAACCCCAGATGAGTAGCATCTTCATGTATTGGATGTCCAGGCGATGTTTGGCTTTTTACCTAGATGAGGTTCAGTCTTCCTGTTCATCTCATCTGTTTGTTTCATATGCAGGAACAAATGAAAGGGCAAGCAGTCTCTTCAGACAGTCTATAGGTAGATAACTTCCAGTATCATGACAGCATGCAAAGTAGCTCAGACTGCACCTAATAAGTGGGCGTGAGCTCATTCTGCAAGGGCCCTGGCAGTGTTGATCACATTTATAAAAGATGTTCCTATATTGGACATTTGTAGGCTGCCACTTGGTCCTGTGTACATTCATTTGCAAATCACTATGCCATTACTACTGCATCCAGATCAGATGCAGACTTTGGGAAGTATCAGAAGGGTAGTCAGGACCAGACTTCAAAGAGAAACTGCTGAGCGTCAGTTCATTTGCAAATTTGACAACACCAGCTCAGGATTAA
The DNA here is from genome assembly GCF_003597395.2 of Chelonoidis abingdonii. Taxonomy (NCBI): domain Eukaryota; kingdom Metazoa; phylum Chordata; order Testudines; family Testudinidae; genus Chelonoidis; species Chelonoidis abingdonii. The sequence goes on along the minus strand of NC_133778.1, from coordinate 36,513,539 downwards.
ACAAAGACACCAAATGGCTAGCCAACTACAAAATCAGTTTCTCCTCCCTGGGTGTTCACACCTCAGCTGCTAGAAGAGGGCCTCATCCTCCCTGATTGAACTAATCTTGTTATTTGTAGATTGATTCTTGCCTGCATATTTATACCTGTCTCTGGAAATTTCCACTACATGCATCTGACAAAACGTGTATTCACCCACAAAAGCTTGTGCTCCAGTACATCTGTTAGTCTATAAGGTGCCACAGGACTCTGTCGCTTTTTACAAACTTTGGGAAGGCAATCCTGCAGTCCTTGCTTAAATAGACTCTGAATTCTACCTCCTGCGAGTACAGCTTGGGTCACCTACATGGAATACAGGGCTATAGTCTAACTACTGTTCTTAAAGATGCAATACAGATACGTATTCCACAACCCACCTTCCATCCTCTGCCTTAGAGTCGATAGCTCTTGACGTTTAATGCAAAGAAAGTGAGGGGGAGCAGGGCAGTGTTGCCCTTATATAGCTAGGGGAGGAGTTAGGGCCACAGGGCATGAGTACTGCTAGACAAAATTCTCTGGCTTCAGTTCACTGGGTGCACACACACCTAGGTGGAATACATGTCTGCATCACCTGTTGAATAACAGCAGTTACCATACAGGTAAAGAAGGTTCCCCCCCCTCCCCCCCTTAAAACATGTAATAAGGATGTTGGGCCAGATGTTAGCTTGAGTTGATACTCTAAGGATTCACAAAACACTGTGATCAGGAGAAGTAGTATAGGGCAGAAACTATTCTCCCTGAATTTGTCCCTTTAAAACTAGTATACAGTGTGTCTTCACATGCCATCTATAGCCACAGATACTGAAAAACATTCCATAGCAAAGCTCAAGCATCAGGAGTATAACCATTCTTTTAAGACTAGAAAAGCTCAGCCCTATACGTGTCCCTGCCAGTGCAGATCAGTTCCATTTGGAATTATGTCTGCAGAGGTCTCTGTTTAGAGCACAGGACATTACCTTAAAATAATGCTGGATTTCTCTGGGCTATGTTAATGTATGCCTGCATCCGACGAAGTGGGTATTCACCCATGAAAGCTCATGCTCCAATACGTCTGTTAGTCTATAAGGTGCCACAAGACTCTGCTGCTTTTGCAGATCCAGACTGACACGGCTACCCCTCTGATACTTTATTTTTTATAAACACAGTTAAGCCTAGAGCCAGATTTTTGCCTGATGCTGAAGAGTTGATGTACTTTAAAACTGCGATTTTTGAATTTGTCAAATCTACACATTAAGTTAATATCTATCCTTGCAGTGAATATATGCTGAAGATAAAGGAAATAGAAATAAGGTACTAACACCTTTTTGTATATGCTGGGTTTCTGTATGAAAACATGACTCTCATAATTTAAACCACTTCAGCACAATTTTATTTACAAATTGTTTTGTTTGCTTTTTTAGAGGTGTGCTCCTGCATCAATTCGCCTTGTGGACAATGCACAATTTCAATTTGGTAAGTTCACAAATATTGTGTCCAAAATTAGTATTTATATTCTATTTCTAGAGTGCCTTGTCTTAAGTGAGATATCCAGACTGCTTGTCTGTGTCTTATTTCTAGTTTGAATCTTTTTGCCTTTTTGGAAACATGATTGTTAGGAGTAGGAAGAGTAGCCTACTATTGCTGTCAAATAATGGAGTTTATCCTTTGTTTTAAGCAGTAGAACTCTATGCTTTGGTGCTAAAAGTCCTAGGTTAAAATCTTGATTTCTTTTGGGAGTCCTTATAGAAATGCATTAGTTTGTTTTGAAAATAATTCCTTCAAAATTTCATAAAGCTACTGTAGCTGGTGGACAACTTTAGAGTACAGTGCTTGTTAACACTAACAGTCCATAATATAGTGAAGTGAACAAGGTGCATATTCTATGCACTATATCAACATGTGCTTTTATTTTATGGTGACCGATACTCTTTGGAAGTAACAGGGCAATGTGTATGAAAGTGAGATAATATAGTCTAGAGATGGATATAGTGCAGAGAAGCAGCATCCTCCATGAACTTCTGCCACTGCATCTCAATCCTGATTGTGTAATGGACTCAGGGCAGGTCTACACTACAGAGTTAAGTTGACCTAAGTTATGCAACTCCAGCTATGTTCAAGTAGCTAGAGTCGACGTAGCTTAGGTCAACTTTTTGCAGTGTCTACGAGTTTCTCCCGTTGATTTATCTTATGCTTCTCGTTCCGGTGAAGTACCGGAGTCGACGGGAGAGCAATCTGAGGTTGCTTTAGCAGATCTTCACTAGATTTGCTAAATCGACCCCAACGGTGGATCGATCGCCTCAGCGTTGATTCACGGTAAGCGTAGACATGCCCTCAGTATTAAAGGGACACTTCTCAATGGTATTTTGTGGATGTCCGATATGTAAAACATGCTATTTGGATTACATATTCAAATGATTCGGGGTCCAGTTCTTCCCTGTGGTATGCATTGGGTAATGGGAGGGGGGGGTGTGTGTGTGTGTGAATCTTAAGGTAAAACTTGGCTTTAGTTTAACACATTTTGATTTTTAAAAAAATCTTCAAAACTGATATGGAATCCCCTTTTGAATATATCATAGAATCATAAGACTGGAAGGGACCTTGGGAGGTCATCTAGTCCAGTCCCCTACACTCATGGCAGGACTAAGTATAATCTAGAGTAGACCATCCCTGACAAGTGTTTTGTCTTACCTACTCTGAAAAATCTCCGATGCAGGAGATTTCACAACCTCACTAGGCAACTTATTCCGGCACGTAACCACCCTGACAGTTTTTCCTAATGGCCAGCCTAAACTTCCCTTGCTGCAGTTTAAGCCAGTTGTTTCTTGTTCTATCCTCAGAGGTTAAGAACAACAATTCTCCCTCCTTGTAACAACCTTTTATGTACTTGAAAACTGTTCTCATGTCCACTCTGTTTTCTCTTTTCCAGACTAAACAAACCCAATTTTTTCAATCTTCCCTCATAGGTCATGTTTTCTAGACCTTTAATCATTTTTGTTGCTCTTCTCTGGACTCTCTCCAGTTTGTCTACATCTTTCCTGAAATGTGATGCCCAGAAGCTACATAAGCTGACTGTTATACTCCACAGGCAAGAAACATTAAAGTGTCAGTATAGGATTGGTCCTGCTGCAAAAAATACCCCCATACTAATAATGTAAGTTTAAATTTGGGGTGTAATTAAATGATAGGCAGCATTAGTTTAAGATTAAGGAAAAGATCATCATTACTGTTGTTTGGCCCACTAAGCTGTCAACAGCACTTTCCTAGTAAGTTATGTGCTAAGGAATATAGTTGTAATTCAGTGTATATGGACATGTGTACATAACTAGTATCAGTTTTAATCGTATATAAATCTATGGGCATTGGTATGCAAATCTACTCTAGAAGGCTATTTCCAGTTAAAGTAAAAGCATATGCATTGCTTGTGGAATTGTGTATGCATTGTGTGTTGAGGAACTGAAAATGAGTGAATGCGATTGTGACTTGTGTGCTAGACTTAGGTGTTAAATAATCTTCAGTTACTGTCCTCTTTGTAGCTAATCCATATTTTTACCTTTTTCAAAATGGAATTTCTATAATGTATTCTGACTGAGGTTATACCTGAATGCAATACAGAAAATTAAACAGTTACAGAATAAACCAGCCCCCCTTGCTTAGTGGGATATCTTTCAGGGAGCACATTACACTTGGTGTTGTTTGTTTATGGATGTGAATCAATGCAACGTGATTCACCTATGAAGACTTATGGTTTAGATGCTGACTACCTGAGATTTCTCACTGAAGTGATGGCATGACAGTTGCCTTCAGGAGAGGTCTCAGGCTATTGGTTTCCTGATTTAAACTGGAGGATGCTGATGGCGGCATGTTTTTAGTGAGGGACTTCAGTCCTGGAAGTCACTTACCCTTTGGTCCAACAAAGTCAGGTGGTGTGGAACTTCAGGGTATGTAACAGAGTCTGCCTGTTCCCTCCAGGTTTTTGAGGAAGTGCTTTGAGGGGTACATGAAGTTAGGGAATAGTAATGACTAGTTCCAGTAACAGCAATGAGTGGGGGGATGCATAGTTCTTAAGGACTTAGATCTGTGATATCGTCTGTATTCTATTGTACTGAACATGTACCTAGAACAAAGAACAGATGCATTTTTAAAATTTGAAATTGAAAGTTTAGATTTAAAATTTACTAACATAGTTGAAATTATTTGAAAACTGGTCCTCCACTTAGTGGCTTAGACCTGAGTTTAGGGTTGTTTCACTTATTCTAATTAACTTCACAAGTACTTTAAACAGCTATTTGAGATAGCTAATGGCTGCGAGAAAAACAAACCCTGAACCTATTTCTTAAGCACGGAAAACATCTTCCAGTTTCTTTTAAAGGTTGTGGTTGAGTAAATTATTGTCCTTTTTATTGCCTTAACTGATGCAGCCTTTTTTGTGTATGTCAATTTTCCATGCACATTTGTCATTATTCAAATGTATATAGAGGTGTACTTTTTGCAACTTGTTCTTATCTTAGTATGCAAAGGAGAGTTGCCCTTTTTAGTGGAGAGGAAAGAAGGCTAATGAATTACTGAGGTTCATATTTTTTTATTCAGGAGAAAATACTTTGAAGTATTTTACAGGGAAGTATTTGGAAATACCATGTAAACAGTGCATAACTTTTTTTATGAATTGGGCTCACAGCATGTAAGCCAGATGTAAGGCTATTAAAATAAAGCAGTGATGGGAATTCAGACATTGCTAGTAACTGAAAACAGTGGAAAACACAGTAAAAGGCTTTCATCTCAATTCAACCCAGTCCTGAGGCATAGATGTTAATTTAACAGACTCCAAGATGCCATTTATGTTTTCTGGAACCTTTTAATTCTATGTATATGATTAAGGAAGCAATTACTAGTTTTATGTAGAAGTCTGCACAAGTGATATAACCAAGAAGGGGAAAACTCTGTACACTTTACTTCATTTTTGGATATCTGTTTCAATTATTTATTTTTTTAAATTATGCCAAATCAAACTAGCAACCATTAATTTCTATTCCAGTAAAAAAATGGAGTGTGGTTTAACCTTTCTCTTTGCCATATACTTGCGATGACCTGAACTAAGATTAATCAGAATTACATGTCTGAATGAAGATATGGTAATAGGATACATTTCTACATGCTACTCCCCACGTATTCCTTTTGAATAACAATTAATGGAAAAACATGTCTCTGAAATCTCAAAGGAGATTTCTTCATTATTAAATTAAGTTACAAAAAATAAAATGTTCAGAGTCCTTTGTCAGAGCTTTACCAATAAATCCCTTATCAGAGTTCTTTGTTACGTGATGAAATAAGATCAGATTTATGAAAATCTTGCTACTGTTATTGCCTTGTTAATGTACTCTTCTTTTTCCACCCCCAAAGGGCATGCTCTTAAACCACAGGTTGCTTCAATTTTTACATCATTTTTGGATGGGCTGAAAAAATTCTACATCACAAAGGTATTTAATATTAATTTTAATGCTATTTAGCAGTTTAGGATTCAGGAAGTTCCTAGTACATTGTCTCATGAATTGAGGTGCTCTTGAAATGTAACAAGTGTAACAGTGCAGAAATTTCGCATAGTGGTTCATCCAAGGAAATGGGGGGATAGCTTGTTTCGCTATGAAGATTCCTATTGTGAATGCTAGACTGCAGCAAATTAAACTAATTGACTTTTTCTGTGCAAAATACTAATTTTAAAGTATAAAAACTAAATACCTGCACTACTTCACATGTTCAGATTTGTACAAACATTGACTAGTCCTCGTAGCTCCCATGTGAAATAGGTATGATCTTTCTACTACTCCCAGTCTAATGTGGGATAGATTCATGGATTCCAAAGCCGGAAGGGACCATTGTGATCATCTAGTCTGACGTACTTTATTACATAGTCCATAGAACTTCCCCAAAATAATTCCCAGAGCATATCTTTTGGAAAAACATACAGGCTTGATTTAGAAATTCAGTGATGGGGAATCTACCATGACCCTTTTATAAGTTGTCACAATGGTTAATTATAGAATCATAGAAAAGTAGGACTAGAAGGAACCTCAGTAGATCATCTACTCCGGTCCCTGCCCTGAGGCAGAACGAAGTCTGACAGGTGTCTTGTCTAACATATTCTTAAAAACTTCTGACAGATTCCACGAACTCCCTAGGCAATTTTCCCATACATAACTGCTTAGTTAGGAAGCTTTTCCTAATGTCTAACCTAAATCTCCCTTGCCACAATTTAAGCCCTTTACTACTTGTCTTGACCTCAGTAGTTTAGGACAACAATTTATCATGCCCCTCTTTATAACAACCTTTCAGGAACTTGAAGACTGTTATGTCCCCACTCAGTCTTCTCTTCTCTGGAATAAACAGACCAGTTTTTTAAATCTTTCCTCATAGGTTGTGTTTTCTAGACCTTTAATAATTTTTGTTGCTCTCCTCTGGACTTTTTCCAGTTTGTCCACATCATTCTTGAAGTGTGATGTCCAGAACTAGACAAACTACTCCAGTTGAGGCCTTATCAGTGCCGAGTAGTGCTTCTCATGTCTTGCTCACAACACTCCTGCTAATACATCCCAGAATGATGTTTGCTTTATTTGCAACATTATTACACAGTTGACTTGTATTTAGTTTGTGATCTTCTATAACACCTCCATCCTTTTCCGCAGTACTCCTTCATTGGCAGTCATTTCCTGTTTTCTATTCGTGCTATTGATTATTCCTTCCTAAGTGTAGTACTTTACATTTTGTCCTTATTGAATTTCATGCTATTTATTTCAGACAATGTCTCCAGTTTGTCAAAATCATTTTGAATTCTAGTCCTGTTCTCCAAAACACTTGCAACCCCTCCTAGCTTGCTATTGTCTGCAGCCTTTTATAAGTGTACTCTGTATGCCATTATGTAAATCATTGATGAAGATATTGAACAGAACCGGACCCAGAACTGATCCCTGCAGGACCCCACTCATTTTGCCCTTCCAGCATGACTGTGAGCTACTGATAACTACTCGCTGGGAATGGTTTTCCAACCAGTTATTCACCCACCTTATAGGAGCTCCATCTAGGTTGCATTTCCCTAGTTTGTTTGAGAAGATCGCGCGAGACAGGATCAAAAGCTTTACTGAAGTCGAGATATACCATGTCTACCTCTTCCCCCCCGATCCACAAGGTTTGTTACTCTATCAAAGAAAGCTATCAGGTTGGTTTGACATGATTTATTCTTGACAAATCCATGCTATTACTGATCACGTTATTATCCTCTAGATTTTGCACATTGATGGCATAATTTTCTCCATTATCTTTTTCCAGATATAAAAGTTAAGCTGACTGGTCTGTAATTCTCTGGATTGTCCTTATTTCCCCTTTTGTAGATTGGCACTATATTTGCCTGTAATCTGTCTCATCTTCTGACTTTTCAGAGATAATTGCTAATGGCTCAGATATCTCCTCAACCAGCTCCTTGAGTATTCTAGAATGCATTTCATCAGGCCCTGGTGACTTGAAGACATCTAACTTGTCTAAGTAATTTTTAACTTATTTCCCTATTTTAGCCTCTGATCCTACCTCATTTTCACTGGCATTGACTGTTAGACGTCTAATCACCACCAACCTTCTTGGTGAAAACTGAAACAAAGAAGTCATTAAGCACCTCTGTCATTTCCACATTTTTCTGTTATCCCCCTCTTCTTCCCCTCTCACTTCCCCACTGAGTAACAGGCCTATCCTGTCTTTGGTCTTCCTGTTCCTTCTAATATATTTGTAGAATGTTTTCTTGTTACCCTTTATGTCTCTAGCTAGTTTGATCTTGTTTTGTGCTTTTGCCTTTCTAATTTTGTCCCTACATACTTGTGGGACTTGTATTCATCTTTTTGTGACCTAGTTTCCACTTTTTGTAGACTTTTGTGTTTCACAACATTGAAGATCTCCTGGTTAAGCCAGTGTGGTCTCTTGCCATCCTTCCAATCTTTCCTGTGCAGTGGGATAGTTTCTTCTTGCCCTTAATAATGTGTCTGAAAAATTGCCAACTGTCTTCAATTCTTTCTGCCCTTAGACTTGCTTCCCATTGGATCTTACCTACCAACTCCCTGAGTTTGCTAAAGTCTGCCTTCTTGAAATCCATTGGCTTTATTTTGCTGTTCTCCCTCCTACCATTCCTTAAAATCATGAACTCTACCATTTCATGATCACTTTCACTCAAAAAGTAGGTGCTTTCCACTTCCAAAAATCTCAACCAGTTCCTTCCTATTTGTCAAATTCAAATCTAGAACAGCCTGTCCCCTAGTAACTTTTTCCACCTTTTGAAATAAATTGTCTCCAATACATTCTAAGAACTTGTTCGATTTGTTGTGCCCCGCTGTGTTGTTTTACCAACAAATGTCTGGGTAGTTGAAGTCCCCCATTACCACCGAGTCCTGTGCTTTGGATGATTTTGTTGTTTTTTTTTTTTTTAAAAAGTCTCATCCACCTCTTCTTCCTGGTTAGGTGGTCTGTAGTAGACCCCTACCATGACATCATCCTTGTTTTTTGTCCCTTTTATCTTTGCCCAGAGACTTTTAACAAGGCTGTCTCCTGTTTCCATCTGAATCTCAGTCTGTGTATACATTTTTAATATATAAGACACCACCACGTCCTTTTTTCCTTGCCTGTCCTTCCTGAGAAAGCTATACCCTTTTATAGCAATATTCCAGTCATACATATTATCCCACCAAGTTTCTGTGATGCCAACTGTCATTTATTTACTAGCATTTCGAATTCTTCCTGCTTATTCTCCATACTTCTTGCATTAGTATACATCTGTCACAAACGTTTGTCTGTTTCCCATCTATATAACTGGAATAATAACTTGCATCATAGCTATGTTGTGAAAATAAATTAATGTTTGTGACCCATTCAGATGCTACAGTGAGCACCATAGAAAAGTCCATAAGGAAATTAGTAGTCCTGTATCCAGAGAAGGGTTTGATTAGTGTGAAGTAAATAAGGCCACACATTGAACGATTAGCATAAAACAAAATATTGAATTGCCGCTTATTCAGTGAGCACTGTTCATTTCATGCAGTGAACAAGACAGTGTGCTGTGGAAAAAATAGTAATGATCATGTAATTAGCGTATCCTAATGCAAGCACATGAGAGCTTAATTAAAGCTTCACAGGTAACTTTAGTTCTGGCATTTGCAAACTTTTCAATGCCTTTCTTTACCACCCAGAACTAGATAACATTATTAATGTAGTTTTTGTATGTGATAATGTGTTTTTATGCATCATGTGCATACTTAAGCTAATGTCAATTATTAATTTAATTGTTTTTATCAATTCTGCCCTGACAGTAAAATTTATTCTTTTCGTGTACCTGTTTTCATTCCCCTTTTATTTCTGTTTGTGTGCTTAGCTGTCTCCCCTTATACGACACACTTCTTAGTCGGTACCCATTTCTTTCACCCTTTCCACTTGGACAATAGGAAGGGCCTTCTACAACCGCCTCCTATTTTATATTCTTCCTCACTTCCTTTCCTAAAATTTTCTACTTGGTGAAAGCTTTCTGGAGCCAATGAATACTCTTTCAGTGACTACTAAAGAGCAATATACAAGCCTGTCCCTCTCTTAGAATATCTTCAGTGATCTTTGACCAAAGCTCCAAATTCTCGTTCTTGGAACAAGAGACTAAATGCACTTCCAGACCGATAAACCATCAAACCACTTGATGAAGTTTCTTCCCCTAATGCTTTTGCACGTGTGGTATACTCCTCCCCCATTTTTTAAATTCTGCTTCCTTATTTCCCTCCTTTTCTTATAGTGCCTTCCCTGGTCCAGGATTGTACGAATGATGATAATGCTTCTGGCAACAATGCTTGACCAGCATGTGACTCTCACTTCTGGTTGCTTTTCTTTAGCGTTTTTGTAGAGTAATACTAAGGGGGAACAGAAGGGCACACACGTTCCGTTCTAACTGCTTGGAGAATCGAGGCTACAAATGGATAGGTTCATCTTTCCTCTCTGTCCCTCTATTCAAAGTGCCTTTAGCAGTGCAGAAGCTTGCCCTCTGCAAGTCCCAGTAGAGTGAAACTGTCTGGGTTCAAGTCACTGCCACCTCCCAGTGGTGTTGAGGTGAAAGCAGTGACATTAAAGGCATAATTTTCATATGGAAGAATTTCTAAGAGGAATATAAAATTCCCTTGTTCCTGTGCTGCGTAAAACACCTCCACTTAGTAATTGTCATATAATATATCAAATGTCTGTCCTTCATCAATTTAGTGTGGTGCACAAAAATTTCTATAAATGATGTCAAGGGTGCTTGAAAATAGACTAGAAATTATCTGAAATATTCTGTGCAACTTGTTTTCTTTAGTCGCTATACTAATCCTATCCCACAAGAATACTTGCTAATCCAAAGTGACTTTGAGTACATTGTAATTACATGTAGTTGAAGGAAAAAGGAAAAAGTAGATTTATTTAAGCCTGGATTCTGCCATGTGGACTATAACATGATACAGGTATTTTCTTTTCACAGTTTAAAGGATTTGATCCGAATGAACTGTGTGTAGCTACATTACTCTTTGAGGGTGACAGAGAGAAGGTTCTTCAGCATGAAAAGCAAGTTTATGATATCGCTGCCAAATTTAGGTATGATTTTCAAGGAATTTTATTTCTGATATGGAGTGTCTGTTACATTTCCCAGTTAAAATTAGGCTACTGCATTTTTAAGACAAAAACAAAATGGAAACTTCTTTGTCTTGTATCCTTAAACCATTTTATAAAGTTAAAATGAAAATCCTGTAGAATTAGATACATAATGTTCCTTTTTATAAATATAACTTTACAGTTAATAGCAATTTAATTTTCCGATTATCATTTTAATGTGAGAAACTGCAGTTTAGATATACAGTTTATTACAGTATCTGACTAAATATAGAATCTGAAATTTTGTTAAAGCTTTCTTTCATGCTAATCATAGTGTTCAGACTTGTAGACCTGGAAGTTGACTGCTATTTTGTGAAACTAGACTAATGTCCTTCCTAAAGCACAGAGGAGGGAGACAAAATTGTAAGGTTAATATTTGGAAATATTGACTAGAGCATATAAAAAAAGAAGCTTGTTTTAATGGGAAATTGTGTTTAATCAAAGGAATTTGATGAATTAGCTGCATCCCACCCCTTGTCACTGATTGTGTTGTGTTACAAAAGGACAGAAAACATTTCACTTCAGTAACAGGCTGAGTAATGTTAGGGTGGTTTCTGTCCATCTGGCTTGATTGATTACAAGCCTGATGAAAATCGTGGTGAAAATCTAATTTGTCAGAACTACATTTTTATTTCCTTTTTAAACAAACTCTTTGCTATTATTTACTCTGCTTACTAATAGTTTTAATTCTACTTCTTAGTTGCACTTTTTATACCTTTTGAATAAAGCTGTTAGTACTGTACTTTATAAATTCATATGAAGTTTTTCTGTGCTTCTAGACCATCTTTTCGAACTCGCACTACAAACCAAATTTTCCCTAAGTGGTTCAGAAAAGCTTGTTTAACATAAACAATTTGGTATCCTGGTCACTCTTGAATATTTAAAATTCCTTTGATTTTTTTTATTAGCTTTTTTCTGTTACATAGAAAAATACATGAGAACATCTGAGTGTTTGTCTTTGCACCCTTAAGTTAGCAAATGCCACAATTAAAGCTGCTAGTGCAACCATAAATCATCCCCCTGTGTCTATATTATAACTGTTTAATTACACAATCACATACTACTTTTTCCACTGGACCCCTGTTTCAGTCAGTGCACTGAAAACTGGATCTTATAAATGGAAAGTGTTAGGCAACCTTATCGATAGGTGGAGCTACCAGTTCTGCATATAGTTATGAAAGTGAGGCTTTAATTTTGATCAGTTTAAGCTTCTAGCTCCATTTTTATTTGTAAATTACTTTCATTTTTGTCCCTCTTCACTGGGGGTTTCTTTTCTAGACCACAGTCCTTAGGAGTCATGCCACTGTGTGTTTAAAACAATTATTTTTATTTATAATTATTTGTTGCAGCCATAAGATTCAAGACAACGAAAAATAGGACACCTCTCAGCGCTGTTCCTATGTTGGTGGGTTTGTGTTGCTGCTGAGCAACAGGAGTCTCCCCATCTCTTCCCTTCTCTCTGGCCCCAATGTCTTTGCTCACTCATACCCAAAGCACCTTTGCAACTTAATAGTCTACTATTATAGCCATTCCAGTTTTGCTCACCTGGTGAGTACAAGAGTATGTAAATCCAACCTATATCTTAGTTATGAATTCAAGGAGCCACTATTAAGATATCTGTGCAATGGTGTAATTTCATATATTTGAACACATCTGTATTATGTGCAAGACATCTCAGCGTACTACTTATTATCTCAGAACTTTGTGGAAGAGCTAAGATTGAGTTCTCATAATTTTGGATCATGTCACATCACATAACATATGTGCTGAAATATGTTTAAATAATACTCCTTAAAACTTTACTTTCATTTTTAAAATGGAAATAGAACTACGGAGAGAGTGTCAATTAGTTCAGAATTAGGAAATATTTAATCATTTAAAAAAAAAAAAAAACACATTAAGACCAGTGATAAATCAGTCCACATCTTTTCAGGTATTTTTCCATAGTAGTAATTTGTTGGTAGAGATTATTTGTAAAAAAACTGAAAAATGAACAATCATTTTTTGAGTTAATCGTTAATCGTGATTAATGGCACTGTTAAACAATAGAATAGTAATTGAAATTTATTAAATTTTTTGGATGTTTTTCTAATTTTCAAATATATTGATTTGTTACCACACAGAATACAGAGTATACAGTGCTCACTTTATATTTTTTTTATTACAAATATTTGCCCTGTAAAAAGGACAAAATAAATGGTATTTCTGTTCACCTCGTACAAATACTGATGTGCAATCTCTTTATTGTGAAAGTGGAACTTACAAATGTAGATTTTTGTTTTGGTTTGGTTTGTTACATAACTGCACTCAAAAACAAAACAATGTAAAACTGTATAGCCTACAAGTCCATTCAGTCCTGCTTCTTGGTCAGCCAATCGCTAAGACAAACAAGTTTGTTTACATTTACGGGAAATACTTCTGACTGCTTCTTATTTACAGCATCACCTGAAAGTGAGAAAAGGCATTCGCATGACACTTTTGTAGCTGGCATTGCAAAATATTTACGTGCCAGATATGCTAAACATTCATATGCCCCTTCATGCTTCGGCCACCATTCCAGAGGATATACTTCCATGCTGCTGATGCTAATTAAAGTGTTTAATTTAAATTTGTGACTGAACTTCTTGTGGGAGAATTGCATGTGTTTCCTGTTCTGTTTTACCCACATTCTTTCATATATTTCATGTTATAGCAGCCTCGGATGAGGATCCTGCAAGATCACTTTCACAGAATTTTGACAAAATGCAAAGAAGGTACCATGTGATATTTCTAAATAGCTGTGATGGGTTGGATCAGAGAAACCCCCTTGAGACTGCCACCTGATGTGCTGGGACTAACTGAGCCTGTTTTCCCTGCAAGTTTGGGACTTTAGAACCTTGCCAGCACAGATCCAAGTCTGAACCACATCCCCCACAAGCTGCAGGCTTAAGCTGTTTTCAGTTAAGAAGTGCTGCTGTCTCCAGCATTCAGATACCCAGCTCCCAATGGGGTCCAAACCCCAAATAAATCAGTTTTACCCTGTATAATACTTATACAGGGTAAACGCATAAATTGTTCACCCTCTATAACACACAGAGAGAGAGAGAGATGCATAGCTGTCTCCCCACCTCCTCCTCCCCCTGGGGCATTAATACATGGATTAATTAATAAGTAAAAAGTGATTTTATTAAGTACAAAAAGTAGGAGTTAAGTGGTTCCAAGTTATAACAGACAGAACAAAGTAAATTACCAAGCAAAATAAAACAAAACACGCAAGTCTAAGCCTAATGCAGTAAAAACTAAATGCAGGTAAATCTCACCCTCAGATGTTCCAGTAATCCTCTTTTACAGACTAGACTTCCTCCTAGTCTGGGTCCACCAATCGCTCACACTCTAATTATTGTCCTTTGTTCCAGTTTCTTTCAGGTATCTCCTTGGGGTGGAGATGCTATCTTTTGTGTCAGCTGAAGACCAAAATGGAGGGGCTTCCAGGGGCTTAGACTTTCTCTTTGTGGGTGGAAACCCCTTCTCCTCTCCTGTGTAAAATCCCCTCCACATGATGGAGTTTTGCAGACACATGGGCAAGGCACATGTCCATGTATAACTCAGTTTTTTACAGGCTGATGCCCCATTCCCAGAAAAGCTCAGATGTGGACTGGCGTCTCTTAGAGTTCATTGCCAGTTTAAATGTTTCTTGATTGGGCACTTACTGAAAATAGTCTTTTCTCAAGAAGCTGACCAGACACTTCACTGAGGCTACTTAAAATCGAACAAGTAGATAGCCAATATTCATCACTTTGAATACAAAAATGATACATGCATGCAAATAGGATGAATATACCCAGTAGAGCATAACCTTTGCATGGCATATCTAGCATAAAACACATTCCAGTTGTCATATTTACACTCATAAGCATATTTCTGTAAAGCATTATGGGGTGCAACGTCACAATAGCTACAGCACTCAACACAAGATTTAAGAAGCTGAAGCGTCATCCAAAATCTGATGCAAAATCCGATGCAGAAACTACAGAACCCGAACCACTAAAAAGGAAATGAACCTTCTGCTGGTGGCATGTGACTTGGATGATGAAAATGAGCATACGTCGGTCCATTCTGCTTTGGATCATTATCAAGCAGAACCTGTCATCAGTATGGATGCATACTCTTTGGAATGGGGGTTGAAGCATGAAGGGACATATGAATCTTCAGTGCATCTAGCATGTAAATACCTTGCGACACCGGCTACAACAGTACCATGTAAATGCCTGTTCTCACTTTCAGGTGACATTAGTAAACAAGAAGCGAGCAGCATTGTCTCTTATAAATTGTAACCAAACTTGTTTGAGCAATTTGTCTGAGGTAGGACTGAGTAGACTTGTAAGCTCTAAAGTTTTACATTGTTTGTTTTATTTTTTAACGCAGTTTTTTGTACACAATTCTACATTTGTAAGTTTAACTTTCATGATAAAAAGATTGTGCTACAGTATTTGCACACCTCTACCCTGATATAATGCAACCCAATATAACACAGTAAAGCAATGCTCTAGGGGGGGCGGGGCTGCACTCTCCTGCGGATTATAGCAAGTTCAATATAATGCGGTTTCACCTATAATGCGGTAAGATTTTTTTGGCTTCCGAGGACAGCGTTATATCGGGGTAGAAGTATATTAGGTGAACTGAAAAATACTATTTTTGCTTCTTACAGTGCAAATATTTGTAATAAAAAAATAAATATCAAGTGAGCACTGTGCACTTTGTATTGTCATAATTTAAATTAATGTATTTGAAAATGTAGAAAATATCCAAAAATATTTAAATACTGATATTTTATTATTTAACAGTGTGATTAATCGATTAATTTTTTAATCACTTGACAGCCCTAGAACAAACACAATCTGTTTCAAGAATCTTATAATAATTTAACACCGAATACACTGTGTTTATCCAAAACACACACACACGGTCTTTTCCTGAGAGGAAATCTTCAGTCTAAAACTAGAACCTGACAAACCTCAAACATTTCCAGGTTTTATTCTGAATCTCAGGTTTGACGTGTCAAAAGGTTCTCATAAACCTGTTGCCGAATCTTTTGTTTTCTTGGTACCAGAGAGAAACTATCATGTTTAATCAGTATTGTTTTGTTACGCTAGCAACCTTAAGCTGTTTAGCTACAAAAGCACCAAGATTCAGCAGTTTTTTGTAATGGTCAAACCCAGTAATTTTTAGCCGATCAGAATTTGAGCTTTTTTTGGCTCACACAACTGAAACTAGGGAGTTTATGCAACAATCTGAACTAAATCTGCTAGAAAGATTGATCATGAAATACTGATTGATCTAGCAGAGCTGGGTGAAGTATTATGTAAAAAACCCTAGAACTATGGCAACTTAAAATTTCAATATTAGCAGAGAAGAGATCAGTTAAATCTTGTCAGTTTTTTGTCTAGGAGAAAAAAACCCAGGAATTAAGTCCCATTCACATCTAAGGAAGCAAAAGTATGTAGCATCATGAGAAACAGTTTTGACTAGATTGAGGACATTTGTGTTTATCAGTTTATTTGTATTTGAATTCTGCTACTGGAAGGAAGCTCAACTGGGATTACAGTGATGGTAATGAGATAGGTTTTGCTTTAAATACAGTTTGATTCAAGCACCTGAAAATGTTCACCTTTTTACATTGAGGGTTTAAAATATATATCTCATTTTCACTTCATAGTCTGTTCAGCAATGTGACAATCAAGTCATTAATCTCTTAAAGAAATATTGATGTTAAGCTACTAACATTTGTTTTGATCATATTTGATTGCTTAGAGACTCACTTTCCTAATTTTTACTAAATCTCCAAGTGAAAAACAACAAATAGGCAGAGATCTTTATTTTAACTGGTGCTGTTTAGAGAGAGTCTTTGCTTTTTACATTACTTTACACTGATGATCTTTTTACTGCATGGCTGCAGAAAGTATATACTGAAGTATAAATCTTGCTTATGGAAAATAACTTAAAATTAACAGAAAAGCAAAGTTCACCTTTCCAAAACTCTTACCTTATATTCCTGTTTGTATGGAATGCCTTTTGTGTATTGAAAAAAGAGCAAGGCAAGTGTTCAGGAAGACATCCCATTGACTGTAGGGGAGAGGCAAAACCAAATTTAGTGGTTTAATCTAATCAAACATGTGGAGAGTAGGCTAAACTTTTTTACTAGCTGTTCTGAGATTTTCTGGCTGCATTCCTGTAGTTTTGAGGAAAATGTTCTCTGAACTCTTATTTTCAATGTGAATGATTTTTTTGTCTAGGAACTGTGTGGAATCTACTAAGAAAAGTCGAACGTCACTTAATTTTTACGTCTTTTTATGGCAATCCTCTTAACTTTGGAACTATGATAACCTTATATTCTCTTGACACGTGGATTCTATCGAACAACTTAAAAACAAAACAAAAAAACTTCTGCTTATCTTTAAAGTCCATGGAATCATGAAGATTTAAGCTGTTTCGTCTCCATCTCAGTGTTATGACTTGTTTCGTTGTCGGTTTTCTTGTTCAGTTCTTAAAGCTGGTGATTGTAGCACTGATGCCGAAAAGAAGTTGGGGTTAATAAACCTCTGGTGAGAAAATATGGAAAAGGAATCAGTTACATCCTACACCTAGGCCTATATTTTCAAAAGTAACTAATGGGGAAGGAACAATGTGTTTTTGTTCTGTTTGTGCAGAGCTAACACGAGGTCCTAGTCCTGGGCGTAGTGGTAATACAAATAATATGGGGTGCTTCCATTTTTGTGTGCTCACCTTGAGACACCATAAAGGAGCTTGATTTTCAGAAGGCAGATGCTCAGTTTTTACTAAAAATTAGTACATTTAGGTTGATGATAAAAGGAGAAGGTAGCCATTTTTCAAGAAGGCAGTCCTTACTGGAATTCTTTGTAGAAGATTGTTGTTTATAATTCCCTGTTGAAGAAGAAACTTTTAGTTATGAAGAATGGCAAAACCATTAATCCTAAATGTTTATTTTCCAAATCTATCCATTGCACCAGATCTGTTCGAGAGGGAGACCAGGAAGGAAGGGGAGGACAGGAGCAAACTGAGGAAATTTGAGGAGTTTAGATGTAGGTTAGTGAGGGGGAAACTGTGCATGCAGCGGGGAAACAGGCGCTGGTGGAAACAGGCTTTTGTGCTGCTCTAGACTGAAATGAAGCTGGCAGAGCATACTGGTGAATCTGGCCTTAAAAGATTTCAAAGCTGATATTACATGTATTCAGATAATTATAAATATCACATAGTAACATTCTCTTCATTTTTAAACTGTTCGTGTACGTAGTTTTTAATCTTAAAAAATCCTTGATATAAAATTATATTACATTTGAAGGTAAGGTAATGGTGTAATTATTTAAAAAAAAAAAAAGGCATTACAAATGAGGACAAGGTAGTCATGCAGAGTGATCTGGATTTCTTAGGTAAGCTAGATTCAGTCAAACAAAATGTATTTTAAAATAACCAAATTTGAAGTCTTACATCTAGGAACAAAGAAGGAAGGCCTTGCTTACAAAATTGGGTAATGCATCCTGGGTGGCAGTGATTCTGAAAAGGATTTAGGGGTTGTAATGGACAAGAGCTCCCAGAGCAATGCTATGGTTAAAAGGGCTAATTAAGTAGTTGTAAGTATAATCAGGGGAGTAGGAAAGTGTTTTTTACCCTTGTATATTGCATTGATGATACATACTAGAATTCTGTGTCCAGTTCTGGTGCCCGCATTGTTAAAAGGATGTTGAAATATTGGCATGATTACAGAAAAGAATCACAAAAACTATTTGAAGGTTGGAGAAAATGCCTTACAGTGAGAAACTTAGAGGTCAGTCTGTTAATCTTGTCAGCTAGAAGATTGAGATTACTTGATTACAATGTATAATTAATTTTGTGGGGAGAACATACTAGGTGCCCAAGGGCTCTTTAGTCTAGCAGAGAGAGGCATAACCAGAATTAATGGCTGGAAGCTAAAGCCAGACAAACTGCAATTAGAAATAAGGCACAGATTTTTTAATGGTGAGGGTGAATGACACTTGGAACAAACAAAATGCAGTGGTAGATTCTCCATCTCATGATATCTTCAAATCAAGTCTAGAAGCCTTTCTGGATTATACACTTCAGTCAAACAAAATTTAGACTAGATGATGTAATGGTTCCTTCTGCTCTTAAAATCTATGAAAATGCAGGAGATGAGTTTAAGCTTAATTTAAAAGACAAACATGTTAAGGTGTGGAAATGCACAATGAAGGCATCCAGCAACTTTAGTGCTGCCTTGTAGTGACATGAAGAGAGGAAAAATTAAAAAACTATTGTCTTTTAAAATCTGCTTAATATAGTCTGTTGTACACACTAATCATAATTGTTTTATTACATAGTATTGTTATGAGACAGAGTTCTGGTGTCCTAACTGTGAACTTCCCTATGTTTGCATTTCTTTTGTTTAATCTTAAAATCCCAGGAACTCAGTTAATACCTGACTTCGGGATAATTACACAATCTCTGTAATACATGTTACTCTGAATTAATCATCGGGTCTTTCAACCTTAATTCCAGGTTGAAACCTCCTTATTTGGAAGTCAGTACTAATAACTTGTATTATAGGGGCCGCCAAAGGCTCCAGTGATGGTTTGGGCCCCATCGTTCTAGACCCTGTACAAACACATAGTAAGGATTCATACCTTTTGATAGTCTTGGGTTTATGTATATAATTTTAATATTAAACTTTTTAGACTATCACCTTGATTACCCAAATTCTATATCCAACTTAAAATAAGACTAAATTATTGGAAATTTCAGGTTTTACAAATAAAATAGATTTAAAAGTGTGTGGTGGACACATTTTTAACATAGCAAGTTTACTTTTGTCTAAAGGATTCAGTCACATTAAAAAAAAAAATCACATTTCCAATGAAATTTTTTTACCTACGATTTTTACAAGTAATGTCTCTGGCTAGCATTACTGAGAAATACTCTCCTCCTCTCCCTCCATCCCCTGCCTCTTAGTTTTGTACCTAACAACCCCATGTATAGCGAGTTTCACTGTTAACCAGTCTGTATTATCAGTTCATATGGGCATTTCAACAACCAGGGAGATGAAACAACATTGTTTTAAAAAAATAGGATTTCTGCTAGGTGTGGTGACCTGAAACAAATTTTAACTCAGGTTTTAAATTGGAAACATTTCAAGTTGAAGTTGTCTCTGATCTGTTTGCATATAAATTTCTTGACCCAAAGTATTTTATTTTTTTATTGGAAAACTGTGAAAAACAGTTCACTTGAGATCCATGTTAATAATTAACTGTCATCAATTGCAGTGGTCTGGCAGCTGGAGAAGATAATGGACAGAGAGGTTACATGCTGACATTTGTCATCGCTTACCTTCGGGTAGGTCACTCTTATTCTCTGCTGCTCTGCTGTGACTATTTCAGTACCCAACAAATCTTATAGAACACGCACAGATTTTTTTTCAAATTCTTTATGCAAACTTTCTTTAGACTTGAAAAGATTAATCAAAACTCTCTCTAGGGGCTATGCCTTTTTTACATGTACATAAATTTAGAGAGAAGTTGGGTGAGGTAATATCTTTTTTATTGGACAAGCTTCTGCTGATGAGAGACAAGCTTTAGAACATACACAACTCTTCAGCTTCTGGGAAACTAATTCAGTGTGTCACTGCTAAGTAAGATGAAAAAATCCATGATTTTTTTAGTGTCTGGCAAAATTTGGCTAGACACATGCCTATCACAACGTGTATTGGACCTCATCCAGTGCATTAAATGCCCCAATAGCAACTATTGTGGGGTGAAACCAGACAAATCACTGTACTCTCAAATGAGTTCACACAGGAACGTGATAAAAGACAAAAACATCAGATCGCCTGTGGGTGAACACTTTTCACAAAGCAATCGCTCCATATCTGACCTCTCAGTCCCCTTCCTCAAAGGAAACCTGAACAACACTTTTAAAAGATGGCCATGAGCTTAAATTCTTTACACTTCGGTAGACATTAAAAATCATGGACCGAATAGAGACACTGGATTTATGGCTTATTACAACAATCTGTAACCTACTAACAACCACCACCCCCAAGTTGGTTCCCCGTCCCCACTTCCTTTCCTCCCTATGACTGTAGGTGTGTTCATGGGAAGCTTCACCCTAAATGGTCCCTTGAAATGTGCTAACTACCTGAAATGTGTTACATCTTGTATTTAACAGTGACTAGGGTCCTACCAAATTCACAGTCCATTTTGGTCAATTTAACAGTTATAGGATTTTTAAAGTTGTAAATTTCATTATTTCAGCTATTTAAATCTGAAATGTCACAATGTTGTAATTGTAGGGGTCCTGACCCAAAAAAAGATGTGGAGGGGGTTGTGGTACTGCTGCCATTACTTCTGCACTGCTGCTGGCTGCAGCTCTGAAGGCAGAGCCACTGCCAGCAGCAGCAGAAGTAAGGATGACATAGTATGGTATTGCCACGCTTACTGCTGCGCTGCTGCCTGCAGAGCTGGGCCCTCAGTCAGCAGCCACCACTCTCCGGCCACTCGGCTCTGAAGGCAGCAGCACAAGAGTAAGGGTGGCAATACTGCAACCCCCCCACCACAACTTTTTTGGGTCAGCACCCCCAATTTGAGAAACCCTGGTTTCCCCTGTGAAATCTGTATGGTATAGGTAAAAGCACACAAGACCAGATGTCATGCAGGGAGACCAGATTTGATGGTCCATGATGTGTTTTTTCATGGCCATGAATTTGGTAGGGCCCTTGCAATGATGCTTTGAGTTAGTTTCCAAGACTTGAAGAGTCATGTGTAAACTTGAAAGCTTGTCTCTCAAAATAAAAGATAATACCTCACCCACCTTTTGCTCTCTTTCTAATATTCTGGGACCAGCACAGCTACAACAATACTGCATGTACATAAAATTGGCATTTATTTGTGGGTTTCACTTTTAAAAAGACTGTACAAACATTAATTTGCACCTCCTTTTATGACAAGTTTTTTTTCCAGACAGATAAAGAAATTGAGTTGTAAATCTTAATGGACTGATCTTTAGAGGTGCTAAGCATCCAGGTGTCCCACTGACCTTTTTGGGAGATGCAGATGCTGTTTACCACTGAAAATCAGGCCATAAGTGACTTTCCCCAGGTCACAAACTGAGTAAGTGACAGAACCAGGAATAGCCCCCAGGAGTTCCTAGCTCCCATCTACAAACGCAATACTCAATGCTGTTTTTAATTGTAAGACTTACACGTATTTAAAAGGCAATTACTCAGCAAGGAAGAAAGACTTTGTGGTTGGTCTCTGAGTCTCAATCTAGACTTATGTTCAGTTTCAAGCTTCTGACTTGCTATATGACTTTGGGCAAGTCATTTAATTTCTCTGTGCTTCAGTTCTCCATCTATAAAATGGAGGATAAATACATCCCTTCTAGTACCTTTTGTCTTGTCTATGTAAATGGTGAGCTCTTAGGGGCAGGGACCGTTTGTACGGTACCTAGCACAATGGGGCCCTAATCTTGGTTTGAGCCTCAGGGTGCTACCATAATACTAACTAGTCAGCAATAATTATTTGATGTATATGCGCACAGTAGTTTGGCAGACCTTTCCACCGTAGATGTGCATTTTTTTCTTTGCATTTCTCAATGAGTCATCTGCATCCTGGAGGATCTATCCCAGTACCTCCACTACAAGCTACTTGACTTCAAGATCCCATGTTATAGCCAGCATTCTTGCAGCTGGAACTACAGGATGGACTTTCTCCATGTCTTATTGCTGCCACTGCTTGTTTCTCCAAAGGAGTCACTTAAGCAGTGCATGGCGCTCTTCCCAGCAGTTGAGTTCCTGTCTTCAATAGAGCTCTGGGCTGTTGAACAAGACTGGAATCAGTGTATTCATGTGAAGACAATGCAGGGAACTTCTTTGTAAGCCACAAGAGAACACCTTGGACAAGATATACTCCATCTTCAAAAATTAGTATACTTTATAATCCTCTAGTGTTTTCTATTCACATTAACAGTAATTCAATATGATGAGCCAATATCTGGCCTTGGTTACACATGTATAGCTGCTATTGTTACTTAGAGCTGTGCATATGTATGGAGATATACAGCTGGACAAAATACTAAATATTGTTGGTGTTCAAATACTCAGCCATGTTTCTACTAGAAATGCCTGAAATACAATGATTCAGAGATTTTAAAAAACTTAGTTTCAAATATGTGTCTCTCAAGTTTTCCATTCAGAATTATGAGCAGTCTGAGCCTTCTTCACAAAATGGCTAGTAAATTGCACAAGCATTTTGGTAATAGTTTTCCTCTACATTATGATGCCATGGTTTCAAAATTGCAAATATTACTTGTGCTTTGTAACACTGTTTTCCATTTGTGATATTGTATCCCATAATCTTTATGGTAGACTTAGTGCTCCTGCTTGCAGAAGCTTTTTATAATGTTATAGGCATGCATAATATAAAATGTGCAATCTTTATATCAAACAGTTAATATATACTTGCCATCAACATGAATTTAGTCCACTTTTACTTTATCAGCATTTTAGTTCATTCTTTCATTTGTCCTTCTGTTTATAGTGTGGTGAATAATGGCACTTAATCAGCCCCCTTCTCACATTTGTTGTCCAGTCAATAACAACTCTTAACCCCCGTAGGACAGCTGTTGTGAATATCTTTGTGGTGATGCATTTTCTGAAGCTTTTAGAATAGTCACAGTTGGGCTGCTTCTGTCTTCCCCACTTCTTTATCTAGTTCTTGCTTCTAGTCTGTCTTTCTTTTTCAAAGACCTAATTAGAGAATATTTCTCTTGGCTTTCTATATATTTCTCCAGTAGTACTTTCAATCCTGATCCCACTTTTCAAATTTAATTTTTGAAGTTAATCATTTCTTTTTACTAACTGACAGGTTGCGAGTTGTCTTATTTGTTTGGTGAGTTGTTGTTTTTTTTTGTGTGTTTTGCCTTTTTGGACTTCAGTAAACCACACGTTAAACCATGACCCCTAAGTCTTCCTGACTGTTATCTCCTAGGTATTGCTATCCCTTTTTCTCATCTCCTGTAGTATTTTCCCATTTTTATGGCAATTTCCCTTCTAGGGCCTTCTCTCATGGAGTTGGCTCACTTGATTTCTCTCAACTTTTATTGATTTGAGTCTAACAAGGAATACTATTTCCTTGCCAATTGTTGTCCAACTGTTAGTCTGATTCTATGGTAACATCACTTAACTTTATCCCTACATTCACTTTGTTGCTAACTTTCTTGTCTTGGGCAAAAAGGGAAGGTGGTATCTAATAAAATGATGTTTCTTCCATTGAATCTCGATTTTAGATTTATTTTTGTATGCCGTGAGTGCTCTGTATTGGTTATGATTTTATACTCTCATCACATTTTTTCTTTACATCCTGTGGTCTCTTAAAGTCTCAGATGCAGGTTGTTCAAAATTGTATAGTACAACTGTTTTGAAGAACCAGTGAAGTTATTTTCAGATACCCTAATGGCTTTCAACACACTTAAAGATTCAAATTCTTTTAAAATTAATCAAGTATTTTACTTGTTTCTCAGTTATTTTGCCATTAGGTTTATTACTGTGAAAAGTTTCTTGTTTGTTTGCAATGATGTTGTATCTCAGAATTCATTATTTTACTCTCCAAAGAGCACATAAAAGCCTATCTTTTTACTTAGCTTATAATTTTGGGGCCTTTTTTTAGTATTTCAGGCTTATGGCAAAATTGTCGTTTGTAAACTGCTTTTCTGTATGGTGTCATTTTTAGGAAACTAATGCATATATTTGTGTGATAGTTTCACTATCAAAGCCAAGAAGTGTGTTTTTGTGAAGTGGAGGTTTTTGTTTTTATGATATAAATATTTGTTCACTAAGACAGGAGCAATACCCTCCAGGATGTTTAACATATATTATTAAACATACATCAGTGGTAACAGTGTTTGGTAGCTACCAGTTAGGGTCAGATTTGTACTATTTGTCTAAAAATGAAAAGGTCAGCATCCCACTGCCAGTCCCTTTCAGCGTTGTTCCTAATATTTAAAACTTAGTTTTGGTCCCAGTGTGTATATATTCTTTGATTTTTGATATATGTAAATCTTATAAGTGTAGATTGCCAAATCTGTGTTCTATGTAAAAAATTACACAACACAATGATTCTGTCTAGCAGCTGCCTAAAAGTAAATTGGAATCCTGAAGCTAAAGATGTACATTAGGACACTAATTCACTGGTCCTTTCCTTTCTTTTTGTGCTTTAATAGGACCTGGGCCTGGATTACTATATAATAGGAGAATCATTTGAGACTTCTGTTCCCTGGGATAGGTAAAATAATTGTAGTATTCTTTTGTTCAAAACTTCTATTAAAACTTGGTTATCTGGTAATGGATATCTCTTCAGTTTGTTTTTGAGAATTTTTTTCTTTGGTTTTAAACATTGATAGGAATTTGAAAGTGTATATACATAAAATGTAAAGAATAAACAGTTGTGTACTTCTGAGCCATTGTAAAGCATAAACTATGACTTCTGTGGTCAGAAGTATAGTCCCTTTTGGTATTGTTGAATTAGAAGTGGCGCTGGGCCTGAAAAATTAATGAAACGTTAAAAGTAAAATGTAGAATCGCCATATTCTTTTGCAAACTTCATGTGCATAACCTTTCCATGCAGAATAAATATTTTACAATATGCGTATGTTGCTTGCTTATGATTGTGACTTTTTTTATTGTGGGTCTACACGGTGATAATTTTGGTCCTTAAACTGTTCTTTAAAAAAATCAAACAAGACTTTTGATGCTCATTCTTAAATCAAAATAGATAACAGATGTATCAAAGTAGACTGTAAAATAGAAAACTGGTAGATGTAACCTTTTGCAGACTTTTGGAAAATGTTGATCTGAGGCAGAAAATACTTAACACAAAAAGTAAATTTAGGCTTTTGTGAAAGGAAAGTCCTGTTATGGATCTAAAAACCAATCATTAAAAGATAAAGAATGAACATAAATGGACTGTGTTTATGCAGAAGAGTTAATTTGAAGTGCCACAGTAATCAATAGCAGGGCCATTCTTAACAGGTTGAGTGAATGAGCTGATAACACTTGATGATTTAACAGTTTAAATTATTAAAATTATGTTGTGTTGTGAAGAATTCCTGAAGGAGTTAAATGTTTCCCAACCTGTTGGGTGAACTCCCTTCGTGTAGATGTAAGATCTCTTCTGCGGTTGTGGTATGGTACAGTACAACAGTACCAGCTGTGCATTTGCCTTTACTGCAGAAGCAATTCTTAGGAGGGGCTGAAGTTGATGAGCACAGTGGTAGCTTACTCTTTTTCAGCTGCCTGACTTCTCTATTTGTTCTCTTTGAATAGCCATCCATGTATATGCCTCTTCTCTGCTCCCACAGGAGCACACGAGATATGTTGATCTAAGGCATCATGAAACCTTGCTCTCTGCATGGATCCCTTTTGTGGAAAAGTGCCAACATCTGGTGGTAGTCCAGATTTAGAGAGGACATGTCCTGCATTTTAAAACCAGCATTAAAAATTGCTCTCTCAGCCACCCTTTTTGGTAGACAGATGCTCAGCAGCTCCCATTCTTGCTTGCTGCTTTTCTGAAGTTGTACTTGGCTTAGCAGGGACAGACTTGTGAGTAAGATGCTTTCAGAGAAGTGAGCTAGCCAGCAGGGGAAGGAAGTAGGCTTCATTTTATATTATCTAATCTTAAACAATCATCTGGTTTAAGGTTTATTTACCAGCTTTTGCCCTGCAATGGGGCAGCGCAAAATGGCCTTGAAGCCAGTTTGGCAAGCTGGAGTTCCCCAGCACAGGGGAGACCACCCTTTCCTATAGCCCAACCAGGGAGCATGGCTAGGATGTCCTTGCACCCTGCTGTTCCTTGGCTGCCAGATGTCCCCTTGGGCAGCTGATTCAAATTACATTTACGTCATGGGTCTAGCTCAGTGCAGATGCCTGCATTATTATCTCTCCATTCTAAGCTTCACCTAAGCTCTCAGCCACAGCTGAGAATCAAGGCCTAAACATATTTACATAGGTTACATAGCAGTTGAGAGTTCCAGAATTTGACCTATTTTCTTTTTATAAAATTCCTGTTTACCCCACACATTAAACAGATTCATATCAGTTTTATTCTCCTGATAGCATATGATTATAGAGATGATAGGAAATTAGGTTTGAAATGATTTGCGTGTTCAGAATTCCAACAAACTCAGCATCCTGGTTCTTGGATTTAGCAGCTGCTATAACACTGTTTCAGTCCTTGTTTTAGAGGCTGCTGTTTCCGTCTCTAAAATGTGTGGGTGGCATGAAGGATTTTAAAATAACTGAAATTTAGTTATTTTCTCCCTTGCAGAAATTTAATTTTCAGCTAGTGTCAAAGTATTCAGTCACTGAGTGAGTTAGA
Source organism: Chelonoidis abingdonii (assembly GCF_003597395.2). Lineage (NCBI taxonomy): Eukaryota > Metazoa > Chordata > Testudines > Testudinidae > Chelonoidis > Chelonoidis abingdonii. The sequence goes on along the minus strand of NC_133778.1, from coordinate 36,486,421 downwards.
CTTTTCTCATTTTCCTCTTTATAGTTTTGTGAGCAGAGTGAACAGGTTTTTACATCTGTTGATTCAAACCTAATTTTCACTCATTCTGCTCACTAACTCCTTATTTCCACTTTTGGCATTGAGACCCGTACCTTCCTTCAGAGTCTCTACCAGTGTCACACTGTAGATTAGCTGATAAGACATTTTTGAGCAAAATTATTTTAATTTCAAACGTTCCTCCCTCCAAATCCAAATATTTTTTCCAAATACAGATCTGTATAAAACTTCTAAATTAAACAATAGTTAAATAACATCTCTCTAGTTCTGTGTGAGAGAGCTAAGATTCTAGCTGGTAAATTAATACACATCTTCAACATCTGGAGGAATCCCTTCTTCCTCAGCCTTGCAACATATCAAAATGCTGTAGTATTGCATAGTGTACATGCTTTTAGTGTACATGTACATGCTTTTATTTTGAATTGTTTTCTAAGCTACTGTGCCAAACACCTTTGCCCCACTGCAGCTCAGAATAAAATATCCAACACATTCCTCTTCACTGATAGTACAGTCCTTCTATATGCCCTCTGAAAAAACAATAGAGAGTCTCAGGAGCTAGCATGTACAATCAAAATTATAAACTTGTCACCCAATAGATGCCCAGAAGAGGAATAGCACCATTTTTATAGAGGTCTGATGAGCATTTTTTCTTACGCTTTTTATTTAAATGAAACCAAACCTAAACTGTGATTATTAAAGTGTATTGTTTTGAACTAGTGAGGAAGATCATTGTAGTTGTATGAGAGTTCTAAACTAGAGGCATAAATGTAATATTGCTAGTTGAAAACAAATTAATGTATAAATGGTGCGTAGGAAATTTTAAACTATATATTCTGTTACAGGGTTATAGACCTCTGCAGGAATGTAAAGGAAAGAATAGTGAGAGAATGCAAAGAAAAAGGTGTCCAGTTTGCTCCGTTTTCCACCTGCAGGTGAGACACACACCAACTTTATTTTCATAGTTCTGAGATGTGTTTTTCAGCAGCTGAAGTGAATTTTCCTACTACTACTTTTTACTACTACTTCCATACACAGTAGATGGCTAAACTAGTAGTAGGTTAAGTGGCAAAGTTTAAAGTGCATCCACTAATCCTGCTCTTGCTCTCTAACCTATTCACTAGTTAATCACTTCAAGAGTTTATCGTGGCGCTTAGTCTTCTGACACTTATTTTCTGTATATCGGCCAGGCAGCTAAGTATAACAAGATAGATTTGAGCCCTTAAACTCTAACAGTCATAGGACTGGTTGACATGAAGAATGAGTAGAAGACAGGTCAAAATTTTTAAGACTAGTTGTAAGAAATGAATTTAAATAGTGTGAGAAAACAAATGTAAATTAACTTCTTATTCATTGAATTTAAAATGCAAAATTATAGCAAGGTATGAAAATAGATATTTAAAACTGAGAAACCTTTTTTCTAAGGGGAAATGTTAATTTGAACTGTTCTGCTAAATCCTTTGTCTAAACTGGTTTAAATAAAGTGACTTAAAACAGATTGTATTTTTAAAGTGAATAACTGCAAGTGATGCAGCCTACGCTTAGTGTTAGAACACTAATGACCTGCATGTAATACTGCTCTCATCTTTAAAATGCTAGTAACCTGAGAATATCAAGGGGCTAGAAATAAAGGGCTATGTTGTGTAGCACTCTCATAGCCATATCAACCATCTCTCTCTAGTTACCATGAACAATTTATAACTATTAATTCACCATGAAATATGACAAAGGAATGCAATGCTCCCGTGGTTACACCTGTTTTTTAACCATTTTTATTAAACTTCCAACAGAGCTAATTAAAATGGGTTTGTCTGTGGGAGTATTGTCTTCAGTAGGGTTCCCAGAAGTACTAATGTTGATTCCACTGACATTCTGTTAGCACAGGTGACTTCTCTGTAAATTTTCTCAGTTAAGACAGTCCCCAGTATTTACCCATAAGTGGATGTTTAAAAAGCAAGATTGTTTCTCACCTGTAAGTGGATGTTTTTTTTATATAGCCCATCTTCTTTGCACCTTGTGAATTACACATACAGGAATCTGTTTTTACTATATTCTTACAACCCTAATTTCAGTAACTAGATAATTTAATTACATTCCATCAGTCATGGGATTGGCCCAGTGTTCATGAGATATGATAGCTTTTGGGAAAATAAGTTGAGAAACTAGTCAATTGTCTTTGCATCTTTTGATAGGTATGCTTCTAATTCCTATCATTAATGACTCTTAATTGTATTGTCCAGTTTAGACTGTGACCTTTTGTCCAACATTAAACAATCTGTCAGCACTTGCGAGTGTACACAGTTACTTGTCCGTGAACTGTTAGAGTGTGTACCCCATACCTGCACTGAGTGTTCACATATACTGTGCACTGGCAGAGTTCTTCATCCACACTGCACCTTTGTGGTACATGACATTTAGTGGTACATGACATTTCAGGGCAGTATCCCAGAATCTTGTGCATTGCAAGAGACGCTCTAGAAAGTGCCTTGCTGAATGTTGCTGGAACTGTATGCTGCCTTCACGCATTTGACGATGTCAGCTCCATGTCAGCTCTCCCTTCTGCCAAACTGCATTGGAGACATGGAGCACGTCCATAATGAGGATGATCTGCTCTTGCTATTGCTTGCTGGACAAATGTTCATGCAGCGCAATACCAGATACTGGCTTGAATTAGTGTCAAAAGATTTCAGATGGTGAAAATGACTGGCCCAGAGAGGGAATGAAAATCCGCTTCCATTCCATGGAACAGCTGTTTTGGATGTCAGGACCACAACGGTATGCCCAGGGTGGACTACTGCTGCTTCTTGTCCCGGAAAATCATTTTGGAAACCTGGGCTGACAACCATAGTTGCAGAATTTTGGAATGAGGAAGCAGACTTTAACCAAGTTGTGCAAAGAGCTTGCACCAGCCCTCCAGTGCTAGACCACTCATTTTCAGAAACCCACACTGGTACAGAAGTGTAAGCTGCAAACATCCAACAGCTGCCTGTCAGTTGCAAACCAGCTCAGGGTTGGGAAGCCAACTGTCAGGGTGTTGGTTGTACAGATTTGTGAGGATATCGATACTGAGATCCAGGGGCGGCTCCAGGCACCAGCACGCCAAGCCCATGCTTGGGGCAGCAAGCCTCAGGGCATGCTCTGCCGGTGGTTGCGAGGGCACCTTCGGCGGCATGCCTGTGGAGGGTCTGCTGGTCCCCCGGCTTCAGCGGATGTCCCGCAGGCATGCTGCCGAATTCACGGGACCGGGGACCTCCCACAGGCAAGCCGCCAAAGGCAGCCTGCCTGCTGTGCTTGGGGTGGGAAAATGCCTAGAGCCGCCCCTGCTGAGATCTCCCAGCAGGTGGTTGCCATAACCAAAGTCTCTGAAGTGATGGCAGAATTTCAGAGGATAGGTTTTCTGAACTATGCTGGAGCTATCAACGGAACACACATCCCTATACTTAGCCCACTGAAAGGGGCCAATGAATACATGAACTGCAAAGGTTACCATTCACTGGTTCTTCAGGGCCCACAGGGGTTGGTTTGCAATGCCAAGATGCTAAAGAAGTTGGAGGTTGGTGTGTGGAAGAAGGGGCTTTATTTCCCCCAAGATGACATAAGTGTGTTGGGGACCCTGCATGTTCTCTCCTGCCAGAGTTCATGAAGCTTTACCCCAACATTGCCAAGCCACGTAAAAGGAAATTCAACTACAGATTGAGTAACTACAGAACAGTGGTTTACTGGGCTTTAGGGTGTCTGAAATCCCACTGATGATGCCAATGTGGCATAGGCCAGAACTACTTCCCTAAGACTGTACAGGCAACTTGATCCCATTTAGGCATTGTTAAAGTAATTTTTAAAAAATCTGAAGTTTTGGGAGGGAATTTACGCATTCCTTCCTCAAAATGTTTTCTGGCAGTGTTGCTCACAGCACTTATCAAGTCCTATGCATGAGCACTCCCATGGCTGCCAGTGGTAATGGTAAGTGTGGAGTGGGGGTTGTAAAAGCACCCTCAGTGTCAGATATCTTCAGTGTTTTACTTTTGTTTCTTTCCTCTGTATTGTCACTTTTTAACAAAGTCATAAAGATATTTCAGTTAAATTCTGCCCTGTTTTTCTTTGGATGGCAACAGTTGTTTTATGGCTTACTTCATTGTCAAGAACCCCCTTTTTTAAAAATCAGAAAATTCTTACGCAGGGAGGAATGGGCCTTATGGGACAGATGAAAATTCTTTGCATTTCCATGGTACCAGACTTTTGCTACCCCATCCCAAACCTCTAGGGAGTATCACATTGATCATACTTGGGAAACAAGGTGCACACAAGTGAAATGCACATTAACTTTTATTTGCATATATTGAACATAGGATCTAAAACCTTTTTAACAGGAAACTGAACAAAAAATCTCACTAGGGAAATGAGCAAACATTCATGTCTGTGGAAATGTCTTCTCTCCATTCCCTCGCCCTGAGAGGGGGAATGGCTGCAGATTGTTGTGCAAGGGGACAAACGGGATGTCTTCTGCATGGGATTTGGGAGTTGAGCTCACGCTGGGCTACAGGGACAGGATGAGGCTCTTCTTCCTTCTCCATACTCTTGGGGGGGTTCCTGTGCAAGTGGTGTCGGCAAAGCATGTTCCTGGTGTTGAGCATATTCCTCCCTGGCAGTGGGGAGCAGTGGAGGGGATCCATGGCTGCAGCAGCTGGAGAAAGTGTGGGGTGGCGGGGTTGCCTGCTCTGGAAGAGGAATAGCACATGGCAGGCTCTGAAAACATTCGGCCACCATTTGGACTAGGTGAGTGCATGGTCCCCTTCCCTTTTTGCATGCTTCCATTGCCTGTGTTGTCTGTCCGTTTGCAGGAATGGCTCATTCTGCCTCAGAGTCCAGTCCTCCCTTGTCCTAAGGAAGCCCAACTGCTCTTGATTCCTTCTGTCTGTACCAACAAGCAGGTCCTCCAGAGTCCTTCAGTGTCGTCTTCTGCTGTCTCTGTGGTGCCTTTCCTGGCTGAATGGGTTCCCTGTCAGCATTGGAATGTCCTGCAAAGTCAAACGCAAGGCTGGCATAATATTGCATTTCATTCGTTGAAGAAACCTAAGAAATCCCCATGCACAACATAACTATGCCGCTGAAGGCCCCAATATTGATACTTTTTAGCATCCTTCAGACTGCTTTTGTTGCCCATGAGGAGAGAGCTGAGGATACAAATGGTAAGATACTTGCATTACTTTTATTAAAAATGTTTTAATTTGTGCAATGCCTCAGTGGACCACCTGGGGTAGGGTTTGGTTCTTTTAAAGGTAACATTACCAGTCACCTTTTTCTTTAAAGGCTGGCCATCGTTTGGAGAACGTAGCAGTTTTGCTATGAATGGAAAAGAGAAGTGGCTTTCCAGCACTGTGGAGATCACCCTGCCACCTGTTCCAGAAAAATGTTTCTGCTAATGGTGACCCTGCTACATATTGCTAAGTGGAGGGGTTTGGTTAACTTTTGAAGATGGACCAATCACATTTGCCCTGCTGGTTAAAGAATCAGCTTGAATTTCTGCTATATAAAAGATTTTGCTACATTTTTCTTACACGACTGGATGGCAATTTGAAAGGAAATTAACTGAACTGTTCTAAGCTACCAGACAGAATTTCCATAGAAGAGGAAAAGAGAATCACAAATGCCTCCCAACCCTCTCTTGCATTGCCAGAAACTCTGCCCCCCTTGTCCAGCAAACAGCATTGAAAGGGATGGAAACAGAGTAGCATCACAAATTTTATTTTCTTCCGGGAACTTTTGGATTAACACCACAAGTCAGTTGCCTCTCCACTGCTAAGGGACCCAGAATGATGTTTGTGGAGCCCTTGGAGTGGATGGTTCATCACCCCTGCTTCTGCAGAATGGCTCAGCGTGGGGACAGGACAGATGCCGAGTACTGGGAATGATACAAAACATTTGAAATGGTCATGGAGTGAACAGACTGCTCTGACTTTCTTCAGACAAATTTTTCTCTTTCCATTCCTGGACTTAAGTGGGCCCACCAAACCCCTTCCATGTGGCTCCCATTTGTAAAGAGAAGGAAGACACAAGCACATTGACAGCTCATTTGTATTCTTTTATAGCTTAAACTAAACACTTTATGGTGGTTCATGGGATTTCAATAAAATCATTTACAGCCGTATCTTGCTCAGAGGCTATTATGGAATAGAGCAGAGGTCGGCAACCTACAGTACGCGTGCCAAAGGTGGCACGCGAGCTGATCTTTTGACAGCATGCGGGGCAGGCTGAGCCGCTCAGCCTGCCACAGCTCTGGGGTTCTGCCCAGCTGACAGGAGAAACCCCAGAGCGGCGGCAGGCCAGGTCTGAGGTTTTAGGGGTGAGCTGAGTGTCTCCGCCAGCACCCCTCTGGGGTTTCAGTTGCTGGCTGAGCCACTCAGCCCGCCACCACTCTGGGGTTTCCACCACTGGCTCCTGCCAGCTGGGCTCCCACCGCCGGTCCCACTCAGCGCTCTCTACTGGCCTGGGGTTCCTTCCCTCAGGCTGGCAGTAGGCTGAGACCTCAGCTGGCAGGAGTTGGTGGTGGAAACCCCAGAGCAGTGGCAGGCTGAGCTGCTCAGACTGCCGCCACTCTGAGTTTCCCACTGCTGGCCCCTTGTCAGCTGGGGTCCCACTCAGCACCCGCTGTTGGCCTGGGGGAAGGAACCACAGGCTGGCAGTGGGCTGAGACACCAGCTGGCAGGAGCCGGCGGCTGAAACCCCAAAGTGGGGCTGGCAGAGACCCTCAGCCCACCCCTGAGATGCCAGAGCTGGGTGGGCTGACCTGCTCAGCCTGCTGCTGCGCTGGGGTTCTGGCTACTGGCCCCTTTCCAGCTGGGGTCCCTGCTGCAACCCCACTCACCTTGCTTCCAGCGCAGGCACCCTGCCAGACAGGGTCCAGGCTTCCGGCCCTGCTCAGCCGTACCAGCAGCCAGCTCCACCCACCTCAGATGCTGATCTGGGGTTCCAGCTGCTGACCTCCTGCCAGCCGGTTATCATTTATAACTCACTTTAAGCTGCACACAGGCTTCTATCTAAATAGGCGCCACTAGACATTGGAAAACTCAGCAAGAGCAAGGATTACACTAAACTAATAAGATCTGCATTTTAATTTAATTTTTAAATAAAGCTGCTGAAACATTTTGAAAATCTTGTTTACTTTATATATAACAGTAATTTTGTTATATACTTATAGAGAGACCTTTTTAAAAAATGTTAATGTATTACCGGCATGTGAAGCCTTATATTAGAGTGTATAAATGAAGACTCGGGACACCACTGCTGAAAAGTTGCCGACCACTGGAATAGAGCATGGGTAGAATGTTATGAGGAGACTGGTTTCAGGAATGTATTACTGAAGCAAGGGGGGGATATTTTGGGGCAGAGTTGAGGGTGTATTGTAACTCATCAGTCTTGGTTTCTGGTTCCTGCTTTTGCAAGGGCGCTCTTCAGGGCGGGCTTCTGTAGCTGAGTCACCTGAGTAGAGGTGCAGAGTGACTTGCTCCGCTTCCTCTAGGTCTCCTGGAGCTTCTTCTGAGGTTCCTGCTGCTTCCTTGCTTTGCCCCTCATCGGTGTCCCATTGTATAATGTCGTTGGCAGTGTTCATGACTGAATTCTGGCTCAGTACTTGCAGCCCTGATGAGCACTTGGACCAGTTCCTCAAAGCAAGAGTATATGCTAGGTCCCCTCCCCAAGCAACAGTCCATCACTCTGATACAGGAGCGTGAAGTCCTTCTTGCTCTCCTGGGACTCAGAAGGAGTCTAGTGAACGCCTGCCTTTTCCAGCCTCCGTGAAACCTCCCAGAAGAGGTGAATGTTCCTGCTGGTACTTGTGAAGTCGTGGAGGACAGTGTACTCTGAACATGCAGTGTTCAGCACTCAGGTGTGCTCTCAAGACCTAGTGGCAGCTTTCAGAATATGCTCCGTGATAACTGCTAATCAAATCAGTACAGTTCAAAGGAGAATTGAAAGTGCTCAATGCATGTCGCTAGTGCCTCTGGCAACAGCGAGTCAGAGACCTTTTATTTTGGGTAAGGGTCAGGCATCAAAGTGATCAGTGCATTGTGGAAATGGGCCTGGAGGGCTATCGATACCTGTGATCTGCTATGCGCTCCTTTCCCCTGTCCACGCTGCACTGTACAACAGGAACAAAGCCATGCCACAGCAGAGGCATGTACATATCCATACCCCTCATTGCATGCTAGCTTTCTCACACTACGCTGTCCATCAGGAACTGCTTCAGGATGGTAGAGGGGTAATAGCACAACAACACACATGTAACTATGTACACTTGCAATTTTAGATGCACCATCATAGTGCTTGATTTATGTCTTATGGTTTAAGTAGTTCTTCCTCTGCATTAGTGTCGTGCTTGCTATAATATAGTTTGTTGGAACTTTATCTGGCTTTGATTAATTAAGAATCTTTTCTTTTCAGTTAGATTCTTGACCTAGGGGACATTAAATCCTCCTTAACCAGAGCCATATCCTTGATCTTTGACATACTTGTTACTTAAGTGCTTTCCTAATTTGTATATTAAATGAATACCATGAGTTTAGTGAAGATGCAGTATAAACTACATGTTTCTTGACCATTCATTCATTACCGAGAATGTGATATTTCAATGATGCCCTTCGTTCAATTTTGTGGAAAGTATGTGCTCTTCTTGATTCTGTAGACTTTGTCCATTTTGGATCTAGCAGTATCCACTTACTATTTTTTTCCTAAGTGCATAAACCTGAAGGTCACTAGATGAATTTCAGTGGCTATTTGATGCACAGAGTTATCTGTCCTGAAGAAAATGAATTGAAACCTAACTCTTCAGGTTACAAACTTGTTTCTAGCCACATGTATTTTTATCTTCTGCTTACAAGCAAAAATTGGCATGCCATATTTAATGCTTGTGTACCAACATATTGCCATCACCAGTTAGGAACCTAATAACTCTTCTTTTTAGTATATAAAAACAGCTGCAAGTGCAGTGAAAATGCCAGAATTAAGCATTGTAAAGGCTTTATTTCTCAGCAGAAATTCTTGGTGGGTCGGCTTAAAGGGTGGGGGAGAGCACGGAGAGGAAATTGAATGTAATTGGAATTAGTGGTTAAAACAACAGTGTAAACTTTTCACTCATGCCTTCTTATCCATCTGTTTGGCATAGGTGACAAAGGTAGCTTAATAGATTCAGATTCTTCAAAATAAAAATGAGCCAAAGCATTGTTCAATAATTAAAATAGGAATTAGTGGGATCTAGAGTAAGGCCTGGTCTACACTACGCGTTTAAATCGATTTAAAGAGCGTTAAATCAATTTAACGCTGTACCCGTCCACACTACAGTGCCCTTTATATAGATATAAAGGGCTCTTTAAATCGATTTCTGTACTCCACCCCGACGAGAGGAGTAGCGCTAAATTCGATATTAACATATCGGATTACGGTTAGTGTGGACGGAAATCGACGTTATTGGCCTCCGGGCGGTATCCCACAGTGCACCACTGACCGCTCTGGACAGCAATCTGAACTCGGATGCAGCGGGCAGTAAACAGGAAAAGCCGTGAACTTTTTGAAGTTACCCATTTCCTGTTGCCCAGCGTGGCAGCTCTGATCAGCACGGGATGAGGATGCAGATCTCAATCAAAAAGAGCTCCAGCATGGACTGTACGGAGATAACTAGATCGATTCGCGTTGTATGGGGAGACAAATCTGTTGTATCAGATGCTTCCGTTACAGAACACGAAACTGCCAAAGGTTAGAAAAAAAATCTCCAGGATACACAGCGCTGACGTTGACAAGCTAACAGGAAGTCCCAGAGACTCAAAGTGGACGCTCATTGGGTGAGGGGTACTGAAAAGACTCCAGCGTATCCCACAGTCACAGCAGTCTCCTGACAGGTATTTGCATATCTTGCTGAGCTCCCAATGTCTTAGGTTCATAACACAGTGTGCTGACTGGTTCAGGGAACAGCTCCTCAGTTTCTCCCCCCCCCCCCCCCCAATACCTACACGTTGAAAGAAAAGGGAAAGAAATCATTTCCTGACTTACTTGTCAGGTCACACGGATGTTACTGAATGCTGCTGGTAGACCGATGCTGCAGCAGTGAGAGGCAGGATCCGCTCCTCTCCCTCTTCTCCCTCCCCAGTGAGACGGTGCCAATAGGGACTGAGTAAACCGTCCTCATGAATATTTAACATGTTGACATGAGGCCAACATTGCTGGTTACTCCCAGTAGATAGGACAGAAACGGCTCTAATAACTCAGCTTTCATCATAGCAACTGGGGGCTTCAGCCCCTCTCCCTTTTCCTGTGTCAAAGAAAAGATTTTGCCTACTGCGGCTGGACTGTTCATTAGTAGAAGCTCGTGCTGGGCTATCCTCTCCCCCACAACCGTTTAATGTCTGCCTGGATCTATCATCGTGCCATGGGAGGCTGGCCTTCCCCCCTATTTATGTCACTTAAACACTCGGTGTTTCTGTATTCCATGCATTCTTTATTTACTTCATGACACAAATGGGCAGACACTGCCACGGTATCCCAGGAAGGTTGGGTGGAGGGGAAGCAACGGGTGGTGGTTGTCTGCAGGGGCACCCACCCTGTGATGACTGACACGGGCGTGTTTGCTCTGATACCTGGTCCTCTAATACACTTGCCCCTTATTCTAGCAGGACTGACTCTATTTTTTAGAAACCATAAGGGAGGGATTGACTTCAGTCCCAAGTGATCAATTCCCAATTTTCTTTGCATTGCGCCCCAGCGATTTTCAGCCAGGGGCACATGATAGACAGCGGACGTACAGAGGAGGAGAGTAAACCGTCATCTCGTTGCCAGTTTTTTCGACAGTAGACGGTACAGAACGACCTGAGGTAACCATCTCTGCTATCATTACAAAAGCAAGGTAAATGCGCTGTGTGTAGCACTGGAGTATCGCCTCTCTGTACCGCCGGATCCAGACACATACGGTGCCGAAAAAAAAAAGCTGAGGGGCTCCATGGTTGCCGTGCTATTGGCGTCTGCCAGGGCAATCCAGGGAAAAACGGCACGAAAGGATTGTCAGCTGATGTTTTCCCGGAGGAAGGAATGACTGACGACATTTACCCAGAATCACCTGCGACAATAATGATTCAACCCAGAATTCCAAGGGGTGGGGGAGACTGCGGGAACTATGGGATAGCTACGGAAGAGTTACCCACAATGAAACGCTTCAGAAATCGACGTTAGCCTCGGACCATGGACGCACAACGCCGAATTACTGTGCCTAGTGTGGCCGCATGAAATTGAATTTATAATATCAGTTTTATAAAACCGATTTTAGCTAATTCGATATTATCCTGTAGTGTAGACGTGGCCTAATATTGTGAATCAGCTAGTGTTAAATGCTGGGTAGCTTATATAATAGCGTGGTACTATTTATAACACTTTTTTTTCTTCAACAGGGTGACACAGACTTACGACGCAGGTGCATGTGTCTATTTCTATTTTGCCTTTAACTACAGGGGAATTAGTGACCCTGTTCATGTCTATGAACAAATTGAGGTAATGTACATATGAATAACTTCCTTTTTTTTTATCTTAAGTGCTAAATCCAATATGAATAAGGGGACTTAGGTAGTATATTATGACTCTCATAATTGGCTTGTTGGCTTCTCATGCAGGGAGGCATTGTGATCTTATTTAGCACTGTTTGCAGGGCGCCTTCTTAGCCTTAGAGTTTTCTTCCCATCTGTTAGTATTCCTATTCTCCACTACCAGATAATATATCTTCCTGCTCTAACAGTAAAATTGCATTCCGGTTGCTGAGCTGTAGAGAATAATACAAAGACTCTAAAATCTTGTCCAGACTTGGAGATTTATCATCATATAGCTCAGTTTATCACCAGTATAGCTATTCCAGAATATGTAAAATAAATAATTCCAGAATAGCTATATTGTATAAACCCCCATGTGGATATTCTTCTTCTGGAATACAAGTGCCTTTTTCCAATTAGAGGAAAAGTGGATTACATTTCATTAGGAAAAGACACTCTTATGTATACCATATACTAATAATTATGTGATTCTGACAAGTATTATATACTAATGTTCCAAACTTTGCATTTAATTGACATTTTTTAATGTTTTCTTCAATTTAGAGAGCTGCTAGAGAGGAAATCCTCGCCAATGGAGGAAGTCTGTCACATCACCATGGAGGTATTGTTTCTCATTCTAAATGTTTCTCTATTTTGTTATAAACCATACAAAATATTTTCTGCATAGTTTTCTTTAAAAACTTGGAAGAATTTTTCAGTGACATTACTTGAAATTACTCTCAAAAATCCTCTTTGTAGGCCATCCCCTGCTCCTTATGAGAGTTCCTTTATGGAACTCTCATAAAGCCTGGTTGGTCTTGCCTGCCTTGACGCTGGATCATGGTGCTACACATTTTACATGCAGTACATTCTTGGGGACCCAGAACATTTGATAAGAGAGCTCCCATATGATTGAGAATAACATTCATATTTGACTGTCCCATATTTTTGTAAGTGGCTTATGCTGATCAAGCACATGTAAAGATATTTAGATTCCCGTACATAGAATCTCAGAATAAAGTAGTAGGATTATAATTTGTTTTTCTTGAAAGCTATTACAAAACCTCTCGCATTTGTTATCTACATTAATGCTGTTGAGTCCTAAATCCCACTAGAATATTTGTTAATGTTGATGGTGGCAAATTTCCTGGCAGACCTTTTTATGGGTAGAACAGTTATGATTATAGTGTCAAATATTTTCTACTTTGGGTATATATAGTACATTGTAACAGTAAAAGAAAATGAGGCTTAGGTTATGGGTTCAAGAGATTGCACATGTCCATTCCAATGTAGGTGTGAGCAGATCCAGACCACAATCACCAAAAATTTTTCCCTAAGTGGTATCCGTCAGGTCTGGTCCTTCTGGTGCTCAGCAACACCATGAAGGGGCCAGCTGACCCCACGTCACCTCAGTTCCTTCTTACCACCTATGACGGTTGGTGGAACTGTTTCCCTTGCTCTTGCAAGTTATCTCTGAACTGTATTGCCATTAGTATCGTTCTTACTCTGTTGGTTGTTAGCTGTTAGTTATTCTTTTCAGTTTAGCGGAGTTTCCTCTGTTGCTAGGCTTCAAGGCTTGTGCTTTTTGCAACAAGGCTATGCCGCTGAGCGACCTGCACTCCAGTTGCCTGAAGTGCTTGGGTGATGTTCATACAGGGCATCACTTCAAAATGTGCAGAGGACAGGCTGAAGTCCCTGTTGTTGGAGGCAGCACTGTGAACTTCCTTGGACCCACGCCAGTCGGATTGAACACCAAACACCTCGGCTTCTGTGAGGAGAGCTTCTCGTGCCGCCTGGGAGTCTCAGCACTGTTTGCCATCCCTGGTACCAAGCAAGAAGAGAGAAAGAGAAAAGCTGCCAACCGAGGGAGGACATTCCCCAACCCAGAGGACAGCCAGGTACAGAGACCAGTGCAGAGTCAGGCCGCTCCTTGGTTATGGCAGCCCAACAGTCATTGCTGTTGACCCCAGCTCCAAGGCAGGCACCATTAAGTCCGGTACTGGATGATCTGTTGACACCAGAGGTTCAGCATGGTGCTGGTGCTATTGTGATGCCATCCACACTGCAGACTTTTTGCTGTAGCCGGGGACCTGCTCTCACTCTCTGTGTCACCCTCACCAGTAGTACAAGAGTTGGTGGGGTCAGTACCAGCATACAGAAGTGAATACACAGCCACCGCTTACTGTTGGGTACTGAGATAGATGGTGCCACTTAAAGGGAAGCCAACCATGATGGCCTCATCTTGGACCTCCCCTCCTCTGCATCCATCGGCAGCAATGGTGGGATCTGCTCTGCCATGATTGCCAGGCAGACTCCTCACTGTCAGTCTAAGGTGGGATCTTTATTCCTCCTGTGCCAGGACTCAACCCTGGCACTCTCTTCCTGTTGGTCCTTCCTGGCAGTGGAAGTGATCCAAAGTGATGCCTTCTGGTACTCAAGCCCCGGTCACTGGCTGGTGGCTATGCAGTGGCTGTGTTGGAACCTGTGGACATTTTCCCCCCATTACAGGGACCCCAGTTGAGGCGCTCCTACTTGATGGCCTCAGAAGGTAATCTCTGATCCAGATTCTGGTACCAAGGCTTGTGCCAAGTACCAGGAAAGTGGTACCGCAGACCCATCTGGTTCAGACTGAAAAGAGGTTAATTGTCCTGACTCATTGATATGAGTTCTTGTATACGCTTCCCCACCCCCACCACCTGGATTCCTGGTGCTCACTGCAGTCAACGAACAGGAACAACAGTGGTCACAAGGGGTGACTCCCAAAGCTAAGGACTAAAAGAAGTTGGACCATTTTGGTAGAAAAGTCACAACTGGGAGTCTGCAGCTCAAGATTGCTAACCTGCCTGCGCTCCTGAGCAGATATGACTTCAACACATGGGACTCGATGTCAATGTTTAAAGATTTGCTCCTGCAATAGGCCAGACTGGAATGCAGCGGCCCTGGATGCAGGTGATTTGACCACTAGGTCCATGGTTCTGCAGTGGAGCTAATGGCGCCAATCCTCTGGCCTCGGGGAGGAGGTTCAACAAACCCTTCAGAGCCTGTCCTTTTTGACCGTGCTTCGCTTGTCTCAGAGCAGACTGATCCGAAGCTCCATGGTCTGAAAGACTCTATGGCAACCCTAAAGTCCCTGGATTTGTGTTCCATGGTGCCTTCGAGGAAGCACTGTATGCCTCAGCAATCCTCCTGGTACTTCCCTCTGTCAACCCAACAGGACCCACAGAGGAAGAGGAGTAGGGCTTTAGATGCAGACCTCTGTCCCCACTTCCTCAGCATCAATGCTTGCCCCTCAGAGACATTTCATGGGGCTCCAAGCAGGCCTTTTTGATGGGACCCTCAAGGACGATGTACCAGTCTGAGTTCCAGGATCCTATTTCCCCCATGTTTGCGGATCACCTGTTCCACTTCCTCCGGGTATGGTTCTGTATTACCATGGATTGTTGGGTGCTGAGCATGGTTGAAGTGGGATATACCCTCCGCCCCCCAGTTCAGTTCTACCCTCCCTTGCATCCTGCCCCTCCATCCCTTTAGGGACCCTTCTCATGAGCAACTCCTAGCCCAGGAGGTTCAGTCCCTCCTAAGGGTGGGTGCTGTAGAAGAAGTTTCACAGAACCTACAGGGCCATGGGTTCTTCCCTATTGTGGACGTGTGTCAACTCAATAGCTACCTCAAGAAGCTAAAGTTCTGCAGGTCTCACTGGCTTCCATCATCTCCTCCCTGGATCCTGGGAACTGATATAGCACCCTTGATTTAAGACGCACTTACTTGCATATCATCTCCTGAGGACACAGGAAGTTTCTCAGATTCGTTGTGGGCCACATGCACTACCAGTTTTCAGTCCTCCCATTTGTCCTGTTGGCAGCCCCAGGAGTGTTTACGAAGTGCATAGCAGTAGTGAAGGCCTTCCAGAGGAGGCAAGAGGAGCAACTTTACCCACATCTGGATGACTGGCTGATAAAGGTTGGTCCAGAGCTCGGCATCCTTCTTATTCAGTCCTCTTTCCAGGCCTTAGGCCTGCTAATCCTCACACCTCTTCAGAGGTAGAGTTTATTGGAGCAATGCTTGACTTTGCCTAGGCCAGGGCTTCCCTCTCAGAAGGTCATTTCTAGGCAATTACTGGTCTCATAGCACACCTCAGGGAGCAGCTGGTTACCACAGCCCAATCTTGCCTGAGGCGGCTGGGCTCATGGGCTCATGTATAGGTCCCAACCAAATTCACAGCCATGAAAAACGCATCACGGACTGTGAAATCTAAATCTGATCTCCACTGTGAAATCTGGCTATCATAGGGGAGACCAGATTTCACAGAGTTGGGCAGCTGGAGAGCAACGGCTGCTGGCTGGGAGCCCAGCTCTGAAGGCAGTGCTGTTGCCATCATCAGTGCAGAAATGAGGATGACATGGTATTGGGGGGAGGCATCAATTTTGGGCATGGGAGGTGAGGGCCGGCATTACAGGTCGGCAACCGAGTGACCATCCAGGACTCCATGGCCAGAGGGGTGCTGTGGTCACCTCCTCTCCAACCCCCCGCCACCCCCCCATACCTGCCCAAGGCCCCTCTATCTCTCGGATGCTGAGCCTGAAGTCAGGGAGGGGCAGGCTGAGGGCACCCCAACAGGGGGCTCTTACTGTGTACTGGGCTTCAGCTGCTAGTCCTGGACAGGACTTCCTCTTCCTTCCCCCGGGCCACTCCTGAGGCCAGGTCAGACCCCTCTCTGGGAACTTCACCCTCCCCCCACAAGCCAGAGGAAGCCCCGCAGCTGCCGATTCAGAGTCCAGCTCTGAGGGCAGCAGCACAGAGCAAAGGGTGGCAATACAATGACCCCTTACAATAGCTTTGCAATCCCACCCAATCCACCTCCACAACTCCATGTTGGGTCAAGACCCCTATGGTTACAACACAATGAAATTTCAGGTTTAAGTGTCTGAAACTGAAATTTAGGATCTTTAAAATCCTATAACTGTGAAATTGACCAAAATGGACCATGAATTTGGTAGGGCCCTAATCATGTACTTATGTGATCCAGTATGCAAGACTATACCTCAGGCTTCTCCAGACGTGGCTGGTCTCAGTATACTCTCCAAACCACCACCATCTGGACTCAATCCTCATGATTCCTCCCCCAGTTCTTGCCTCTCTCAACTGGTGGCTAGATCCACTGGTGGTTTGTGCAGGCATCCTGTTTTCTTGGCCCCAGCTGTAACTTTCTCTGG
The DNA here is from genome assembly GCF_003597395.2 of Chelonoidis abingdonii. Lineage (NCBI taxonomy): Eukaryota > Metazoa > Chordata > Testudines > Testudinidae > Chelonoidis > Chelonoidis abingdonii. Next base: position 36,469,617 of record NC_133778.1, on the reverse strand, counting down.
TCTCTGATATGTCAGCACTAGGCTGGGGAGCTAACCTGTGGCATTTGGTCTCAGGAAGAGTTCTCTGCACATCAGCATCAGAGTTCAGGACAGTCCATCTGGCATGTCGACTGCTCCTAGCTCATCTTGTGAGCAAGAATGTCTTGGTTCTCACAGACAACACAACAACCATGTTCTATATCAAGAAACGGGGAGGAGCTTGTTTCCACACACGCCAAGTCAAGAGGTAGTTTAGCTGTGGGAATTTTGCTTAGCCTGTTGGATTCATTTTGAGGCTTCCTTCCTACCAGGAGCACAGAAAAAGCTGGTGGATTGTCTCAGGCAGTCTTTCTCCAGTCTCCACAGGTGGTGACTTCTGCTGGATATCATGAAGGACACTTTCGAGCAGTGGGGGATTCGTCTGGTAGACCGTTCATGACCCAATGCAACAGGAAGTGTCATCAGTTCTGCTCGCTGCAGGTTCACAGCCTGGGCTTGCTTACAGCTGCCTTCTCCTTCTGTGGAAGGGTCACCTATACTATGTGTTTCCTCCTATTCCGCTCGTACATAAGGTCCTGCTAAAGATCAAATGAGACTGAGTGTGAGTCATCCTGATAGCCCCAGCGTGGCCCACCCTGCTGGATCTCTCTATGGCAACCCCCATCCCACTTCTTCTGCACCTGATCTCTCAGGACCATGGTCATCTCCACCTAAACCTTGGCTCCCTCGACCTGGTGGCCTGAAATCTTCATGGCTGAAACTAGGAGAGTGGGCCTGATAGGAGCAGGTTCAACAGATCCTGTTAGGTCATGGGAAACTCTATACCAGGGCCACTTACCTCGCTCAGTGGAAGTGGTTCTCCCTCTGGTATTCCCAGCCAGGCGGTCTCACCAACAATTTCATCACTGCAGCTCATTCTGGACTACCTACTACACCTGAAACTGCAGGGTTTGAATGTCTTGTCAATCAAGGTTCACCTGGCAGCAATATTGGCATTTCACTCTGTGTTCTCACACGAGATGTCTGTGTTTCCTTCAGGACCTAGAGAGGATATACCCCCAAGTATGTGAGCCCATCTCTTTGTGGGATCTCAGTCTGGTCTTATCAAAGCTTATGGGCCCACCATTCAAGCTGATAGCTTCATGTTTCTTGCTATACCTCTGCTGGAAAGTGGCCTTCTTAGTAGCCATCACTTTCACTAGGAGAGATTCCAGAGATCCATGCTCTCCCTTCAGAACTACCGTACACTCTTTTCCTTAAAGATAAGGTACAGTTGTGTACTCAGCTCACATTCCTTCCAAAAGTGGTTGCTCAGTTCCATAGCAATCAAGCTATCATCTTGTGGCTTCTGGTAGAAAACGGGCATGCAAACAGGAAAGAGCGAAAGCTTCACTCATTGGATATTACATGTGTGCTAGCATTCTACACAGAAAGGACCAAACTGTTCTGGAAGTCCACCCAGCTATTTGTAGTGGTAGCAGACAGGTTGAAAGGTTTTTCCCATGTCTGCTCAGAGAATCTCCTCATAGATCGCATCAAGTATCCTCACATGTTATGAACTAACAGGTGTTCCACCTTCACCTATCGCAACTGCTCACTCCATGAGGGCACAGGCATCCTCAATGACATTTCTGGCACAGATTCCTATTCAGGACATTTGCAAAGCTGTAACTTGATCATCGGTGCGTACAATCTCTTCTCATTATGCCATCGTCTGGCAGTCCAGGGATGATGCCAGATTTAGTCGAGCTGTGTTGCAGTCAAGCATATCTGAACTCTGAGCCCACCACCTATTCAGCTGCTTTGGAGTCACCTACATTGGAATGGGCATGTGCCCTCCATAACTGTTCTTCGAGATGTTGCACATGTCCATTCCAAGACCTTCCCTTGTTACCCCTCTTATTGGAGTTGGCCGGAAAGAAGGAACTGAGGGGGTCTGGGGTCGGCCAGCCCCTTTATACAGGTGCTATCGGTCTCTGGCACCAGGGGGCACCAGAGCTGACTCAACAGATAAAATTCTCTGGCGACTGTGCTCTGGGCACACATACGTTGCACATGCCCATTCCAATATAGCTGTATCTCAAAGAGCAGCAGTTAGGGAAGGCTAGTAACCAATTTTTTCTAAGTATAGTAAGATCTTAAAACCTGCTCAACTTGTATCTTTACATAAATGTTCCTTCTGCTTAACAGGACTTATTTATTAAGAGCACTTAAACAGTTTCAAACATTTAATTTTGTTTGGCGTTCTTATCGGTGGAGCTAATAGTGCCCCCTATTATTAAGATTGCCCACTCTTTCTCAACTTGAGATCCTTTATTCAGTTACTTATAATTTTGCCAAATTATAAGTATTTGGTTTGAAATTTTCTGGGTTGGCATCTTCAAGCTGAAGGCTTTTGAGGTTTTATTTTTAACGATTCAACCAAATGATTAAGACACTTAAGAACAAGGATAGAGGAAAAATATTTTGCAACTGTTAAATTCTGGAGACCTTTTCTTTAAAATTCTCTAATGCCCTCATACTTGGTACAGGAACTTGAAACTTGGCAGGGGATTGTCCTTTGTGTCATAGCTGTGCCTTTTGGTATCTTCATGAAATACCTCCAAAATTTGCCCAAGTTACAAGCTTTAGAAATATCTGTTTGCAGATGCTTATTAGAGATTTATTTGATTTTAGCTGCTAAAAGTCTCCAAAGATTCTATCCTCGCTGAGCATGCTTGAGCCTCTCACAGCTCTTAATGCTGACCAGACTGCATATGCACTATCCCCATGGAGTGACTGAGCGTGTTTTATCCTCTCCCACCTGCTCCCTGTGACCAGATCATGCATGTGCCATTCCCATAGTGCAACCTGGCATGCTCCAGCCCAGGGTTACAAGATCAAAGCTGGATTTTTTGTCCGTAATGACTACTCTCAACTGCTCCAGGCTGGTAACCAGATCTTAGAGCAGGGAGTGTCTCTCTTCTGTGTTCAGTGACCTTCCCTTGCTGGTGCCCAGGCAGTGTGGAGGAGAAAACAATCTGATTTTGAATGCGGGAGGACAAGAGCCTGGTCGGTGGGAGGGAAAAGAGTAGACTGGAACTGGACATGGGGGAGAGGACTGAGACTGGGACTGAGAGCTGAGGGGAAGAAGAAAAGCTCAGACTGGGAGCCTGTGAAGGAAATGATACACGCGTGAGATTGGATGAGGAGCGAAGGGGAGAGGGTAAGACTGGGTCTGGCTGGACAAGGAGGCTGGGCTGAGAAATAGCATGGGGAGAGAACTGAGCGAGGGGAGACACCTGACAAGGAGCAGGGGTGCAGGGAAAGAATCAAAGATTGGCTGGGCAAAAAGAGTAGAACAGAGCCATGGAGAAGGGAAGATTGAAATTGGATGAAGAGGCCAGGGAAAGAGACAAGTACTAGAAGAAGAGACTGATGAGATAAGGAGCTGAAACAGGGGCACTGGGACTGCCTGGGGAAGGGGAGTGGATGTGGGGAGAATGAGAATTGGGGTGGATTGGGACTTGGACAGTGAGGCTGGAGGGAGACTGGTTGGGTAAGCAGGCTGGGGTAGCAAGGAGAATGGGACTGAGGCAAGGAGTCATGCTTGGGGAAGAGGGACAGGGCAAAAGGGGTCAAGCCTCAGGGGGGAAACAAGTCTGCACGTTAGCACACAACCTCCCACTGTCCGAAGAGTTTGGAATGGAACCCAAAATTGAGTCTTGCCATTCCTCTGCTGTCTTCAAAAATTACTGAAGCCCACTGACAAAGTGTGTCTCATCTCCCTCTAGTTTTACCCGGGGTTCTTTCAACCCAAAGCTCTTGGTAACTTTACTCTGTGCGAGGAGGTGTCAGGAAATAAATCAGGGGAGACACAGCTATCCGACCGATAGATGGCTGGCACAAGGACAACACGAGAGTGCTTTCACTTAAAGCTAAACCTTTACTTAGTCTCAAGCACTTACACATGTCCACAGCAAGTTAGTAAAACACCCCCAACCCTTGATAATTACCGAAGCTGAGTGTGGCTTTCGAGTGATGCAGCAGCAGCTGCTGGGGAACACAAGATGCATCCTGAGGGAGAGGTCAGTCCCGAAACGAGTCCCACCTATCTCAAGCTTTTCCCCCTTATTTATACATTAGTAATTAAAGAAACGTTGTTAAGTAAGCAGTTTCAAGCAAGAGGTTCCTTCTGATTATTGATTAACCAGGTGTGGGTCTTTCCAGACTTGCAGCCTTAAGACTTCAATAGACATTCCTAGGGCATATCCTACTCTTTGAAAATGCATGTATCAGCAATTTTAACTCAATTCTTATCAGGAAGGACACAGGATCAAGCTGCCCTGTCAGTGGCACCCTAAACACCCTTCCCATCCTGCCTTGGTCAAGCTGAGACTTGCTTTTAACAGCTTGCTGACTAGGCTGTCTTTAACAATGAGCCATAGTGGTTTCAGGCACTTTACTGGTTTGCCAAAGTCTCCCCGTACACTAGTGGTGTCCAACAGAGAGGATGACAACTCACTACTGGTATCAGTTGCTCCGTTAGCTGAAGTGTCAGAGGTCTGTTCTGTGGATTTAAAGGTTCCGACCCTCCTGATGAACCATATGCGTGTCAGTATGATGCCACATGATGGAATTTGTTTTTAGAATTTACTTTTTTTTAACTTCTAGGAGATTACACACAAACAATGTTGAAAGAACATTATTAAGGCTGCAAAGTCGAGCACTCAAAAGTTTGGAAATGCCAGAATTAAGGTCGCCTGTACAACTTTAATTTGGCCCCCATATGCTTCTGCGTTATGCTGTAGTCTTTAAAATTACACAACCCCATTATTTGCACAGGATGGACCTGCTCTGGGGATGAATTAGGGTTGTGAATTAGGAAGCTATTGTCTAAAGAATCCTACCTCAATCTGTGCAGAAGCTGAAAGATGTATAGAAAATGAGGCAGGGGATAGCAAGAAGAGGACGGTTTCATGGGTAAGGCAGTTGAATGCTGCCTTTGAGAAATGGATTCTCTCCCTGCCTTTGCCACAGAGTTCTTATGTGATGTTAGGTAAGTCACTTCATAGGCAACCTTAATTCTGGCATCTCCTAACCTTTTGAGTGCTTGACTTTGCAATCTTAATGTTCTTTTAACATAGTCTTTTGTGGGGGATTTTATATATTTCTGTTAATGATGGAAAAACTGAATTCAATGGACATTGGGAATGGACAAATCCTTTAGCCTACTATTTGCTACATGAGAAACATCCATATAAAATCTTTGTGTATACTTTATGCATACATGTCTGTCTCACTCAGTTCGCTGGTTGACACTTCACATCCTGAATAAGAAAATGGGGAATAATTTGTTATGGATTCTCAGTCTTTTAATGAGTTTTTAGTCTCCTTGTGAGTGAAGATGCATATCAAAGCAAAGATCCATCATGTATATGTGTAATCTGCTCACAGACATTTCACATGTGTAAAGTAAATTTAGCTATGTAAACTTTATAAAAGTGTCTTTTCCCCATGCCCACTTTTTAAATTCCAAGACCTCTTAGAGTAGAAATGCAGTTTTAATTTTTCTAGTTCTTGATTTGAGTTCAGATTTTGAAATGAATTGTTTAATTGCATTCTTTCCCTTCCCCTAGCTCCTTGGGGGGATTGTCAAGAAACTGAGTCAGAAGTGAAGAAAAGGGGAAATATAACCTAAAATAAAACTCTTAATTTTGAAGATGAGCTGTTTGTGAAAATGTAGAGTGCGGGGAGTGCAAAGTTGGGTTTACCCCCACCTTGATGGCTCCCTGACTTTTGAGAGTCAGTCCAAATTCCCGGGTTAACTCCAGGGTTGTTCTAAGTTGTAGTTGGTTGCCCACTGCTCCAAAGGGCTCTTTCCACAGCCTGGATAGAGGAGCCCTGGATATGGGAGACAGGGCTGCTATAGAATGAGGGGAACGAAATATGGAAAAAAAAAAAAAAACTTTTTTTTATTTAAAGTGTTATTAATCTGGGACAACAAATACTGAAATGCCTTAATCATAACTGGACAGATATTGCATGGCATCACTGTAGAGCAGAATAAGGTTATGTGAGTGGGTGCCTCAATTGCATTTCCAAAGCCTTGTCTGTTTCTATTTCTTTTAACTTTAACACTGACTCTGAATTTCTTGGGTTTCTAATGCTTAGTTTTGGGTTCATTGCAGCATCCCTGAAATGTTTTGTTTTGTTCCTGAATTACTGATATATATCTCTTTACCTCAACTCCATTTTAAGTAATTTTGTCTTGTCGGGGAAGGGGGGGTGTATTATATTATATAAAACACAATATTACATATAGTACATACTATGCAAGATGGGATTTTTGTCCCCTGGGTACACAGACTTACTGTTGAGAATTAGCCTAACGGTATCCATTTTATTTACTGACCTTCAGGCCTTGTCTTGACATTCTCAGCACTGCTTTTGAGTTCTTGTGTGGGGAAAGGGAGACTATTGATGCAATTTCTCTTAGTGTTTGTCCTGTAATTGTGATTAATAACAGTTGCTTTCCCTATCTGGAAACAGACAGGCTGGTTTGTCTGCCTACAATCATGTTGTGATAAATGGAGCTATTTTAACTCTGGTTTTGTGTATCAAAGAAAACAGATGTAGTCTGGGACTTGAGGCTATAGGAAATATAAAGCCTGCTTAACTCAATCTTCATAGTGCTTGTTGTAATGGAAGAACTGGTCAGGTTATAAAACAAAGTTTATACTAAAAATCCTTATAGCTTGTGTATGGACCCAAGTCACACAGTCCACCACCTGCAGTGAAAAACCAAATCTTTATAAACTCGGGTTATAAAAAGTAATCGTACAAATATTTTAATTTGAGTTTAAAACAAGCCCAAGACAGAGTTTCCTTCCTCAACAAGTGCACGCAAAACAAAACCCATTTAACTTTTATTTTACATTTTTATCTTAAAATATTCCCATTTCTAGAAGAAATATCGCCATCAAGTGGAGAGAACTTCTTAGTGGACAAAGTCTGACACACCACATTGCTGAACACTATTAGAGATTGAAGTAAGAATTTAATGTAGGGAGGCTCTTTTGCAAAGAGTGCCTCATATTTTCTCTGTTATAGTGTGTCATGCTTTGGACTCTGATTATCTTATTGTTGGGTACTGTAAGGCATTCTAGTAAGGGATGGAAAAATCACATAAGTAACCTACGAATATTGGACTGTTCCTAACAGATGTATTGTATACTTCACTCTGTCCTCTACTTCATCCAGTGGCCTACTTTTTATCTTAGCGTTCAGTATCTTGTTCCTCTAGGATATGTGTTTCATGGGAAAAATTACTCCCAGTACGGCTAGATATTTACGTCCCTGTAGAAGCAGCATCCACCTGCTAAGAGGCGTATGCAACAGTTAGATAAAGCTCCTTTCTTTGTGGGTCCCATACTGCTGTCCTTGCTTTCTGAGTGGGTAGGAGATCCAACACCACCCAAGTGAAGTGTGGCTACAGTGCAGTGGCTAGGCAATTGGGATATGTCCCACAAGTGGCCTGTGTTGTGGTGTTCCTGTGTCCCCAGATTAATTTAAAGCAGTCCAGTGGGATGGATTTATCCCTGGCACCCACAGCTCAACCACCTGGCCTCTCTCTACTATAGCCTTTTCTCTGCAGTCCCGCTCAGTCCCCTCACTCCCCCAATCATACATTTTGCATCCCCAGTGGGCAAAGCTCTGCCCAGTGCCTGTAGCTCATTCACTATACTCCAGCTGCCACATTTCACCAACACCCGCTGCTCCCACAGTCACATTTTCAAAGGTAGTAAGGATGATCCTGATGGGCCAGGAGAGCTGTTGTCCCTCTTTCAGGTTCCTCTGGACAACAGGGCTTGTGCTGCTTATGTAATACACCCCTCCTGTTGAAAGCAGCACACAGGAGAAGCTACAACCGAGTGCTGGTACTGCAAGGAGCACAATGTTAAGTGCCTGGTTACAACAAAATGGCAGATTTCACAGTCGAAATATGGCATTTTCTGGCAGTTTGGAAAAATTCCATGCATGCAGAATGCGTGAGGTACTGTATACAATACAGGGATCATTTCACACAGCTTTGAAAAGCAATCCCTTTTGGGGTTGGATGCAGCAGCTTTTCTACATCACGAGTGTCACACTAGTGTTTTCAGGACAGGAAGAGACCCATCTATTCATCCAGCTGATGTAACAGGAGAGTTGATTCTTAAGTAGGTAGAATGAAATTGCTGAAGATCAAATGTCATGATGGCCACAGGAATAAGCATCCCTATTCCTGTCAAGTGTCAGGCCACCTCTGAAAGCCACCAGTGGTCAGGCCTCTGTTCTGTATTTCAGTTGAAATATTGTGTCTTATAACAGCATGCTGCCATTTGCCGTGCTATAGAGTTAATACAGTACTGCATCACCAGCCCCAATTCATGTAGTACCCAGGGTTTTAACTTGGAGGTCTCCATTTTGAGTAGTGGCCAGGCTGAAGCCTGCTTAGCTTGTAAGATACAGCAGTGCCAAAGATAATGGAAACTATGAGGATTTGATAGAAACGTCTAAGTCTTAGGGTGGCCCTTCATTCTCTTTTGTGCAGCTACCCAGGCGCACACCTTAGAGGGAGCTATCTGCAGACCACCTGAATGGAGCTTGGTCTGTGGTCCACAATTTGAGAACCTCTGGTCTAAGAAACGTAGTATTCAGGACACACACTTCTTTAAACTACTAATTTTTTACTTTCATTGTTCAGCAACACCAGCTTTATCATTTACACTGTATTAAAAATGCTAAATTGTGAGCATTTACCATTATCTTTGCAGTCAGAAATTTGTCATTCTATCTGCTACGTAACACCTGACCACCTTATATCATCAAAAATTGCTATTAACAAAAGTTCTTCAGAATACATTTAATAACAAAATTGTAGGTATTAGTAAGAGTCAGTCAAAGGTCCTGAATAAATAGGTCTTTGTGACCTGAGGTTTGCCTAACTTTAGCTTTGGCGGATCACCAGAGAGCAGGTTCCCTAGGCATGGACACTCCGTTGAGTGTGTCCTGCCCATCTGTTCTGGAGTGCTTCACCTCAAGCGCAAAGTAAAATGATGCATAAAATCACAACTTCTGTGATAAAACATGAGAATTTCTCACATAAGTGGGTTCCAAACTATTTGGGATACTCATAGAACATAACGAACACTTTCAGGTGCTCTCTTAACCAAAAGAGTTGCCAGTGCACACCCTGTGGAACATCAGCATTATGTGGTAACTGCTTGCCTCACTGGAGATTGGACTACTGCATTAGCTGAAGCTTCTAGGTATTTTTCAGGCAGAGTTCCAAATAAAGCATGTTGCGGTGATCTAACCTTCAGGTTGCAAGAACCTGGATTACTATTTCAAGATGCATGAACAATCACAGCTGAAAAAGTACTTTGCTTGAGGCATTCTAGCGATGGATCTGATATGATGAGAATGTGAATCATATTGGCAAAAGTTGGATATGCACTTCCAATTGATGTATGCACATCTCCCTTCCCATATTTTTTAAAAAAATCCAATTCATCAAAAAATATACATTTTCTCCATGCATCGCTGAAGAGGAAAAGACACTCCACCCCAGTCACTAACTCATTTATTAAGAAATCCTCCTGTTTTCATCCTATTTCAGTTGAAATTAGTGAAATATCAGTACACTGTCCATTCAGGAAGAGAATAAGTGCATATTTGCTTGGAAGTTCATTGTACTTGAGTTATTTATAACCTAGTTAAAGGGTTAGAATCCTAGAATACACTTTTAAAATTTTATACACATAGTTTATAGATCTTAACCATATTTATGAGGAAAATGCAGTATGAACATAGCACATAGATGTATAGACCTAAATGAGCTGCATGGCAGCTTTCATCTCTTCTATTAAAACATAGGGATCCTAAAAATAACATTTTTCTTGCTGAATTTGTCCAGTTCCATTTTGCAAACAGTGGATCTCTTCTTCCTGTTTCTAGTCATGCTTGAAATTACATGACTGGTTTTGCATACGTATTTATGCTCCAGTATAATCAGTTGTTAGCACGTTTGTTAGGATTGGGCATTTGCCATTTTTAAAAATGAAAGTCAGACCCATATTTTTCACTTTGGATAATTAGTCTCAATGTCTTACTAATGATATTAAGATGTTGCATTGTGGTGAGGCAACATGATCCCATGAATAGTTTATTCTGATAGGACTAATAGGGAAAAGAGTAGCAGCCCCAAAGTACGACTATTGTGGTGAGATATAAAGGCATAGATAAACAGCTGCTATATAGTTAAAGATGTGTGTGTCAGTTCAACATAAGTGGTTTTTAAATATAGTTTTTAAAATACAGAAATCTGATATCTGGAGATGTTACTCTATTCAGAAGTAAGCTATTGTAATTCTTAATAGCTTAGGGTCAAAATTAGATCTGGTTTTTGTTTTGGAAGGCAGTGTTTCTTTCAGATCGATGTTTGTTTCCTTGTAGTTAGTTTTTTTTTCACAACTGTGTGTCTCTTTACGCTGCTCCAGTAATTTTAAGAAGCTTAATTACTTTTTTCAGTAAAACATCTCAAGGAATCTTGTTTTTTCCTGCCCTGGAAAGAATGAATATATATGTACATAGACTCTAACAACTTCTGAGGTCCAGGCCCTTCAATAGTTAATATATATGAAGGTACTTAATTTCTTTAATATGTAATGGGGTATCCTGTGTAGATAAAACAAATGGAATATTTACAAGACAGAAGCAAACTTAGTGAGATACTATAATTAGCACTGCTTTTTCTGTATTAATGACACCGGAATCTTCTACACAAGTCCTATTCTTATGTCGCTTTTTTCTTGAATTATATGCCCTTGTAATTACATATAAGATGGCAAATGGAACAATTTAAATTTGCTAAGGAAAACAATTGCTTTAACTTTGTTTTTAACTTCTTGATTAAAAAAAAATTTAGAATAGCTGACAAGACTGTGTAAAACTCATTAGCCCTGGACAGCAGGAGCTCACAGCCCAGTGCTACCAAGGGGTTAAAAATCTTTTATCAAACATGTTCATGGACGACCACTGATATATCTTCTGTACAGCTTTTTTACTTTCCAGTTCACTAATCAAATGTAAGATTTATTATTGTAAAAATATAAACCATAGAAAATTTGACAAGATAGATGTGTAAATTATCACTCTGACAGAACTAATGATGCACTCCAAGCACCTTCTGTTTTCCAGCACTTGGTGAGTGACTTCATTAAATATGCAGTGGCTGTTTGGTGTCTGCTCAGATGATAGTTCAGTTCCTCATGGAATTGCATTATTACTAGAGGTGTAAAAAGAGGCAGGCATGGTAGCTGTTGGGCATCCTGCTGTGGTTCTAATGTGCTCCATCTTGTTGGAGCAGTTGTTTGCAGTCTTTTCAGGACAATTACATCCATAACCATAGGACACATTCACTGAAACTATATTACAGATAACAGTTGAAAATGCCAATGACTGTTCAACTCCTGGTCTCTAACAGCCAGAGTGTAGATTGAAGTGATGGTCAAGCCATATCCACAGTCTTTGTAGTTTTTATTAATTTAACTAGACAAAGTATCAGTTTGTTTAGGAGACAATAGAATTGTAATGGCAAGATATTGTAGAGGAGGATTTCTTAGAGGAAGACTATGAAATAAGACTGGCAGTTACTCTTGCATATGAATTTTAATACCTATACTACACACTTAATACACATGTACAAATAGTCATTTTTGTACTACATTTCAGCTTTGTTTTTTCAGCGTTTTTTGCAGTATTTTACACTGCTTTCTTTCAGTCAGCACTGTGGCTAGTTTATATTCCTTAAGGTATAAACAAAAATATTCTGTTCTCCAGTGATGTCCCCATCGTTCATTTTTCTGATGACAGTTTGATGGCTGCCCTGAGAATGGGACACAAAACATGATTTGAATTTAGCTTCAGATACTCTTAAAGATTTCCAAGAGGCAGATGCTATAGTATATCACCTCATCCTGACAAATGGATTGTGTCTTAGACTGGCAAGCTAAATGCTAGACTGTAATGAAAGAATGTCACCTATTTTGATTGACCTATTAAATCAGGGTGATGACTTGGTTAATTAATAAATAACATTCCCATAAAGTGGCCATTTAAGTTAACCATTAAAATTACTTGTTTGTTTATGTGACAGAAGTTGAGATAAATTGCTGTTTTATCCAGCAAATGTAAATTTCTGTCTTATAATTTAGAGAAAAATCTATTTTTGTATGTAAATTAATGTCTTAAATATTCATTGTACTCTGAAAATTAGGCCTTCCACATTGTGAATTTATATTCACAACTACGGAGAATATATTATTGTGTATAGAGATTTGTCTAAACTGAAACATGCCACTTTTAGGTGAGTGAATATTACATTTTATACCGTTACCTGTTTTAATTTCTCTGTTAGAGATTTCCATGGGTCTTTAGGCTGATCATATTTTAAACCTGAAGGTCACTTTGAACATATTTACTTAGTGGTTAAAACTTACTACTTTCTGCATAGAACTGTGTTTAGGCTAAGCAGAACAATTCTTGAGATGTTTTATTTGTATTTCCTCCTAACATTTTTTAATTAATAAGATGAGGGTCTGGGGGTCTTTTAAAAATGTATGTAATTACCATCTCACTCTTTGTAACCTGACACATGATTTCAACCTAAACTTCATCTAAATTTCATAGTTTGCAATGAAAGTAGACAGTGTAGAACACAAGCTTCCTCTGGGAGTACACTGAGCTTAATGAGCTTGATAGTCTGGTGGGCTCAATAAATCAAATAAAGCAAAACATTTCTCATTTTTGAATAAAAGCATTTATCACACAGTGTTTATTCATTCATGGTCATAAGATTGATTGGCTCCTAGTATCATGCCACATATTGAAGCATTTTTGTTTTTGTTTTTCCTAGTGGGCAAGTTGCGGAAGCAGTGGATGAAGGAGAGTATCTCTGATGTTGGCTTGGGGATGCTTAAGTCTGTCAAAGAATATGTGGACCCCAATAACATCTTTGGAAACAGGAACCTTTTATAAAACCCTTAGTGTCTGAAAATTTCAAAATTACAATTTTTAGCCTCATTGTACTGTTATCCCAGTAATCAAATATAACATGGACTGAACTTTAAAAGCTAATATCTTTCTTTTATTGTTTTTCCTCCAATAAAATGTAAACATTCACTATTAACAGTCACAGATTTACTGACTGTACCCCTAAACCTCTCAACACATAACCTGGCAGAGGCACATCAAGGTGTATACCTGCTTGCAAATGCAGATATAGCATTCCAACTTTGGTTAGGCAGTACAGCCAATGATTGTAGTTTCCATGCTGGATGAAGCCAACTGTTCTTTATTAAAGCATCCCCTGAAAGAAGAACAAAGACTGACATTGATGTTGTCTTCATAAACAGCTGCTCACTCAGCCTCTTGCTAGAGGAAAGTTGCTGGGAAGCACATGAGAGGTGGATTTCACTAAGGGAATACTTCTGTGTGCTGAAGCGTTAAGCAAGTAGCCGTATAAATGTAGGCTTTCTGTTTAAAAGATGCAACGTGGTTCTGTGGGATGTTTGGCTTGTCAGTCTCCCTTTCAGCATTATTGAAAATTTAAAATCTTTGAAAAGAATACTTAACTAAAGTGTAGCCTGAGTTGTATTTGCACTGCTGGGATAATCTTCTTTAATATGCTAGTCAGTCGTTGTAAGTTTTTGTACAGAACAGCAGACGTTTCTCATTGTATATTAACAGGTTTGTTACATAAAATTATTGCCTTCATGAACACTGCACTCCTAATGTGTCTAGTTTCACTTTATTTTTGTGGAGATGCAAAATAATTTTTTTCTCCCAACAGAAAATGTTTTGGCTATTTTAAAATAAATCTTTGCCCAGCACTGTATCTTAAAACAGGTCTCAACGGTTTCAAGTTGAAACAGTTTTATTAATCTAAAATGGAGAATATACTGTCTGGAAATGAAGTTTCTAATTTTAATTTCTTATTGGCCTTTCTGAATTACTGGTTTACATAACTAGAAGCTGCAAATGTAGTCCTCCATATAATCAAAAATATGGAATTTTGTTTAAGAAAATATCTGTACAACAATATCAGATCTGAAACAATTTTACATTAAAACCAGGATCTTAAAACAAGTGAAATTAAAATTTAAAACTGTCAATAGTCATGATTCATGATTTGAGATGGATTCTTTTCTTAAAGCAAATTATCCAACTTTTGATATTTAAAGTAAAGTATTTAATCATATAGGATAGTTTATATTTTGAGTTACTATCTTTAGGAAGACGTACCGTCTAATTAGCTAACTGCTACACAACTCTATGTGGGCAGTTTGGACACCTTTATGTAAGTAACCTTCACTTGAAAAACTTAAATTTAAAATTGAGATATTTGTGTTTTTAAACTATTTAAAAATAGTTAGTTGTCAAGTTTAGTAATAAAACATTAAAGATTATAATTTTTATAATCTCTAAATTAACAGATTATAATACCATAGTCTGATAACATAATTTAATACTCATTTTATTTTAAATTTACCTTACTTTATCATCCTATTGCTTGAAAAATACTGCATATCTAACTAAAATTTTGAAGCTATTTTATAACTAATTTAGAATAGCTGATTGAAAATCACCTGAAAGACCATGACTACCCAAACAGCACTTTCAAATATATGAATTCAAAAAGATAGCAAATTAAAACAATTCATTATAGTCTACGAGTCATGAAATAAGAAGTTACTGTGGTATTTTTAATGCAGCTAGAATTTTTTTAATCTTTGTTTCATGAAATTTTAGTTTAAAAAGTGAATCCAGCCTTCCTGTATTTTACTTTCAAAATTTTGGTCCATGGAGTTCATGTTTCAGCAGCACCGAAAAATTTGCGATCACAGTTAGTGTTAGGAAGCTCTGACTTCCAGCACTATATGGCTAAGTGTTCCTTATTCAACATGTTCAACAAGTACTTTACAAATTCACCTTGCTGAAATCTTTCTTTTTTTATACTGTGGATTTCTCAACTTTGCATTCTATGCAAATAGTGGTTACATGTCTGCAGCTGGAATCCTGCTGACTACTAGTACCACTCTGTAATACGGAGGTCTTAAGCTGTATTATTTTGCTAGAAGTCAGTAAATATGTGCCTCTATATACATCATGTCTAACAATGAAGAATCAGATTTATGAATGAATGGATACATGAAAAACATTTTTTTTTTTTTTTTTTTTTTTTTTTTTTTTCCCTGCCAGGGCCCCTATGAAAATGTTCGAATTGGGCCCCGCACTTCCTAAAGCTGGCCTTACTCAATATAAATAAGTTGTGCTGTCTCAAGTCTTGTTGGCTCATTTGATTTAAAGTACTATCTGGCACTGCAAATGCTACGGTTTCCCCCTCCCAGTGTTACCTTCCTAACCATATTTCCCCATCCTTTATATGTTAATGGAAGTTGTACAGGTAAATCTCTTCTCATGCAGTCATCTATGCAGCCATAAATCTGTGATTATAACCGGATGACTTGTGAAGTTGATATCACAAAGTAAAAATTTACATCAGTTAGCCTTGTCTTGTGTAATAAAGTGAAATAACTTGGAGCTCCTACATGCAGTAATAGCAGTGGACAGGTCTGAGAAAATAGTAAATTGCAAATTAATGTGAACAAATTATAATTAGTACAATTCTTATAGCCATTTTGTTTCTTCTTAATTTTCTTTTTTTAACAGTGTCTTATGGATTGTTCAAAGCCTCATTTAAAACCCTGCATCTGTAAAATATACATAACTCTAGCAGTTCAAAATGCGAGAGATTCAGCATTTCAGTACTTTCTGAAAATCAATGTACCAGATAAAAAGTGTGATAAAAAGTTCTAGTAACACATCCATTGGAGACAAAAGTACATAAAGCAAAAAAAAAAAAATAAAAATTTAATGCTAAATTAAGTCTTCCAACATTTTTCCTCCCCTGTTCTCTCTTCTTTCACACAGGCTTCACTTACTGTAGCTGCTGTCTATTCAAAGATGAAGCTTGGACTATGCAGATCAGATGTCTGTGTAGTCTTGGCAATGCGCATTACGTTTCATTTTGTGAGTTACCTTGGACACGTTTCCAGTACAAAACAAGCAGTTTTAACTTTGTATTCTCCACTTGTATTTAAAAGAAACTGCTCGTTTTCTCTGGTTTTCAGTAAAATTCAAAGCTGTAGAATGAGGATTTGACTGTTATCTCTTTACAACTAGGATATACCATTCAGTCACTCTTACAGAAATTTGGGTGTAATGTCATTACAGGGAACTTCTTAAAAGAAGTAACATGTACAGGTTTAGAGCTTGGAAGGCCAGAAGGAACATCAGGTTTCTTCATGGCTTTGTCAGTAATGTGCACGTTGCTTATGTTGATAGGATACATATAAAGATGTCCCCTTTTTCTTTCAACAGTGAAGAGAGACCAAGTTAAACAGTTCTTCCATAATAATGCTAGTTAACTGAAACCAACCTCACCAAAAGAGCAAGGATGCATAAATACTGAAATCCAGAAAACGTAAACTGTTTCTCAGTCTTTGAAATTAGTATCTATCAAGGTTGTAATTCAACTTTCTGCTAATTAAGCCAAACAGTGTTTGTCATTTAGTGTGAAATTAACTGTAAAATTCCAGTTGTAATGTTAAGAGATTATAGAACTTATATTACTAATAAAAAGAAAATGGGCCTAAACAATCCTGCTTTTTCTTTCTCATGACTGTTCAAATGAACACTTTTAAACTTTTGTCCTTTTTTCTAGAGACAAAAATTTGCTGAGATGCTTTAGATATTTATTGAGAATGAACTCAGTCTGATGCAAATTTCTAAGGCTGAATGAGAAAAATAAGGAAGTACAGTAATGAGGGCTTTGCACTTGTACCTTGCATTTTAAATAAGGTAGGATTCCAGGAATCAGAAGAACACTTCTGTAATCACTGTTCTGTGAAGATAGGCAAAGCAACAGCCAGCTCCTGTGAACAGCTTAAGCTTTTCAGGAAATTATCTTGTTTTCGTTACCTGTGCTTTCATTCATCTAGTAGATGACCGAGACCCATTTTCAGTGACTGTAGTATTAGTCCCTTGAAAGTCACTGCTGGAAAATAAGGTACAAGGATTCTTCAGTTTCTCTAGTCTTTTCTCTCCTAGATGTCCCTTGTCACTCTGAAATGCCAACTCTATTCCATTTGTTTACAGGATCTGAGTACAGTTCACTCCCTTGCTACGTTGTGCATATGAGATACATTCTCAAAACTGAGCCCCTATATTTGAAGGAATGCACATCCAGTTGTGAATCATATGTGCACCTGAGCAAATTCATTTTCTAAAGGATCTTTGCATCACTCATGTAAAGTTTTGGTATGTGCCCTTTAATAGTTTAAAATCTGATTTACACATCATACATTCCCAGCTAGGAATTTTTTGTATTTTTAATGTAATTGTATGAATGCATGTTAAAAATTACCTTAAAACTGCAAAGTTTTAGTGGGAAAGATGGAAAAGGCTTTTACATTACATGGTTTAATTTGTTTAAACTGTAATGTAAACATTGTAAACTTTTACTTAGTAACTTTAGTTGCATCCAGGATTGCTCATGGGGAGGGGAAACTGAATCTGCAAATTAAGCATACGGTTCTTCACCTAAGTTATTTGGAAAAATTAATGTTGTCATTAAGTTGAAATCCAAATATATACCATATTAAGCAAATACTAGAGGACACTTCATAGCTCTCCTAAGACCTGATCCATCTCTCATCAAAGCCAGCATTCTTCATTTTACTTTAAATGAAGGCATACGTTCTATAGTAGCTGAATCCATCTTAGCAGCTAGATAAACACATTAAACAGGTTAGCCCATGGGCACAGTGCCTGATAAATGCCATACAGGTTCCCAGTTGATAGAACATCACCCATGTTTTACTTGCCTTGTTGACTCCCATCAAATTCTGTGTGGACTTGAAATTGTTACTTGATTTTAAGAGAATTAATGGTTACAAGTTACACCTTAACACCATAGGGACAGAAGGTCTTTAAGAGAGATGTTTCATAACTGTAGACTTTGTTCTGTTTTGGAGTACCCGAGTCTACTACAACACTAAGCGTATGTGGATATGCCACTTCTTTTTAATAACTTTTTTCGTGATGCCCATAAAGCATCCCATGGCATCCTTTTGAAGGATACTATATAAAAGTATTTGTTAATTAAAGGAATGAGATATATCTACAAAAATCACACAAACTCAAACAAGTTGTCTGAGACTGTGGGATTGTAAAGTATAATCTGACTCTTCCAGCACTTCAGATCAAACCACAAATTAACAAATGACTGCCCTTATTTTAACACTTGATGTAAGCTTCAAATACACATTTTTTAATGATCAAGGATGTTTCTTTAAAAGCTTTGCAGTTCAGTTTTACACTACTTACCACAATGAGGCTGGGCCCTTGGTGTTACTGCAATACCACTGATAAAATGAAGAGATCCCAAGAGCCCAGCTTCACTGCCATACATCTGACACTAGAGTTTTGTTGGGAGAAGAGTTAGGCAGCATTATCTGCACGGACAATATGTACATAATAATTAATGCTAATCAACATGTGTTAATGGAAAATAGATTCTACCATAGAGTGTTTTTTTATGCCATTACAAGTTCGGTTGATAAAGGTAAGTATTAATGTAATAGATTCCTATAAGGCATTTTATGTGATGCTGCATGATATTTTTATTAGAAACTAGAATGATACAAAATCAAGATGGCACACAGTAAATGGATTAAAAACTGGCTAACTGGTAGCTCTCAAAGTAATTGTAAATGGGGAATCATTGACTGGGTGTCCTTCTAGTGGAGTCCTATTGTTTAAAATTTAAATCAATAATATGGAAGAAAACTTGTACTGAAAGCTTGCTGATAACACACAGATTGGAGGAGTGGTAAATAATGACAGGTAACTGAAACAGATTGATCTTGATTACTTATAACTTGGCCTCAAGCAAACAATGTGTTTTAATACTGCTAATGTAAAGTGATACATCCAGGAACAAAGAATGTAGGACATACTTACAGGATGGGAACCTCTATACTGGGAAGCAGTGACTCTGAAAAGGAACTGAGGGTCATGCTGGATAATCAGCTGACCATGAGCTGTGGTGCTGTGGCCTAAAAGGCAGATGTGCTGGGATATATAAACAGGAGAATCATGAAGAGAAGTAATGAGGTTATATTGCCTCTATATATTTGGCACTTGTGTGACTGCTGCTGGAATACTGTGTCCCGTTCTGGTGTAAAAAATTCAAGAATTATGTTGATAAATCGGAGATGTATGGGAGAAGAGCCACACGAACAAATCAAGGATTGGAAAACCTGTCTTGTAGTGATAGACGCAAGGAGCTTAATCTGTTTTTAGTTTAACAAAGAAGGTTAAGGAGTGACTTGATCAGAGCTAAGTAGTACCCACATGAGAACAAAAATGTGATGAGGGCTCTTCAGTCTAGCAGACGACAAACAGTATTGCAAAGTCAAGGGCTGGAAGATTAATCTGGCTGAATTCAGAATAGAAATAAGGCTTTTTTCATTAAACAGGGACAGTAATTAACTTTGGAACAATGTCATATAGGTTGTACTGACTGAGAATCCAGCAATAACTTAAATCAAGACTGGATATTTTTCTGAAAGACACTAGTTCAATAGGAATTAATTCAGGGAAGTCCTGTGGTCTGTGTTATGTAAGGTCAGTTTAGATCAGGGTGGGCAAACTTTTTGGCCTGAGGGCCGCATTGGGTTTCGTAAATTTATATGGAGGGCCGGTTAGGGGATGGAGTCGTGGCCCGGCCCCCACTTCCTATCTGTGCCCCCTTCCCCCTGGGACTCTTGCCCCATCCACACACCCCTGCTCCCTGTCCCCTGACTGCCCCCAGATCCCTGCTGCCCCATACAACCCCTCCTCTCATTTCTGATGGCCCCCCAGGACTCCTGCCCCATCTTGTCCTCTGACTGCCTCCTGCCTCCCCTTCCTTCCTGACTGCTCTCCCAGGAACTTTGCCCCCATTCAACCCCCATGTTCCCTGTCCTCTGACCATCCTGACCCCTAGCCATACCCCTGCCCTCTGTCCAATGCTTCCTGCCGCCTTACAGTGCTACCTGGAGTGCTGGTGGTGCTACAGCCGCGCCACCCGGCTGGAGCCGGGCCACGCTGTCGCCAGCACAGAGCACTGGGTCAGGTCAGGCTCTGCAGCTGCGCTGCTCCAGGGGCTCACAGCCCCGCCACCCAGAGCATTGTGCCAGTGGCGGAGTGAGCAAGCTGAGGCTCCAGGGGAGGAGGGACAGCAGGGAAGGGGCTGGGGTAGCCTCCTGGGCCAGGAGCTCGGGGGTCAGGCACGATGGTCCCATGGGCTGGATGTGGCCTGTAGGCAGTAGTTTGCCCACCTCTGGTTTAGATGATCACAATACTCCCTTCGGGCCTGATTAATGTATGAAACTGTTGAATGATATAGGTAATGTCAGCTGTTTTAAAACTACTGCTGAATGCTGGATAAAGGCAGTGGCAATAGAGAAATAGGAAACCTAAAACAATAGTAATGGTAATATTGAGGTAATGGACTCAATTGACTATCCTGGAAAATGCAAAAGCTTAGTATGTAGGACAATGCGCTTGCTGTCCAGTAAAATCATCAATCTGAATAGATGCAACCCTAGGGACATAAGAGTAATGAGAAGGGACGAATACAGCGATTGACCTTTCTTCCTTTATCAAATGGTAGAAGCCATCAGCATTTCCTGACATAAAGTCTATTAAAGCTCCTGGCCAGGAAATCCTGACTGCTCGCAGGCAAAGGGTTTAAAGCTGTTCTGAAAGTCAAAATACACAGCAGCTGGGTAAATAAATATGAGGATCAGGGAATTAAAGCCTTTCATTTAAGAAAGCAAATCTGGGTAATGTTAGGAAATAGTTAACATTCACTTCACTCCAGCCTTTCTTATTTAAAAGAAAAAACATTAAAATCGTGGCTTTAGAATGCCACTTGCTGTCAGGCCTTGGGTAATAATACAAAATATGTCACTGTTACAGAGGGAGCTGTGCTTTCTATCCCTTTCTGTCCTTTGTCAGTGTATTCCTCAGGTGATAGGCCTGGATTTCTTCATCTCTCTCAAAGGTTGAAATGCCTGGTTCCACCACTCTGGAACTGAATCTCTTGGTGGCAGTCTCCCTGTTGCCCAACTGTTAGGCATCTGTAAACCTTTTCCTCTAGTGGCCCATGACGAGCAGCTTATTAAAACTGCAAAAGCAGTTTCTTCTAAACAAAGCAGTATTCTTTCACCCAAAGGTACATAGCACCCTGAGTAAAAAGTTAAAACAATAATGGCCTATATGCACATTTCCCCTTACCTAAACTTTAATCTTTCCTTGCAACTGTTGGTAAATTCATTCACCCTGCTTCCTTCCTTCTCTGAGCTGGTATGACCATTTGCTTGCTGCAGCTTGTGTCTCAGATTCCTCTCCAGCTGCTGCAGATAACCCACTCAACCCCTTCTTTTCCCTAGGCGGGTCCCTTAAGGTTTAGTATCCTCTTTGATCCTAAGCTCAGACCTGGGAAGAGTAAACCTTGCTCACCTGGATGGAATCGGGCAGAAGCACTCCCCAACTCATAGCTCCCCCTGTTGTTCACTGAAGGAGCCTTATGTCTGATTATTTCATTTGCTTCCTTTGATTAAAGCTAAGCAATCAGGCAGGGTAACATCAAACAGGCAAACTGAGGTGAATGTTTAGGGTTTTTTTTTTTAAATCAGACATCTTTATTCTCCACATAATGCTATGGGGACAGTTTTACGTCCTGTCAACACTACTGCTTTTAAGCATGTTATGACCAACTCCTTGACTTGATTGTAATGACAATGGGGCTTCCCTTGCTCCAGGTGCTGTTCTGGAGTTTCATCAAGCCCTTGCACAAAACATGGAAGAACAGAGACTTAACGCTTTGAGTGTTATGCAGAGGCCCAACTAACATAGTCCAAGGGTGTATGCCCAGCTAGCCTGATTTTATATAAATATATAAAAAGCCAGGCGGTATCCTGAAAGTACAGGTAAGCCTAGCAGGTGAGTGACATACTGGCATTAGAGAAAGGAGGTCAGGTTGCAACAGAGACTGAACTGGCACCAGGGGGAAGGAATGCAAACTGGGGCACAGGATGCTGGCATTCAAACTCTAGAACCTGAGCATTGCTTGAGATTTCTGTCCTACAACTAAGCCTGGCTCTGTGGCATCAATTACTGTTTGTAAACCAGTGACCAGGAAGCAGAGGAAGTTGCTAGCTGGGGAAGCAGAGCAAGGCTGGTTCAAGCCAGCAGCATATAATACCTGCTGCTACAGCTAAATTACACTGAAATTAACATGAGCCAGTAGGAATTTGGTTGCTGTGGAGAAATAATCTATTTAAGATGGCAACAAGTCTGTATGGGCTTAGCTTAAATTTTGTACTTATTTTAAAGCCTCATAAGAAAGGAAATCTCAGAATGTCTCCTCAGGGGTAGAACAATATGCTGCTACCTGGACATGGTGGTAACGTGATTTGCTATGATTTCTTGCCCTTTGCAATATATTTTCAAACTGTCTGCTGAGCTTTAAACCTTTAAATGATGACAACTGCTGAACACATTTGTATCCTGGCCCTCTGAACCATCCTACCAAGCTCAAGGGTCTTCTATGCAACAGCTATCACTCTGCCCTCCTTTCTTCAGTGTTACTTACAATATTAAAGCCAGAATTACGTTAATTGGGGTTAAACAGAATGTTACTACTTTGTCTAGTGCTTTGAAGCTGTTAATATTACACAGTGTAAGGGCTACCCACACAGAATAATGCACAGCAAAGTTAACTCACTTTCACAACTTTTAGCTGAAGCTGGGGCCTGTGAACAAACTGGTATGTGTGATTCTTGTGTCAGGAGCAAGAGCCTGTTACATTGATAGTCGAATAATATTCACAACTTCTGTTTATGGCATCAGGCATCATGTCCTGCTTTCTAAAGTGCAGTTCTACTCTGTAAAAATGGCATTGTGAAGCTCCATGATTGTGTTTCAATCTCCACAAAAAAATGCTCTAATTAGACGAAAAGAGATCCTACCCCACACCCTATATTTCCAGACCTGAAAACTTAATCTGAAATACAACAATGAAGGGATCTTCCCTTCTGTATGCCCTTCAGGATAAGGGAGTGTTTTCCTCTGCCTTCATGAACTGCCACAATATAAAGGGTTCTGTGTCTTTGCTCTGTCTGACATTAATAATGTGAGACAAACACAGGGACATGGTTGGGTTTCAAATAACTGTTGACTAACTATATGCAAACATACAAGGCCTCATTACATACATACACCCTTGCTCTTGATGGCTTCTGGTAGCTTCTGTAATAGATGACAAGAATGCCCATGGTCTCCCAACCTATTTAAAGGAATACTATCATAAGCTCTGTGGCCTGAAGCCCTAAAGAGTAGGGAATTCACTATTGACACCTATTGGTGAAAAGAAAGAAGAGTGACTGAACTCCAAATGGATAGGGAGTCCACTGGTGACAGGACTCTCTGTTGGCTTGTGTTGGTGACAAGAGAAAATGACTGAATGAGCCAGGCCTCATTTACATTTCACTTTCAGTATGTGTGAGACGAAGTGGGTGAGGTAATATCTTTTTATTGGCCCAACATCTGTTGTAGAGAGAGACAAGCTTTTGAGCTTTCACAGAGCTCTTCTTCAGGTGACAATTTGGGACATTTGGACTAATTACGGTACAGTTTTTTTGTTTGGGAGGGGTTGACCCTCCCAAACTAAATGCCATTGACCCTAGTGGACAGGAGATCTAAACAAAATATGCTTGTTATACAGTTGGTAGGGGAAGCTAGATGGCTAAAAAAAGAGTGAGGCTACTACCTTCTTCTGGGTCTCTGTTAAGAGTCCTGAAGACCACTGACCCCTCTTGAAAATGCTGAGCTCAGGCAACTACAAAATAGTGGATGGCGCTGCACTCATGTCAGACAGCGGTGGAATTGAGGCAGTGGATAGTGCAGATCGTAGGCAATTTTGAGGCAGCAGACAGCGCAGACATGGCACTGACACTGGTGATGGCGCTGAGGTGGCTTGAGCTGAAGTGTCAGATGTACTCACCTAAGGTGCTCTGGTGCTCTCCTCCCTACCTAGCAATCAAAGCTGAATCCACCTCAGCTATACCAGGTGGTAGAGGCTCCGGGGCCTTCCAGGCAGTACTGAGCTGCCAGCATGCTTGGACTCCACTGACTCAGGAGACCTAACTGTGAGTGGGGAGGTGGGAAGTGGTCAGAACCCATCAGTCACTCTCAACTGCCAGAGGAGAACTGAAGGTGGGATTATTGTTAAGGCACCCTGGAGAGCAGGAGGGGGGTTGGGAGTGAGGTCAGTGGGTGGAGTCTTATCTGATAGACATTGCTGATATATTAATTGGTGGCTTTACCAAGTTTATTCTGTTGACCCCTTTTTTACCCCCATGATAAAATTCTTTGTTTTAACCCCCTGGAGTTGCTGCTTGGGAGAGGAAAGCATTGTCTGTCATGGGCACCCAGGGTCATACGTAGTTTCCCATGTTTCCACTGAGCCCATGTAACTTAATTTTTAAGAGGGACTTCCTAGAAAATTGACCCCGGCCCTTTTTCCTGCTGACAACACCAGACCGAACGTTGACAGTACCCAGTTCCTAAGCACTACAAACAATAATCTTAACCAGTAATAAAAGGCGCTCTGCAAGACCCATTCTTCCCCCATTTCACTGCCTTCAATAACATCTGTGCCAGCCCTCTGGCTTCAATGAGTTTGAAACATGTAACTGATGGGAACACATAAAGTTATTGATAGGAGTAGGAGCAAGCAAGATTCATAAAGGAGGAGTTGATCTCTGCTTCCTTGCTTTTAGTTGTCTGGACTGTGTTGTATTAATACTAAAATCTTAGTTTGGGCACTAGTGAGCAGATGTGACTGAACACACAAGGAGAAGAGATTTTTTACTTTTTTACTTTTCAGATTAAAACCACACTTTAAACTCAGAGCCCTATAAAACACAGTTTCTGCAGTGTTCTGACCTGGACAGATTGAGGATATTGACAGCATACTGGAGGGAATGGTCAGTGTTCTCCAGATCAACAGTCATCACCATAGAAACTCTTTCTTTGTGCCAGACTGTGGCAGAGGAGTTGGGAGGAGAACCTCAGGGAAATATCCCACCTGGTATGTTCTGCAACTCGGTTTTCTCTTGGTCTTTTTCCCATGTCTCTCTCCCCCTCCCTTGGTGACACTATATACTCTGTGGGAATTACTGGATTCTTATCCATGTGCAGCTCTACTGGAATGGAAAGTGGGGAGTGATGGACTGGTTTGCTTGGTGGGAGAAGGTAAGTACGTGGGTTGAACTCCTGTCCCTACTGAAGTTAATGGAAAAAACTTCACCCGACTTCCATAGGATCAGGATCTCACCCCTGGTGTTGGGGCTGGAAAGGGCCTCTCACAACTCAGCTTCATAGACAAGTAGGAAGGATGCTTCCATGAGCCAGACAAGAATTCAAGCTTTCCAGGTGCTGGTCCACTAAGCAACACTGAACATTCTCAGCCTCCTACCCATAATTACATGATAGCGCAGCTTGGTTTAGTCTGAGACTCTGCCCAGGGCTGGCTCCAGACACCAGCCAAAGAAGCAGGTGCTTGGGGCGGCCAATGGAAAGGGGTGGCACGTCCGGGTCTTTGGTGGCGGGTCCCTCAGTCCATCTCAGAAGGAGGGACCTGCTGCTGAATTGCCGCCGAAGAATGAAGTGGCGCAGCAGAGCTGCCACTGAACTGCCACTGATCGTGGCTTTATCTTTTTTTTTTTTTTTTCTTCCTCCTTTCGCTTCGTTGCTTGGGGCAGCAAAAAAGCTGGAGCCGGACCTGACTCTGCCTATGGGAAAGTGGCAGAATTAGGGGATTGTGGCCATGTCTACACTAGTGAGTTTACAGTGGCACATCTGTACTGATGCAGCTGCGCTGCTGTAAGATCGCTCATGTAGCTGTTCTATGCCCATGGGGGAGACTCTCCCACCAACATAGCACTGTGCACACTACCACTTATGCCTGCAAAACTTGTCGCTTGGGTGTTTTTTTTCCACACCCCTGAACAACATAAGTTTTGCTGATATAGGTGGTAGTGTAGACATGTCCATTGTAGAGCTGTTGCGTAGTTACTGTACTTCTGAGTAGGAAATACCTTCTGTCAATGTGGAGGAGCTTTTACGACTGCATGGCCACGAAAGCCCAAGGAACATTGTGGCTGGCAGCCATGGGGGCTGTTTTCTGCAGGCTAAGTCTTAACAATCCAGTACAATCATACCTACCAATATGTTAATGACTCTGAAGTAATTAAGGACCTGGAGCAGTGTGGCGATTCCTATTAGGTGGGTGCTATAAAGATCACGGGAGGCAGCACCATCTTGTGTTTACCATACAGGACTAATTTAGGAGACCTAAATTCTACTTCTAGTTCTGCTACCAACTTGCTATATTACTTATCCACTCTAAGCCTCAATTTCCTCAGCTGCAAAGCCAGGGTAGTAGTAATTATCCCCTTTTCTGCTCTAATAGCACATCAAGATCCATGGATAAAAGAAGCTGTAAGTGAAAGAACTGTAGTTCCCAATTTTGCTTGACATGTTACGATACCTCCCAACATTTCAAGTAGCTAAAGTGAGATGCAGCGTCACTCAGGTTTGACCTGTCTGTCCCTCCCAAGATGGAGATGGAAGGGTAGTCAGGCCAGATTTCTGGGCAGCCCTGAATGCAGGAAATCTGCTTTGAGTGGAATAGGAGGTTTGTCAGGGTCAAAGTAGGACTGGTGGAAATCTGTGTTAAGACCTGTGTAAAACTATATCAATACTTTGATCAATGATTCTGCTATGGTTATGTTGTGTTTTTCACAGAACAGTAAATATATTTTTTAATGAATAAAGTAGTTCCCTGAAGGTAGAGGCTACAACTAAATTTATTTTTTAACCATAGCAATTTAGGCATAGCCTGGATGTAAAACTTTCCAGCTGCTCTAGCTCTTCTCCTTTTGGAAGGCTGGCTATAGAATAAATTAAGAGTAGAGACCAGAAATCAATACGTGAAATTAAACTTTAATAATAATAAATCAGGCCCCTGGATTTATTTTAGAGTGTGAGGCAATAAAAATGAACTTATAAAAATTGCAATTCAAAAATGTTATACGTTCTTTTAAGCTGTTTCTCTGTGGTCGGTGTTGTTAGTTTAACTGTGTTCATTTACTTAAATAGCATCTCTGTGTTCTCCTAATAGTGTGGTTTGTGTATTTGTGATGCCACTGGCTTTTGGGATGGCATGGGGGAGGAACATCAGCCATAGTGAAAAGAGACGGTGCAGGGTGTTGGTTGCAGCACCCTAATTCAGAGCTGCCCAACACCCCCACAAGTTAAGGATGTGTCTCTGAGCAATCCTAACTCATACTGCTGGCGGAAAGTCCCACAACTCTATTCAGCCATGTCTCCTTCCCTCCCTCTTATGTCTATGCCCTACTCCCACCTCCCAGCGTGCCCCCTTCTTCCCTATATGATAGGGATAAGAGGCTGCTTGGCAGAAGGCAGCAGAGCCACGGTTAGCAAATTTATACCCAGTGGAGAGTTCTTGGGCTCAGGGAAAATTATCCACGCCCTTTCTGACTACTTTGCATTGCTTATGCTTGCATAATACAAAGTGACTTTAGGTGACCAGACAATCCAGCCCATTGCATTTTCCCTGCATAAGTCACAGATGACCACAATAGCAAGTACTACCTTCCACCCCAGCTATAAACAGATTTTTACAGATATTGTGTGTATATCTCTTAAAAAATAAAATAAAATAAAAATCTACCACCTATGAGTGCATACACACAGTCCATAGAATATATGTAGGAGGGTGATATTTGTGGACGCTGGTAGCAATCATCGTGTCCTGCATATTTATAGATTAAAACCTGCCAAAGGTTCAGGGTTGTTCTGATGAAGGCTCGGAGAAGAGGGGGGAGGAGTTTGATCTGCTGTATGATCTCATTATACCATCATAGTACTTTGCTCTTCTGTAGGGCTTTTCATCAGTGTATCTCAAAGTGGAGTCAGTATCATCAGCCCCTTTTACTGATGAAGAATCTGAGGGATGAAGTGTCTTGCTCAAGGTCATCCAGCAGGCTAAGGGCAGAGTCAGGGCTAGAAACTGGGTCTCCTGAGTGTTAATCTAGTGCTCTCTCCACTAGGCCATAGGGCCTCTTTAGAAGTGAAAGGATCTAAGCCAGTTTACACCAGCTGAGGATCCTGCATGTTACTGTTTTTAGTTGCAATTCTAAATCGCTCCTCTGGTTATTAATTTTATTTCTTCTGTGGAGAGAGAGAGAGACATTTTCTGCCTGAACCCTTCTATATTGTATGTTCTTTGTATGATGAAGTAATGGGTAACTCCTGCAAAATAATATTTCTCCAGACTACTGAATGTGCAGTGAAAGAAGAAAGCTGTAGAAGGGAGAGGCAGAGGGGGAGGATGTTTGTTTAAGTGGGCATAGATTATGCCTAAACCCAGGGGTGAAAGTAAGATAAGACTTACCGGTACAGGGGCCTGGCTCCAGGTCCCCAGAAGGTGTGGGGCCTCTGGCGGAAGGGGTGGGCCTGGGGGCTCAGCCTTCCCCAGCCAGCCCTTCCGCGCTGCCTGGCCTGTGCCACACAGGGCTCTAGTG
This sequence comes from Chelonoidis abingdonii, assembly GCF_003597395.2. Taxonomy (NCBI): domain Eukaryota; kingdom Metazoa; phylum Chordata; order Testudines; family Testudinidae; genus Chelonoidis; species Chelonoidis abingdonii. The sequence continues at coordinate 36,440,827 of NC_133778.1, read as the reverse complement.
GCAATTTAAAGGACCCGGGGTTCCAGCTACTGATGGGTCCTTTTAAATCGCCGGGCCCCGGAGCAGCTGTCCCTTATCCTCCCCCACTCCCTCAGCAGCTTTCACTTTCACCTCTGCCTAATCCCAAAAGGAACTCATTTTAGTCATGAATCTGAATAGGAGAAGCTGCTCAGATACCACTCTGATGAGCAATATAAGAACCCTACACAGACCAGAAATCTGAATTTAGCAAAACCACTTACATACTTTACTTTAACAAAAAGGAGGCTGGTTTTCTTTTTCCATCTTTTGTTTTTGAAAGCAGAGAGCCAAATCCTGCAACCTGCTGAGCACCTTCCCATTACCTTCAAAAGTGACTTAATCTTACAGGATCAGGTCCACATATTGCAAGCAATAGAACAGAAACTCCCTCTGTCCTCCTTATGGCAGTATCCCTGGGGAGCAATTCAGTCTGAGGTACTGGTCCAAAACTATGTGTGTGTTTTAATCTGCTAGCAGCTGGTAATGTTAGTCACCTGTATGGGTACAAGAGTTGCTTTTGCGGACATTAATTTATTTTCCACTTTTTGGTAAATGTATATCCAGATTGGCCCTATTCCTATAATGCAGCCACTAGCAGGGAATGGGGTGGGGGGCACAGAAGATGTTAGGCATCAGAAGTGGCACCCCGCCATCTGAGTAAAGTAGTAATAGAGCTCTCCTGCCTGCGGTTCCTGTGCACACTACACCCTGACAGAGCCAGGTCCGTTGGTTCTAGACATATGGTGCAAGATGTCTGGTTAGCATTACTGCAGTTTGAAGTTAGTGCCACTCCAGTTGGACTTGAACTGGCACAGCTAGACAAAACACTGTTTTTTCAGGTGGGACAAAAATTCTCAGGCAGATTACTGTCACGCCTGATTTCATTCAAAGAGAGATTTCAGTGATTTGGCAAAATTTGAAAAAATGATGAGGGGAATGGTTTCACTTATTTCAATTGGGCTAATTAAAAGAGAGGGGGGATAAAAAAAACAAATCCTGAGTTTTAATTATGTTGTAACTAACATGAACATTACTCAAAAAGTGTGATGTCTAGCATAGCCTTGCAAGGTCCATTTTCCCCTCTGGCTATATGGAAAGAGGGAGAGGCCATCTTCTAGATTTACTTTGACACACAGGATGAAATTCTGGCCTGTTTCACATCCCTTGTAATCTTAGGCCCTGTATACGCAAGCCCATTTCTCCCCTTCCCCCTGATTTTAGAATGGAGGAGGGCTGTAAAATGTGTGGGATAGTATGTGGGAAGGAGTCTAAGCTTTGTTTACATTTTTGCTGTTGTGAGCAAAACGCCATCTGGGAGTCAGTGAGGGAGTCTGTTAAATTAACTTTATTACTGTGTACTTAACGATTGTCAAGGGAACCCAGAACTTTAGGCTCGGCATTATTTTTAGTTTAGTCTACATCAAAATACATAGTAAAATCATCATCATGAAGATATACAGGCACCACAATTGTCTAATCTGCCATGATGAGAAAACTAATGATTTATTTGCCCATGAAAAAAAAATACTTGCCCAGCTTAAATGGATTACTGAAGTTTTGCTAAGGTTGCATTGATGGAGTGATGGCTGCTAATCAAGTGAATTACTTTGCATATTTCAGGGAAATAGTGTTACCCAAATATAATGACCTCACGTAACCTAGACTTCCTTTATACACATAATTCACTATAGGTGCAGCTCCAAGGGTTTGGAAACGCAGTGGTAAAAATGTCTGAGTGTTATCTGCACTGTTGCTAGTATCACTCGAGCTGCATTGATAGTAAATTATAGCTGCAAAGTTAATGTAGTACTGAAGCCAGTGGGGCTGCAAGGTGGGCAAGGCAGGGCAGAATTTGGTTCTATGTGCCAGAGTAATTCTAAAATATATAATAAATCTAAGACTGGGAATGGTCATTTCTAACATATGGTTCAGGATGCGGAAAGAGGGATGGGAGCACTGGGTTGTTTCAATAATGGAGATATCTGAACTACGTAATCTAAAGAGGTCTATTTAATAATCCAACCCCATAGCAGAGTTCATTACTTGGTTACATCTATAGCACTGGCCCTGCCAAACAGGCATGTGCATCTCACTGCAATCTCTCAATAATATTATCCCATTTTTAATGGAGTTGGCAGAGCAATTCACACATTCCCTACAGTGGCAATTCTCAAGATGAGTGGACCACTGGCACTCCAAAGAGTACATGCTGGTGGCTTGTAGAGTTGCTGGCCATGTGATGCTCGGTCTGTCTTGTTTCCCATTGGTAAATTAATTGTTCATTAGAGATGTGAATCAAAATAGAATCTCTATTAAGATACGCTCCATATTGTGGAAATAATTTGAGAACCTTGTCGTTATGACCTTTGAGAGAAAGCTGATCTAAATATCTACAGCTGAACTTGCATCTCAAATGAGCTCAGGTCAGCTCACTACTCACTAAGGAGAACTCGTGGTGCTATGGGTAGCACTATGGTTTTGCAATTAGAAGAGTCCCCATTCAAATACCATCTGAGATGGGTTCTTCACAAGTGAATAAGTATCTGAAAAGATTGTTTGTTTATCCCTTAATTCTGATCTGCAAACCCCACCTCATACACCTAAGTGCACAATTCACCTAATTTATTCTTGCCAGTAATCACATCTGCTATTTGTGTTAATTTTGTTGTTGTTTGTTTAAATCACACTGACAAATGTCTACACAGCTGTGCTGTTGATAAACATTTACTGTTAAGTAGAGCAACTGTTTTCAGACAAGGGCGGTGATCAGAGCTCAGCAAGAGTAAAAGATGTGAGCTCTGCTAAGCTAGGTAATATATAAATCTATTGTGGAGTGGTTAAGAAACCTTATGGTCTCACCTTTCATTTTGATCTCTCTCAATTTCACTGCCCTTTTTTAAGAGGAAAAGGAGCATGTACAGAGTAGCTATGGGACAATCTAATCAGCATTATTTTAAGTACTTTACAAGCCTGTAGTTCGGTCTGTCACCATGTAAAGCTCCAACTTTTGTAGAATTCAGAGCTGTGATACAAACTTAAAGTGCTTATTGGCAGAGTAAGAAATCCCATTTACTAGCATTCAAGCAAACCGCTCAGTGATAAATAAAGCTGCTGCTTTCACCTTACCTCCAGCGTTGAAAATGACACATCGGACAAGTGGATCTGTCCATCCATTTTTTTTTTCAACAGGTCAAGAATTGTCTGGAAATACAGTAAATCTCAATTATAATTCTAGATAAAAGATTATCGTATGACTGTGAAGAAAGTTAACTTGGACTTCAAAGCCAGATGGTGTAGACTTGAATGCTAAGAAGATAAGTATTTAGAAACTAATTAGAGTAGCCAACATGATAGAGTATTTACTTCCACTTGCTTGGTTTCTCCTTGAAGTCTTTATTCCCAAATATTGCCACTACCATGGAGCCTTGTGAGCATTAGGAGTGTTAAAAGCTTTTGCTGTTCTCAAATAAGTTAAGATCGATACGTTTCTGATCTTTATTTGCAACAATTTAAAGACTACTTTTTTTTAAAGTAAAGCTTTTAAAAAGTCTTTTTGTCTGTTTTCTTACTATATGCATATAATACAATTATGATATATCCTCTGGTACTGAGGAGCACAGCAATAGTTATAGCATATGTGAAACTAAACAAGTTGATTGTATCATATGTTTGTGTTAAATATAGAGCATATCTTAGAAAGGTCTCAGTTTGTGTTAGTAAAATGTTTTCATCATTTCTGCACGATGCTTCAATTTTGACCTGAAGGAACCACTTCTACAGGTAAGAGAGAGAATAGCTACTATGTTCATCCAGCCTTTGGTGTCTCTGCTCATTAGCGATGTGAGTTTCTGAGAGGTCACGTGGACACTTGTCCACTAGCAACTGCAGGCCACTGCCCAGCCATCATATGGTAAAAAGTTTGGTCACTCATGGAGATGGGCAGGGAGATTCAGTCTGAACCTCAACCGTGCAGATCTTTATCTCTGATGATGGATTGAATCAAAACCTCAGCTCCAAATACCAGGCATTCAAAATCCAGATCCAAATTTTGCAGCTCTAATCACCTAGACCAGATTCAGAAGCATGGAGGTGGAAAACTTTTACCATTAGCAATCCCCTGCATTATCCAGTTCCCTGCAGTAAGCACAAACCTGGTGTTGGGTTGGGTTCTTGTGTGAATCTGTTTAAATTTTACAAGGTGGGGAAGGTGATAAAATCGTTCTTAGATATTTTAATAAGAACTGCCATAAAACACTATTTCCATAAGACATGTTGAAAATAAGCTTGGCTTGACTTTCTAGCAAAAGACAGGAAGCACTGAATGCCTTGCAAGGTTCCAGATTGAGGACCCTGGAGAAAGCAGGGACCTTCTCAGAAACACATCACTCCAGCCACAAATAGAAAAGTTTGTTCAGCCAAAGAATGTAAACACGCAAGCTTGGGCTCAAGGCTGCTGGAAGAAGGAATCAGGCATGCCATGAGTTGCCTCTGTCTTTCTGGTCCCACTGCCAGAGGGGAGGTGATATTTTATGAGTTCTTCATTTGCCTCTGGTCAGGTTTTGATTTGTTTTCTGTTCTCTCCCACACACTCTGGTTCCACTGCCAGAAATGGATATAATGCCGGTCAGTGACTGCGGAGTCCACACAACTTGTCCCCGCCACATTCCCCATAAGAATGGGAACCCCAGGGAAGCAGTTGTGCTTGTGGTTGGCCCCGTGCCACAGAAGAACCAGCTCACCTTTTGAGAAGGTGTGCATTTATATCATAGTGACCATTCAGATGCTTGAGGCTTGCTTTCACATTTCAGATCCCATCCTTCTGGAGAAGAATGGAATCCGATTTCCACTGATTGTTTTGATTACTGTTTGGTGTTTTTTATAGAATAATTCCTTCTCTGTTATGAAGTGTTAATGGGACTCTAGCAGAGCACTCCTGGGCTGGAAGGTGTTAGGGTTTGATCAGTGGCTTTGTTTCCTGACAGCTTGAATGTGTGCTTGCTTGCTATCTGGCTTTACTTCTGTTCCATCATGTTTGCTGGCTTCCTTCTCTATCCTGCCAGGCTGATAAGTATTACAGATTTTGCCTTGTGGAATTTTGGAGTGGAGTTTCTGGTAGTTTGATTTCTGATTATAAATGTTATTTTACCCCATGTTATAGGCTGAACCATTTTGATTATAACTTTGTTGCTTGTTTAGGTTTATTCATATCAGCAGACTTTTTGCCATTAATTCCTTTTAAGGCATGTTGGCTTCTGCTCTTTCCATTCTCCATAAGAGTTTGCTTTGATAATTAGAAAGTTTAGGCTGGTCACACATTTAGCTTTCCTTTTTTCTACTACTGTCTGTGGTCTGTGGCCCCACGCACTAGGAACTGACTAGAAAGTGCATGAAGTTCTATTTTGGCTTTCACCACATATTCTGTGTAGTATTATGTACCCCTGTTAGTCTCTATTACAGACAATGGGCCAGGTTGTCATCTAGTGTAAATTGGTGTAGCTCCATTGGTTGAATGGGAGATATTCTAATTTATACCAGCTGAGATTCTGGCTCAATGTGTTGTGTATATAAATTAAAGGGAAAATGTCTTTCAGCTCTCCGAGAATGCCAGACGAGTTTTGTCCCATACGTTACAGCAGTAACCACAAACCCACAGAAAAAATGAATTCCAGAGAGAATGCATGTGAAAAAGACATGACTACCAATAAGCCTTCTGCTCCTATTCCTGCTGTCGGGTAACATTTATAAAGAGAAATCCTGGACATTGGGAACATAGCTAGGGAGACTCTGGCAATAGCCGAAGAATAACGAATTCCTACTCCTAATGAATCAAGTGAGAGAATATATATGCTCAGTTGTTAGGTTAAATGTTCTGTGTCAAGCTTTTTCATGGCTAAAGTCTATATATGAAGGGGGAAGTCAAGTAAGTGAAAGCGTGAGGCTTCAGTTTTAGTCATTAACCCATCATTCACTGACCTTCAATAACTTTTTAGCAAATGTGAGAAAGTTTTAGACTAGGCTGAAAACTAGTAAAGTTTCATTTGTTTTCCAGCTGGGCTGGCCAAGCCAGGACCTTCTTGGTCCCCACTCCCTTTGAAAAGCTCTGAACTTTCCCTCCTCCTCTTTAGCTGCCTTCTGAGGAAGGAAGCCGCCTACTCCCACATCTGTTCCCCTCCCCCGCCCCAGAGGAAGCTGGCTCTTCATATTTTCTGACCTACAACACCCCCTCTCTCCCCCCCAACCATTAGGAGGTGGTCATTGCACTTTTGTTTGGCTGTGGGGCAGTGATGTGGTTACCGGCAATCCTGTTTCACGCTCAGGTCGGTATTTTTTATTGGTAGTTTCCCTCTGGGAGTGGAGAGTGGTGCCCCTCACGCCCTTAAAAGCAATGAAGTGTACAGGTGCCCAATGGAAAAGAGGGGCATCACTGAGACCTAATATTTCATCCTGGCTCTCTAGCTCCAAGGCTGAGTGACACACAGTAGTGCTACTTCAGGTCTGCAGCATTGCCAGACCCAAGCATTCAAACATTGTTAGCCCCCCCAAAATCTTGAGGCTCTTTAAAAATAATACATTTTGGAATCTTTTTATTTGCCTTTTGGTTTCTGAGCCTATAGGGTTGAATCCTGGCCTGAACTAAGTAGCATGAGAGAGACTAACTACATGAACACTAAAGGCTTCAGGCAGGAGAAAGCCTGTTGAGGAGGAGCAGTGGCATGTGTGGAAGAGGATATAGCCGGTTTAGTCCATTTCACAACCAACCAAACAAAACTCACTGGGTTAACACCTTTGAGCACAAATGTTCAATTTGAGTTTTCAGGGTTTGGTGAACTCGCAACTAGAATAAAACATTCTCTCTGTGCAGTGATAGAATCTATGTGAACAGAAACCACTCTTTTTGCTAACCCTTGCCAAGAAATGAAATTGTTCGCTAAATTCCCTAAGAAGAAGAGAAACAAGCATCTCATCTGGCATTCTAATCTACTAAACTTCCTGTAGCCGTCCCACTGGTGCCTGTGCCAGAGAGGGCTCTATTTTATTAAAGATTTACAGTGTTTGTTCTGTCAAGTGTGCACATACTCCAACTTTGTCTTAATATTTCCAGACATTCTAGCAATGTTTGCTATGGAGATTGTGCTTAATTCGGTCCCTGTGAATTGTCTGAGTGTATTGGGGTGAAATGATAGGGAGAATTCAAAATTTAAAATGGAGGGTGTAACCTCCAACAGAAGAAATAATTTTTTGCCTCCCATCCTGTCCAGATACATTGTAAGTCTCACAGAATTATGGTTTTATGTGTTGAACAACACATTTTTCACTCCTTTTAACTATTAATCAAATGGTATTTTGTGTAAACACTTTACTTACTGACTCTGACCAGTATGGGTGGCCTGACAGGATGGTGTTGCAGTTTTTAAAGTATAGAAAAGTCTTACAGGGCAGTACAGTCTGTCTATTGTAGCACAGCACATAACATGCAGTAATGCTGCTATGGTCTAGTGGGCTAAGCAATAGCTACAGAGTCAGACCAGGTTCTAAATCTAGTTCTCAGTCACATGGGTGACTGAAATTATATATCTAAATCCATATGTACTACCACAGCTAAATAAGTGGCTGGGTTTTCATATCACCTGCAGTTTCCATGCAGAGCAATGGGATATGCAAACACTCACCATCCCTGAAAACCAGACTACTGAATTAAGTGTCTAACATGAGGTACCCAAATCTGAAAATATTGGCCTTTGTCTAGTTTGTCTGTTTATATGTTTATGAGGTCTTTATTGTAGTGTCTCAGCCCATTAATCTCCCTGTGCCTCAGTTACCCCATCTGTAAAATGGGAAGAATGGTACTTACTGCATCTACCCTGTAAAAGTCTTTGAGATCTATGGTTGAAAAGCACTATTTACTGTAAGTTGCTAAGAATTATTATTAACTAGCTCATTTTCAAATTGGGCTGGGAAATACTGATGATTCTTGGCATCCTAGTCAGAAGTGAGTGTTTTGGGATAGAAGAAATTGATTAAATTATTTATAGATGGATCAAGGAATATTTGCAAGTACTTATAGATTAAAATTAATAGAAGATAATCTTTTAAAATTCAGCATTTTCAGTGCCTTACTTCACTTCAGTATTACAAAACTAGAATTAACAGCTCAGCCTCTTATCCCTTGACATTTAATATTTATCTTTCAGGCTAAACTTGAAATTTAAACACCAGCTATAGTTTCAGTTTACAGAATTGATTCTTTTGAGATGAAGCAATAAAAGGGAGGAGGAGAAAATGTTGGGTTTTCGGTGGTGGTGATGTCTATTTTTTGGCAGACTTCTGAAGACTCAATGTTCAGCTACCTGCTCTGCAGAAACACAGAACTAACTAACAGCTTTTAGTAAAAGGCATTCTTAGATTAAGAATAAAAATATTTGGGAGACGGCTAAATCTGCAACTATTAAACAGATCCAGCTGCAGGATAGAACCAGCCAGACCCCAGAAGCCCAGGAACTTTCTGACAAAACCAGGTCCTCAAAGGATCCCAAAGCCCAGGGCTCCTGCTCATCATATTTCTTCGTTTAAAATGCACCTCAGATTGTAGCAATCGTAACACCAATGGTTTACAGAATCCATAAACTGAAAACTACTGCCTCCAACCAGTTATTGGTTTGTGTCAGCAGTGTATCGCATTGACTATTGGAATGTGTTAGCTAATGAATTATGTTGGCTTTGAAGACTCTTGACATCAGACCCTGGCTGCTAATTGAACATGCACCATTGCATTGTGCTTCTTTGCCTTCCTGGGATCTCAGTTCCTTTTTGATATTTTCCTTTGTCCTTTTAAAGCTAAGTGTGGTCTAGTCCTCAAAGCTGATCCCAAATGCTAGTTTGTTATAGATCTTCTGATATAGACTGAAAGAGCTAGAGCTTTAGCTGGTGTAAATCAGCCATAGTTAGTTATTTCAATTAAGTTGCACAGATTCACACCAGCTGAGGAACTGGCCCTAGTTAAAAACTTTCCCCCATCCAGTAGCTGAAAGGGTCTTAATCAGGGCTGAAAGGAGAGCCAAGGGAGCTGATATGCCATTCTCCATTTTCTTCCCAGTAGAAGCAAGAAATAGGCAAATTATGCCTAAATATAGTTTTTTATTATAGTTTGTATATTGTGCGTGCCAGGAGTGGCTCATGTTTTGCATTACAGTGAAGCACCAGCACAAACAAATAATCCAGCCTTATCAGTTTGTGGGTCAGACTCCTTTAAATCACAGATCAAAGTGTCCTTTGTTGTTGTTTAGGTCTAGATAGGGGCCCTTTCTTCAGTTCTCTTTTGCCTTGTTTTCTAAGGAGTTGAACAATGGTCAGCAGAAGCTGCAGTAGTGTTGCTTTCCCATACCAGCAATTTCTTCCAGACACCAGAAAAGTGAGTTGGTGCCGGGCTGAAGTAATAGAGACTGGAAGGTGTGTCCCTTTGGAAGACAGCATGGTTCTGGGTTCCAGTGCCATTGCAACCTCCATACAGAACTCACATAGCACAAACATGGTGAAATGCTACACCTACATCAGTGGTTCCCAAACTGGAGGTCGTGAAATGTTACAGGGGGTTCTCGGGGTGGGGGGAAATCCCTAATAGCGGACAGAGCTGTGTCCCTAGGGTCCCTGGGCAGCTCGGGGCCAGCAGCACAGAGCCCCTGGACTTCCAAGAGCTAAGCAGATCAAAGCAAGCATATCTACCACACTGAGGAGATTTAAACTTCAAGACTCCTTATTAGAAATGGAAAGGGAGGTGGATATTTTTTGCTGGCTTTAAAATTAAATGGGCAGCTAGTGTTTTTTAAATTATTATGAAGAACAAGTTTAAGCTTTGTTTGCCTGGACTGCTTGTGTAGGAGGAACTCTGAGTTGGTTTCTTAAATACCTTCATGCTGTTTCACATCTGATACTCCTTGATGAAACATAGGAGCCTTGCCTTATAACAGGCTTATTCAAAGAGATACAAGCTACGAAAGTGAGATCTTGGAAAAGTGTTGCTGTTTTCGTAATGTAATAAAAATACTGTAATGATAAATAATTAATACTAAATAGTGTGTAATGAGTATGTCATAAAAACAAATTTTATATTTCCAAGATCACTGCTTTTATAATTTATACTCAAGTAAAGGAGAAAACCCCTGGAAATATTTATTTTTAGGAGGGGGGTTGCGAGACTTGACGTTTTAGTGAAAGGGGTTCACAGGTTGTTAAAGTTTGGGAACCACTGACCTACATGGTCTGAAGCTGATTTAGTCCAGGCATCCTGGATCCACAGCAATGGGGCCTACCAGCAGGGCCTCGTTAGAGGAGAAAAGATGGAGAGGAGAAGAGCTGCCATCATCTGCAGTCACAGATGGCCTATGAAAAGGAGGATGCTGCTTTCAGGCATAATCCATCACGTTGGGTCACAGGAAGAAACAAAGGTAGGATTTTCAGTGCTGGAAAAATGAGGATGGTGAAGGGATGCTGGGAATTGGGGTCAGACTGGTTGGATTACTGGGACAGGTGGAGTGCTGGTTGCTGAATGAGGCTTTGGTCCTGGGCTGGAGGACTTGTAGTGCTAGGGTACGCAGTACCTCGGAGAATCAAGGCATGGGTCTTGTCCATCTTCTCTGAGTCTCTGACTGGATGTTCTTTACAAGACCCTCTCTGAAGAGAGATCATGACACTAGTCTGGGGATCCAGACCTTTTCAAATTCCTCTGTGCTGGCATATTAGACATCTGGGTACATTTCCCAGTCTGCGATTCTTGCTTCATGAGGACTTAGTTGCTTGACAACTACCTCTCCAGTTGAGTATGGAGCAATGATGGATTCTGTAGAGTCTTGGCCAGCCTTCCTCGACATGGGACCTCAAAGTGGGAGGGAAAAATTAAGTGGTGAATAAAATTCTGAGTAGTTTCTGAAAGGGTTTGGGGGCCAAGGTGATTTGAAATACCAGCCAACTGTGGCAAGAAGAGCCAGGAAAATTTAAAATGCCATCTCTGATAACATTTTCAAGCATTAGCAATATATTTTAATTTTTATAAATACGATAGTGTAATCAGGCAATTCCTCAGGTTCCAGCCTGGGGTGGCAGGTTTGCAAAAATGCCAGTCTACTGGGAGACCACACAGCACACTTTAATTTGGTCAGACGAATAATATTCCTCAAGTCATTTAAAATGCCAGCCTCTCTAGCATTAATCTAGGAATGGAGCCAAAAACTAGAATCTACGCTACAGAAACAGCAATAACGAAGCTACACAATTTATATCTCCATCAACTGGGAAAGATTCCATTGACCCCGGGTGTGTGTATGTGTATGTATATATAAATAGTAAAGCCCATCATTAGTAAACAGGGGTTATGTGAGGTGTACAATGTCCCCTTGGGTCAGCAATCTGCTGCCATCACAGCTCCAGATTAACATCGTCTTAGCCTGTTTCCCGGGGTGGTCATTCTGCAGCATTAATAGCAGCAATGGACAAAAGAAAATGAACTTAGCAATACAAATTCAAATGGCCTAAAGGCGGTTGATTTCATAGCCTTTTTTTGCCAGCCATGGAAAGCATTAAAGGATTATAGAAAATCAATATAATAGTGTTTCAGATGATCCCAAATAGCGAAACTCACATTGATATTTGGGAAACTCTCAAACCTGAGGAGTATTAGGGATGGGGGGGGGGAGTTGATTCAGCCCATTCTAGAAGTAGATACATATGCAGAAATTGGATCTGGACCCATATTTAGATATTTGGGTCTGGACCCAATTCCTCCAAGGTTTGGAGCCAGGTATTATCCAGACAAAAGAGATTATATTTTGGTTATTCTGGGCTGACTGATTTGCAGGTTAAGAGTATAGAATTTGCTATAATGAAGCAGACCACTAATTTTCAAACCAAATAATCTGCCTCTGTCAGGAACATGTGATGCTTCAAAAGGAACAACATATTTTACAGCGTGGAAGTGAGGGAAATAATTCCTTCTTTACATTTACAGTGATCATTTTACACCATGAAGCATGAGATTTGATTACCCCTACTTTAGCATAACTACAAATGTTGTTATTGTTAATGGAGTGGAAAGCATGTCTCCTGAGTGGTATAAATGCATCATGTGCATCTGAAATTTGAACATAATGATTTGGCAGGTTCCAATCCAGAAGGTTTTGCATAACTAGATTTACTGATTTACAGCATTAGTTAACAAATCAGCAAGGGTTTATCATTAACACTGTGCATGAAATCTCCCAAAGTACAGCAGCTATCTAGAATGCCATGCTCAAAAATATTAGAATGGAGCTAGATGGATTGGAAATGTCATTTTTATGTTTCAAACTGGGAGTGGCAGTCAGAGGCAAATTAAGGTTTCATGGGGCCTTGGACCAGAGCAAGTGGGGGGCCCCTCCCCACCCCTTCTGCGTGTGGTCCTGTCCCCATTCTACCCCTTAAACCTGCAGCCCTGCCCACGCCCCTGCCTCCCACTGCGGCCCTGCAACCCATTTGCTCCTTTCTGGCCCCCAAGACTAGAGATGCTCTGTCCCTTCCCCTCCTGCCCCCCATGGCCACAGTGGGAAGTGAGAGCTCTCCCAGCCCTGAGGCTGGGGCAGGGAGCAAGAGCTCCTCCAGTCCCAGGACTGCAGCCAGGGTTTGGGCACTGGGCCATCTTCCTCCCACCCAGCACTTCTGTCGGAATAGATTGGAGCAGGGTTGGGGGCATGGAGGCTTCTCCCATCCGGCGGCTGGGGCTCCAGGCTTCTGCTGCACAGCAGTGGATTTTTTCCAGGGCCCCTGGGCACAAGCCCCATCAGCCCAGTGGCTAATCTGCCACTGGTGGCAGTGATGATGCATTATGGACTGGAGAGACCAGATAGTTACGTGAGTTTTCCACCAGTCTTTTCTTACCATTTGAATTACTGTCTGCCATTAGCAGCTTGTAATGCTGGTCAGCTGCTCTACAACAACTGGGTTCTTTCTTGAGCATCTTTGCACACGCTTATAACTGATCTCTCTCTCTCTCACTCAGCATGAGTTGACTGGATCCCTTGAGATGCAGATGTGCCAATAGTGGCAATGTGTTAAAGTGTCAGACACGTCTTCAGGCTATCTCAGGAATTTTCTAGTTATATGCACATATTTTACAGATGCTGCTGTCTCAGATTTCTCTTTGAGTGCCTAGGCAATGAGTTCATAGGCTTGACAAGATCACCTTTATCTGATTCTTTTCCATTAGCTCTTGCAGTATATGTGTGATACTTTAAAATAGCTGAAAGATTTTATTGAGCTACTTAAAAAGAAAACATACTATTAATCCAAACTAAATCTGCTTTCCAGGTACACTTCATGCAATCAGAGCCTGAATGATTTCTCAGGAGCCAGTGTCACCTCTGCAAACGCTGCTGCTTAGGACAATAGATTGCATGGAGCTAACTGCTAAATTACATTCTGGGTATAAGAGTACAGTAAATATGGGAACATATTGAACAGTTTGGGCTGTGCAGATCCAGAGTGTATGTGTTGACCCATATCTAGTGTATATATACTACAAATAAACCCCGGACTTTTAATTCATTCTGGGTTTTGCAGATGTTCATATTTTAGAGGAGTAAATTATACCCTTCTGTAAAATGGGGTTGATAATGCTCCCCTGCTTTGATTAATGTGTGTGAACCATGCCAAGAGCCTTTGAGTCGGAAGTACTTCAACAAGAGACCTAGCCCCTCAGAATCCTGTCATTGTTGGTCCCTCACCTTGTTAAGGAAGACCTTGAACTACTATTTGAAAAGGAGAAAGTATAGTCAAGTGCGTCACAAGAATTTATGTGCACTCTAATTACATATTTAATTAAATCACATCCGCTAATGCTTCTTGCCACCAAGGATAGCAAATACTAGTTTGCTCATAGTTTGGTCAGTGCATGAAGATGATGGATTTCTCACTAATAGTCTACAGATCCACTTTTGAACTCCTCACCCAGACAAAATACCCACTGATGGGAATGGGAGTTTTGCCTGAATAAGTGTTTCAAGATCAAGCCCTTTGGATGGAAGACAGACAGTATTTAAGTGAGCAAACTTCCTCCTTTGTCTTGAGTATTTACGTGCATGCTTGGTGATCCCTTAAAACTATCACCATTGCACTTGAGTCATTCAGTACATGTAGCTTCCAGATAATCTTAGAGGTAATTAGGCATTGGCCAGTCAGAATAAACCATAAAACCTTGAGTTTGTAGCAACAAAAAAGTTTGAGCCTGTTTTTCTGCTGCAAGAAACTGGTAATCCCATTGATTTGGATTACTGATATTCTGCAGTGAGGGGAAAAGGGGCTCTATTTTATAACACACTTCACATTCACAAAGAACTTCTAATGTATGTCAGAATAATGCTTTATTTTTTTTCCTGGAGTAATGTGTCTTTGGAGAATCCTTTTCTATTAATGTAGCATTACTGTCCTTCTGTCACCTCATTTAGCACAGAAAATTTAGCAATATCAGACTAAGGGTGTCATTCTTGTTTGCTTTGATATACACACACACTAAATTCTGCCCTCACTTGACTTAAATGGGACAACATGGTTTTAACTGAGGGTACAATTTGGCCCATTCTATGTACACTGGTGAATGCATATTATAATCAGAAAACAGTTTCCATGGGAGTAAGAAATGATTAAGTCCCATAACACTTGTTTTAAAAATTGATGTTTGTTAGCAATGTACTTTTTGTTTAAAATTTATTTTTGAATAGTTTAAGGTATGTTTTAAAGTAATGAGCACATTTAAAGAATACGGGGAGACTATAGGCACTACTCATGCTAAAGATGATAGCATGCAGATAATGGAACTGGCATATAAGTGATGTAGGTATTTGAGACCAAATATTCTGCTGATATAAATGGGCACAGCTCTACTGATTTCCACAGATCCAGGAACCTTTGTTAGCAGAGAATTTGGCCTTTGGTTTCTTTATTCCCCCCAGGATACAAATGAGGATTTTAATTGCAAGGTTTTTCTTTGGGATATTTACATTTGATGATCTGTTCCCACAAATTCTAGTGACCAGCCAGTTCCCATCAGTGAAAGATGCAAAAGATAATTTCATCTAATGAATGGAATAAATCTGCCTTTCTGAAATAAGAACAGGAGTACTTGTGGCACCTTAGAGACTAACAAATTTATTTCAGCGTAAGCTTTTGTGGGCTACAGCTCACTTCTTCGGAGCCACAAGTACTTCTGTTCTTTTTGCGGATACAGACTAACACGGCTGCTACTCTGAAACCTTTCTGAAATGAACTTCAGTTAGGTGATCTCTGGAATTTAACATGACACATGAGCTATGAACGCTCCTTTTGGCTCTAACCTCTTTTTGACCTTTTTTTTGTACGTCACCATCTGAAAAGTGTCAGGCATATGAGCCACGAGTTCAGCTTCTCTGAGCATGTGGAAGAATCACAAAATGCCTGAGCTGAGCATTTCAGTCCACAGCTTACCTCTCTTCAGTCCGTTTTCAAAGATGAACATTTGTGGATCAGACTGTACAATTTTACTAGTAGAGATGAGAGGTTTTGGACCTTTGTTTTCTATGCTAGCCTTAAAGTTGATACAGTTAGGTCATAGGAGCTGTCTACTCTTAAATATTACAGGCAGTTTCATGGGGTGTCTCTATTTAGATGGCTTTCTCCTGTAATGCTTTTTGGATCCAATCCCTGCATTTACAGCTCCCAGGGGAATATTCCACCCCCATGTCCACGTACTCACTCACTCTTGATTTTTATAGAGCCTGCATTTACAATGTAGCAAAACTGAATTTAAAAACAAATTGAATCACACCTGTGGCACCACAACTCATTCCAAATTCTGCAAGTCTGAGGAACTTAAGTTATTACGCAGAAAGCCTTATTTGCTCCAAATACACAGGCCAAATGTTCTGTCTGTTTCATCTTTTACTTTCATTTCATCTTGTTTTAAATCCGCGTGACAGTGGATATAAAGAATGTCTGTCTGCATGTGTCTGGCAATATTTAGTTCCTCTATGAATTCATATTGCTTTTCTTAATATAATTGATAACTGGACCATTTAAAGGAAACATGAGGCACACTAGAACTTATACAATGTAGTCAACTTGGTGGCTGAACTCATCATGGTAGGAATTCATAGATGAAAGAAATGTTGCCAGACGTATGTAGACAATTAAATTAAACTAATAATGTAAGATATCTAGTAGCCAGCCCGTTGTCTATACTGGAAGCTGAGATCTTGTGTTTGTTTTTTGAGTTGGCACTAAGTGTAGTGATTCGTGGTGGGATACAACATTTAAACTATTCTGGCCACTTAGTACTACCATGAGTGTGTTGTTGTGAATCATCTCACCTACAAGCCATCCCTGGGACCCTTCTAGTTCAAGCCACCAAACATATATTCATTTTTGGTGCAGTAGAAGTGAATTTGGCTCTGCATATCTGTTAGACAAATTTTATAAATTATTTGCTTTCCTTTTGAGGGAATTGTCCCCTTCTGTTTGTTTTCACTTTGTCCCATTACATATTCTTGACACCTCAATCTCTGACTGCTTCTCAACATTAATGCCTGAAAAGAGTAGAGGTGCAGTAGGTATCCCCTAAACCCTCTCTGATACAAAGAAATCATGTGCTCCTATTCAGTGCCCCTATTCTTATTAATTGCTTGTTACCCTCTGGCAAATCAGGTGAGCTACCAATTCCCTCCAGGCCTGCTTCTGATATTCTTAAAAAATTTCTTATTTGTTTTTTATGTCTTCCATTTATGGCTTTTCAGAATCCCTCTCAGCCTTCCTAACTTGCATCAGCTGACATTTTATTTGCTATAGCATATTTTCTTTCTCTATTGGCTTCTGTTGGTCTGGATTTTCATTTTTTTTAAAAACACCTGTTTGGCTTGAATAGCATCTTCCCATTTAACCATATTGGCTTCCCTCGGCCCCCGCTTCACCCTTTGTTGGTTAGGGTTGTGTGTTTTCTTTGACTACATTAAAATTGCTTAAATAGCTTCCATGCTGAGTCTAAAGATGTTAATGTTGTTGCTTTTGAATTTAGAATCTGTTTTTACTGGTTTCTACTTTTTTTTAATTTCTCTTTTCAATAGTTTAATGTCACCGTGATATTATCTCCTTCCCATGGATATTGAACTTTATTATACTATGGTCACTATTACTTAGTGTATCAACTATAGTTTCTTTTTGGAACTCCTTTTTAGTGAGTTATTTTGGGCTACCTGGAGTATAGGCCCTCCTTTTGTGTGCTCTAAAAGTAGCTATTCCAAGTAGTGGCCATTGAGGAAATGTAACTAACACGGATTCTCTGTACAGGAGTGCACTGCAGTACTATTCAACTGCCGTCCAACCATCGGCCCAGGAGCCCTCAGTTTAAAGATCCCAGACCTGCCTGGTGTTTTTAGGTTCCATTGACTTTTGCAGGAGCTGCAAGAGCTCAACACACCTCCTGTTTTTCACCTTGCAAGACTGGGACCCATTTCAGATCCAGCCTTGCCTCGTTTAAGTCAATGGGAGTTTGGCCATTGATTTCAGTAGGAATAGGGCCAGCTTCTTCATCTAACTAATAAAATAGAATAGAATGATGGCAAGACTGGAAGTGAAGTTAAAATTATTACTCGATTGACTAACAGCAGCTTAAGAATCAGTGTGGTTTATCCTGAAATCCTCATGCAGGGCTCTTTAAGCAAGTGGGGTTTGACCAATGGTCTAACCAGAAGATTTTTTGACAGGGAACCCTGCAGTGAAGAAAGTGTAACACCTGTTCAGCTATAAATTCTAGGCCTGGACCAAGCAAGGGAGAGAACCCTTAGAATGACTTGTTCCTGTGGAGAGACAGAACACTACCTGGGATACACCATGGAACTTAACTCTGTCAGCATTGAGGACTGCTCAGACTAAAAAAGGTACAAGAGCTCTGTAGATTTGAGGACAGAAGTGACTGGGAGCAGAAGAACCTGGAAACCACAGGCAGTTAGTGGTGTGAATGCCTTTTTACTCCCTTCCAGCCCCCTGGTATTTTCCAGTCCTTCTAACTGATAAGGTGTAGGTGTTTAGTATTCACAAAAAGGTTGCATTTACTTTTTACATCTTCTCTTATTAATCTTGTGGCCTAACATTTGATGAAACCCTGTAATCAGAGCAGATGTGAATATTTTCCTTTCAAATCTTAGACCAGTGGTTCTCAAACTTTTGTACTGGTGACCCCTTTCATACAGCAAGCCTCTGAGTGTTACCCCATTTATAAATTAAAACACATTTTTTTATACTTAACGCTATTATAAATGCTGGAAGTGAAGCGAGGTTTGGGGGTGGAGGCTGACAGCTTGGAACCCCCACGTAATAACCTCGCAACCCCCAGGTTGAGAACCCCTATCTTAGACTGTTTTATTATCCTTTAACTGGCGATTCATTCATCCTCACTCTGTCTGTTGATATGACTTTGCAGGGCAGCCCACACAGGGTTTTGTTTTGTTTTTTCTACTAGGAGTGAAGAACTGAAGAACTCCTTTTCCTTCCTGGAGCCCAGGATTTATAACTGGCTCAGTTTTGTCTCAAGTCTTAGCTATTTGAAAAATTGCACTGATTTAAGTAAAGGTATGAATTTGAACTGATTTAGTTAAACTGGTCAAACCCTTCTGTGGACACTCTTATTCTGGTTTAAACCAGGCCTATTTTGATTTTGCTTAAGCAAATTAGTAATATGTTTAAAATGAAATATGCCACTCTTAAACCAAAATAAGACTGTCCTCTCAGGAGTTTGCATCCGTGTAATTTTAAAGCAGTTTAAAAACACATTTGTAAAGTGCAATTAAATCTGCAAATGAAAAATACCATTTAAGGAACTTGATTCAGGGAGAAGGAACAAAGTTTCCTTTGAAAGTTTGGGGAAAATTTTGGGTAAGGGTGGTGGTTGTCCAAGTTAACAGTAAAGACAAACCCCAGGAAGAGGGTGAATGTACATGTGCACATGCATATGTTCTGTGTTGAGAGTGGGGTAGAGAGATTTTGGGTGTTCACATCTATGTTGGTGTCCAAAGCGGCTAAGAGTGACTGAGAGACTGTGAAAACCACTGTGGAGCATGTGTGTGCATAATGGGGAGTTGTTATGCCAACATAGAGCTCTGTCTTCAAATATCAATAGGTAGACAGGTTTGCCAAGCCACTGTGTTAACTTTAAAAACAAGTTAACGTTAACTTTGTGGTGATGCCCAAAAGAAGGGAGGGTGGGGTGGGTGTGTGTGTGTGTGTGTGTGTGTGTGTGTGTGTTGAAAACTCAAATATGTTTCCTCTGGGCTTCCCAGGCAGGGGTGAATTCAGGAATAAAAATGTAACGGCTTTTGGAGGGTCATGACCTGTGCCCCCACTGCAGACTTGGGCTAGAGGAGCTCGCTCTCCCACTGGGGCCGGAGGAGCTGCCAGCTCCTACCAGTGCCAGAGGAGTTCTGTGTCCCCACCAATTATTGGGGGGCCCATGCCCCTGCTTGTTCCCCCTTGTACACGCCCGTGATCCCAGGGCTTCTCTGCCTTCTCTGGATTTTGTCTATTGACTGTAAACTCTCTGGTACAGAGACTGCCTTCATGTTACACATTGTTGGTGCTTAGCAAATTAATAATACTAATAATTTGAAATAAAAATCTAAAATATATATAACAGCAAGAGGGCATAGGCTGTCCCTGTGTTGGAATAACCAGAATGTTTTTGTTTTAAAAGAATCATTTTTTAATTAGGATAATTAACCACCCCACTTCACCACCATGAAACTACTACATCTAGAAACTTGCATTTCTGTAAGATCGTTCCAAACAATCCAATTACAACAGATATAAATTCTCCCAGCTTTGGAGGGAAGTCCAGCTCCACAGCTGGCTTTTACCCTTGCCATCGACCAAACCAAGAAAACGGATCCCTGAACCTTGCAAAATTGGATCCGCACTTTGCAGCTTGCTCTTGTCTCTGCTTTCTTCCTCTTCACTCTCCCACTGTAATCTCAAAATTGACAAACTGATTTTTTTTTTATGATGATGGTAATGATTTGCTTGATTTGCTCCAGGCAGAACCCTTGAGTGCCAAGTTTCAGCCTGGAATGAGTTTTTATAACCAAGTAATAAACCCCTGAAAATACTGCCCATCTTTAACTGTAGCAGCACTAGCAGGCACCACAATAATACAGAACAGCTCCATGAATGCTTTTGCTGCTGCTGCATTTTATTACTGCCCAAAAGGAAAACCAGATTGAAGGGAAAGCAGAGAACTTTTGTAAGTGATGATTTCCCTATGGCCAATGGGATTGTACTTACTGGAAGGGTCCCTGGACTGTTTTTATAGGGTAAGATATGAAAAGTGAATTGCAGTCATTTGTAATGAATCTCTGTCATTGCAGCGAACTAAGGCCTGTCAAGGGTTGGTAATGAATTTAGGCAGTTCCCTAGTTTCATTAGACTTCTAAGACTGGAGAACTTATTTCATTGAACTGCTGTGTCTTTTATTACTGCCCTTTCCAGAGACCCAGGTTCCAGCATAACACAAGACAACATGTGGACAAAGCCATTCTGACTAGAAGGGCCCATAACAGTTTTAATTCCTTCAAATTCCCGTACATTGTCCCTCTTCACCTCCACTGCTGTCCCTCCAGAGTTGTCTATGGGTTAAAGTTGAATTGAAAAGTCACTTGCACGTAAATCCTGTAAAATGTCTCAGTCCTACAGACAGTGGGCAAGGTATCAAACTTTCAACCCCTTTTAAGAACCATATGACTATGGAATACTGTAGCAACACCATGTCAGTTGCGATCACGGCATGTATGCTTTTCCTCACCAACACTGTTGTGCCTGCTACACATTAAGCAAGAACAGAAAGCTGCCCTTTTAGTCTTGAATATATACAAACTGGGCCAAATTCTGTTCCCAATTACACTGATGTAAATCAGGAGTGATTCAGCTGACTTCAGCAAAGTTACTGCTGATTTACATCACTGTTACTCAAAGCAGAAGTTAGATACGTGTGTGTAAAAACTGTATAGCTGCTAGCCAAGTTGAAATACTCATTTCTGATAGCACATGGATAGTATTGTTCTTGCTTTGGATTTTCCTGGATAGAAAGCAATGGCTAAACACCTGAACTCTCAGTAGACAAAAGCGCACACTATAAAATTTTACAGTTGTGGCGTAGGAGATTGTAACATGTAGGTTCCTTTAAAAAAAAATAAAAATCAGAAACTATGTGATATTACATAGTTTAGAGGTTTTGTCACTGAGTTGATTAGTATGACTTAGTTATTAGCTGTTACTAGAAGCTTTCCACTGAGAAACAGAATTAGAAATACCAATTGCTGTGTTTTTATTCACAGTCCTGTTGGATTAAGATCACTCTCATGCTCTGAGAGCCATTCCAAATGTCTTTTTATACAGCGTTTATCTATTCTTTCTTTGTGGAAAATAGGATCTACAGAGACCAACCCAGGAATGTTCCCCACAGCCATGCCTCAAATGCATATGGCACATTAAGACTTGGGGAGGGAGGAGGGAAATCTATTAATTTACTAAACAGGATCCCTATTTTCCAGGGCCAGCATTGGGATTCAGGGGTCCCCAGTTCAGCTATGTCTCTTCAGTCTCCCCTGAACCTTGTAAATCCCTTTAATCTCTGTTACCTTATCTTTTCTTTGTCAGCTTTGGCCTTTTTCTTAAGCCCACCACCTCCTATCTAAGCACTCTGGTATCCAGTCTCTCCCACTAGAGTAGGGCAAATAATTCACCATGACATTCGTTTTCAATGCATTTAGCCTCTTTTTCAGCTTCTGGAATACCCATGAGCAGATTCCTTCTTACTGCTATTGTTTCATTATTCAAATATATTTGAAGAATATCATTTGGAATGTTTTACTCTGCATTTTGATCTTAAATGCTTTACATATGAGTTGCATTGGTTAGTTATGAATGGTCAGATCAGTCAAAAGGCATTGTTTCAATTACCTGATTGGACACATGCACAAACATGTCCAGCGTCAGCACTTGCATGTATGAATGTAAAATCCAGAGTCCACTGGATTCCATGAATACGAATGCATGTGACTCTGAAATTTGTTTTCCATGAACATTTTTGACAACATAATTCATCCCCTAGAGGTTCATTGAAAGGAAACACAAAAGGGCCTTCAACCTGGCTGAAGTGAATTAATCAATTAAATTCAAAAGAATATCCATGGGTAATCATTTGTAGCATTTGTCCAGTTTTATTCCTGCACAAATCTCCCTAGCCTCTTCCTTCTCCTCCTCCCCAGCAATTCAATTCCTGTCTCCCTGCCCCCTTGTATCTCCAATCATTGCAACCGGAGAGAGAGCTCCTTTGAGAGCTTGCATAGATCAGGTGGCACACACACATTCTCTGTGAAAACAAAACTGGCATTGTACATCAAGACACAAACACTCTCGTTTAAATACAGTGATGTGAAGGACAAGATGAATTCAAACAAGCTTTTGGAAGTGTTATAGACCTACAAACAAGTCTACTCCAGAGAGTTCAATTACTGGGTTGATTACACTAAAGGTTGGTGAGGTAATATCTTTTATTGGACCAACTTCTGTTGGTGAAAGAGACAAGCTCTCTTATATCCTGGGACAGACACAGCTACAGAAGTTTTGTTTTAGAGGAGACTGGAGGAACATTAAAACAAATAAAGCTAATGGGACACTTGAAATGTATCTTCCTTAAACTATTACAGTAGTGTGCTCTACTTTCTTTTTTTTTAAAACTAATCATGAAAGACCTTGAGGAGAATTTACAACATGATTTAATTACATATTTTAACCAAACCTGAATCTGTCAGATGCCTTTACATTTGCAGACTAGGATCAGCTGAATGGCAGTAACAATGAAGCTTGATGTAGGAATGGAATGAGAATTCCACATTTCGTGGGCATTGGGCACTATTTAGGATTTGTTCTGTAATCGAATTCTATCCCTATTTATTGCCATCCGAAAAAGATGGGGAAAATGCAATAGAAACTAAATTCCTTTTGAAATGAGATAACTTGTCATATATTTTCTTTAATAAAGATTGAATTGAACTGCACCCTAAACTGATTTTATAAATGTGATCTCTGTAACTCTCACTCTTAATTACAAGAGGAAAATCTGAATTAGTTCATTAATACTGTGAAAAGGAACAGTGACCTACCTGCCAAAGGGTAAGGTGGGAATAATTAATTTGGTCAATTAAAAATAAATGGATAGATTAAAATGCAGTGCCTTCTGGATGGTGCATGGAATTATAGAGTCTTGCTTTGCAGAATGTGTGTTTGTCAGATGTGACCTATATGTTTTTTTGGTTTTTTTACCTTGACTCAAATCTGAGTTTAGCAAACTCAGCTAGCAAATTATTTTGAGTTACAGACCACAACATGCTCTAAAGATGAATTCTTCTTGCATCCAGTCATACTCTGCAAATCAGAGCAATATTCATCCCCTTGTGAGATGCAACCTTCCAAATTTCATATTCCAAAGCTACTTATCCTGTTTCTGTGTATTTTCTCCTGAAAGTCATTTGCTTTTTCCTGGGGTTTTAAAAGGGCCAGAGCCAATGCTGGATTGCATGGGTCATCTTAATCTATTTATGACCTTAAAAATCTTAACCACACAGAACCATTGAGCTACTGGAGCTGAACCCTAAAGTATACAGCATATTTGCTCCACAGAACTGGAAATAGTAAAACAGTTACTTTTCTATAAATACCAGTAACTCCTCTTGACATTTACAAGCATGTAGTATTTTTTACACACTGCATCATCTCAAAAGTGCTTAACAGATCACTGAACTGTGTATCTGCAATGAAGAGGTTCAGTGTAGGTAGCTAGAAAGCTATTATACACCCTGCACCATCCCTCACAAAACCTTAGGACATTACATTAGCGAATGTCCATCTACAAGACCATAAATTGAAAGAAGAAATATGAGCCATTTACTGAATGGTTGACCAGTGCTCTGGTGCAGCCTGAAGGAAAATATGAATGTTATTGTTTATTTTAACTAGGGTGTATATCAAGCAGAGCCAAGGTTCTCTAGTTTGTTGAGACAAGAGTTGTTTTTCTCAGAGAAATACTTTTGGGTAAGTCTAGCTGCTAGGGGAGAAATCAAATTAAATAAAGAAAGCTGAGTGCAGAGTGAGATGAAAGTCTTATTTCCTAGGTGTGAGAATTGGCAAGTATAAAAAAATTTAAAAAGAGAGCAAAGCAGAGTGAGGAGTTTCCGTGATGTGATAAAAATAAGCAGTGCCTGTACAGTCTCTGCAGAAGGCTTGGGTTTGCACTGCTTTAGGAGCAGTGCCAAGATGGAATAAACAGCTGTCGCCAGAAATCAAATTCCTGGCAATGAGGCAGCTCATGTCCTCCTGTTTAAAAAATACAAATCACCAGTGGGATTCCCCTTACTTCAAGTCCTCCCAGAAGCCCTGTAAAATCGTCAAATGTCCTCATAACACTTTTAACTCCTGAACGCTTGCATGTGTCAATAGATTTCCTTGTTAAAATCTTAGGATGTCATGATTTCAAGGTGAGATATATACATCATAAGAAATTCTCCCATCAAACATAGCAAAACAGTGTTTGTCTCCAAATGGGGAATTTTCACTCTCCAAGGATGGATGGATGGACACGTGTGTGCATGTACACATGTTCCTATTTGTGATGGGATACAGCAGTTGCAGTTTCACTGTATAGAAAGGATAGAAAAAGCTGATTTATTTATTTATTGTAAATGAGTGAGGAGTGATAATACATAGCACTTCTGTCAGATGTCACATTTGCTGTTAAAAAGCTTAATATCCCCAACACCCTTGGTTCAGATTCTGCCCTAACACACCACATAACCCCATGGTAATCAACAAGATTACATGGGGGTATAAATCAGGGCAGGAAGCGTACCCTGGTGACGAAAGCTATTCCCATTAAGCAGATAAAGAAACAAGGCACAAAATGTTTTCAAGGCTACACAGTTCAGTTAACTTCAGTGAGTCTTGATTGATATGACAAGCTATACATGTGTTGCCAAAGTCTAAGAAAAGGACAAGCCCTCAGGTATCTATCAGGAGCGGGTATGACACATCCATGATAGGATCCCACTCTGTGTTGTGTGGTTTGATCTGTCCATTTGTAATTACTGTCCAGTCCTGGTCCAATGGACTGTTGTTCCATAGCATGACACCACCTCTTTCCTTTAGCTCAGAGTCAAACACAACTTCCCCTCATAACATTTTGATGTGATGTCTTTTATGATTCTTGATCATTTAAGGAAATAATATTCTTACACTTGCTACACATGTCCCAAATATGAGGAAATGTATCTCTAAGTCTCTCCTCTGGCATATGGGTGGATAGTCATTCCTCTCTGGGTTTAGACTGTACTTGCATGTTTCCACCTCTAGCGTGTGATCATTGGTGGGTCTGTATTTGTTGTGCAAAACTAAGGCAGACGCTCATTTCCCCATGGTAAGTTAGTCTGCTAGTGTAATAGTTCTATGCACAGATCTGTAGAGATTAGCTGCTTGCTATTTCTGATTGGTTCATCCTGCTGACCAGTATATTGACATTTTAGGTGCTGGTCTCTCATCTTGAGTATTTTTGGGAATTGAATGGGGTGGTTTAGAGATTAGAATTGTTGGCCTGAGGAACAATGATATATAGGTGCAGTGAGTCAGCAGCACAGGTGGGATTAGAACTGGAGTTCCTGGTTATTTTATTTACAACACTATAGCTAGAACTACTTAAATGCAGCTATTTCTGGGGCAGAGGACAGCAATCATCCAACGTGCAGAAGTAAGGGAGAGAAATATTGGGCAATGACTCTAAGGCAAACACCTATTGCATATTCGGTCATGACTTCATGGGCTCTCCTTCTATATGAGCGAAACCAAAGTCTCTATTCTCATCTTTGCATTTAAGTAGACACTCTGCCAACATTGCCCTGGTTCATATAGAGTTGTGTTTTTCATATGGTCCAGTTAGCCAAATACTGCTCCAGTGAAATAGAAGAGTCACAAAGGACGACAACAATTTCTAGTCAAAGGACAAAAAAAATCCTAACAGCAGAGTAGAATCTTCCCCCCTACATTTCAAAGCACGGCACAGACTTCTAGACCTCCCATTAAAGCCAACAGAAATTGTTGTGCCCCCATCATCTAATGGTTGTGCTTTGCACTTACTGTATCTAGTGCCTTCCAGCCAGAGATCCCAAAGCCCTTTACAAAGGGGAGTAAGTATAATTATTCCCATTTTAAGAATGAGGAAACTGAGATAGCAAGATTGTACTCTGCCCAGTGTCACACAGTGAGTTTATGGAATGGCCGGGATTAGAACCTCATCCCATAGCATATGTCTCCACCACTAGCATGTGCTGCCTAGACTTATACAGGGTGTACTGGAAAATAATGAATTGCTGAAATCTTTTAGAAAGGAAAACTTGTTCATGCATCATTTCTGAAATCTACAATCCATGTGAAGAGGAAGAGTCACTACACTAAAGGGAAGATAGGGGATTGAAGCTTTTTAAAACTGTGATGTCCAATCTGTGCCAAAGTGAGGCAACTTGCCAGCTGTATGGGAGCATCATTAAATGCAGTAGCCTTTTGTCATAAAGCATAAGTCCCAATTCTGAACTTTAGCGTCCAAAATTTTGGGTGCCTGCATGAAACCTCCAAGCTTAATTACCAGCTTAGATCTGATAGTGCTGCCACCAGGCAGGAATTCCAGTGCCTGGCTCACTCTGGTCTCCCCAAAACCTTCCCTGGAGGACCCCAGACCTTCAGATGCCCTGATCCTCACCAAAGAGAAATAACCCCTCCCTTGTCTTTGCCTCATTACTTCCTCCAGGCTTCCCCTCCCTGGATGACCCCGGAAAGATCACACCTGTTTCATTCCTTGAAAACGCAAAACCGAGAGATCAGGTTTCTCTCATACCCTCACTCAGAGTCTCTGCAAATGCAAAGCTTTGTAACCTCTACACAAAAAGAGATTTTTTCTCTTCCCCACCTGTCTTTCCTGCCCACCAATTCCCTGGTGGCTGCAGACTCCAATCCCTTAGCCCAACTAGGAAAAAATCCTAACAGGTCTTAAAAAAGAAGAAAAAAGACATAAAAATGGGTCCTTGTATCAAGGTGACAATATACAGGGTTATTTTGAAGTTTAAAAGAAAAAATTGGATCAACAGCCTTATCCAAAAAAGAAATACAAATTTAAACATTCCAGCAAACTACAAACACATGTAAATATCAAAAAAAAAACAAACATATGAACTTTTGCCTTCTACCTTTGTACCTACAACTGGAAATAGAAGATTAGAAAGCCTGGAGATAGAGTGATCCCTCAAAGACTAAGAAACCAACGACACAGAACAAAGACCCACACCCAAAAAGCTTCCCTCCCTAGAGATTTGAAAACATCTTGTTTCCTGATTGGTCCTCTGGTCAGGTGTTGTTTGTTACCCCTTTGCAGGTGAAAGAAACATTAACCCTTAGCTATCTGTTTATGACACCTTTAAACTCCCACATTCTTAATAAGGAGGTTTAGCCTAGACAGACTATAAATTCCAGCATGCAATGAGCTGTAGATGCTCAGATTAAGATAGAACACTGCATTCTAAAACGTATACTCTTTGGAGACTAGGGGCTCAATTCTCAGTTACTCCATTCTTGTGTTTGGCTCAGGGCTTGAGATAACTTGGAGGGCATTAAAACAGTTTTAAGCCATTGTTGTTCTCCCTGTATTCTGGGACCATGCAGGCAACTGCCTAGCCTTCAGCATCCACTCTAACTCACACTCTGCTTCCCATGGTTCCCTGTGGCTCCTGGAAACTGCATAGGAGCCATAATGCAGTGTCCTCTGGACACATACCAGACACACCTCAACATACCTCCACTGCAGTCCCTAACCATTGCAGAGCCCTCCTCCTAGTTGTACACCAGCCAAGATGACCCTCTGCTCAGGGGCATTCGTATAACTGAGCCTCCATATTAAAGGTGTGCAATAGAAATCTGAGTTATGTTCTGCCTAGTCAAACTTTGGCCACTACTTCTTTAAAAGTACTTAGATCTCCCCAAAAAGGTCCTGCCCTAATCAGGTTCTTGGTCTGATTTCTCTCTCCCTCCCTCTGGACCTCATCCTGGTCCCACACATAAACACATGCCTCTTAAAATTCCCAGGCTTTGGCAAGTTTTGTGGACTTTTATTAACTTCACTATAATGTCACAGCGAGATTACATGCTGTCTGGGTTTTCTTGTGCTCAAACTTAATATTCTGAGAAATGGGAAGAATTATTGACAACCAGCAGTATGTTCGCAGGGGAAGTGTGGGACAAGGGTGTTAGTGTGTGGATTTCCATTCCTGCCCAGGCAATGTTACATTTGTTGTGCACAGCTGGATAGACTTGGATGTTAGATTGCTTTTTATTGTTTTATCAGGAATGGGATGAACTCATGTCACCTCATTTTGACTCAGTT
Organism: Chelonoidis abingdonii; assembly: GCF_003597395.2. Classification (NCBI taxonomy): domain Eukaryota; kingdom Metazoa; phylum Chordata; order Testudines; family Testudinidae; genus Chelonoidis; species Chelonoidis abingdonii. Next base: position 36,412,293 of record NC_133778.1, on the reverse strand, counting down.
ATCATGGGTTTGAAATGTTGACAGTAACTCCATCTTTATCACCGGGTTCAGATTTCATTTTGATAAAAATGTGGATAAAGGGGAGAGTAAAAAAATCAGTAGCAAAAAATAGGGTGAAAGCTGGAGCAGAGTGAGTTAAACAGGAAAAAAAGCAAATACCGAGAGAGTAAAAGGAGCAGAGAGTGGGAAGCAGATAGCTTTGAATTAAGAAATCAAGGATTAGTTTCTCAGACTTTTTGAAGTCATCCAATGGAGCTACAATTAATTCACCCCATTTAAGGAATTAGCCCCTTGTCATGGAATGAAATCAGCTTCTGTATGTAAATACCAATGGAGGGAACATTGGTAATTTGGCTCTCACACAGCTCTCAGTTCAGTGTTCAGCTGGATGTCTTATAGCACATCTTTTTCAGTCCAGCTGAACCCCATCATCCTTGGAAAGATTCCTCAGTCCTTTTCTAATCCTCCCATGCACCCGCTGAGGCCACTGCTGGCACAGGTACCCCATGCTCCAAAGAGGGCCAATCTGATAGCAAAGAGATCCTCTGCTCTCATTGAGACCATTCCTTCCAGAATGACACTCCACAGGCTGATCCTTCCTTATGTCCATTGACGCACCCACATCGACAGCCCCATCTATCCTGACGCACTCTCAGGTCACATTTCATTGTTTGTGGTGCAAGGGATGGACTGTTTTTTACTGTGCAGGTCAGAGACGTATTGTTTGATGGACTCAGTCTAATTTTACCAGCAATGGTGTTTGATGTGATTACTAAGATATTTGTTCCCTACTCTCCTTGGTGAGAGTGTAACATTAGAAAAGACAGTAGTATTCCGTGAGTTTTTGCTATGGATGAATTGCCTTTTTAAAGAAGGTGGAAGAACGTTTGTACAGGAAGCTGTCATTAAGCAAGTCACAATGTGTATACATAATAGCTCACTGGACAGCATAGCATAAGCTTTCCTGTACTGTCCTGTATCCGTACAAAGGAATGCACTAGATCAGTAGTTTTCAATCTTTTTTCATTTGCAGACCCCTAACAAGTTTTGGATGAAGATGCAGACCCCATTAGAAATCTTAGACATAGTCTGCGGAGTCCCAGAGGTTGAAAATAATTGGACTAGATAACCTGCACACAAGGTCCCCAACCCTTCTCTATATCTATTGAAAGTAGTGACATTATAAGAGGAAATCAAAGTGCTAACTACTATTAATATAAAGTGTTGTCAGAATTATTTGATGTGCATGGGTCAGATCCCCAGCTGGTGTAAATCAGCACTAATTTAGACCAAACAGGGGTCTGGCCCTTTCTAGTTGTTATTGGCATTCTGGTAGTGCCCAGAGACACTCAGGACTGTATTTACTTTCAGGGATTAAGAAGCAGGAGTCAAACATTTTCCCCTAGAGCTGTGTTCTTCTAGTTCAGTATTTTTTCCCCCAATCTTAGTAAACTAATGACCACTTTTTAATGAAAGGGAAATACTCTGGTGAACAAATCCAAAGTGCTTTGAGTTTCCTGGGAGTAATTGAGCCAATTAAATATTTTCTTGATATGGCCATGGGCTCTAGATGCTCAGCTAACATAAATCAGCTTAACTCCCTTGACATAAATGGAGCTATTATGATTGTATACACCGAGCTTTCCCATGTCTCTTCTAGAATCCTAAGGGTCTGATTCTACTGTCACGTTACACCGCTGTAAATTGAGATTTGTGCCATGAGAAGTGGAATTATACTAGTGTAAAAATGGTGTGAGGGGGCAATCAGACAATTTACAATCCAAAGTTGATTCTCTGCTTTCTTTAGAAATTACATACTGTAGTGCAGGTCACACAATATGCCTGTTCTAAGGGCACAACTATGGTCATATTCAGTGGATCAGAACTGAATCCTGTCTTCTAAAACCAGATTTATCTTTCTAGCTAATATACTATGCTCATCAGCATTCTAGCTGTGCACTTTTGTTCCTGGATTTAACAGTTTAAGATCAAATAATGAAACAGGATATTAGTGTTGTTAATTATTTGTATTGCTTCAGCTCATTGGATAGATTTAAAGACTTTTAAAAGGAAAATAAAAACACCTACAGCTCAGTTTTGGTTTCATTGTAATACTGTTTGCCTGCAGTAGTCAGAATCATTTTACTAGGCTAATGTTGGCTACATAAATTCCTATCCTCCTCAACCTTAATTCAGAGTTGATTACTTAGGTTAAAACTCAAAATGAAGCCTAAAGTTGTTTAGGCTTTTCATGTAAATTGATCTCTATTTTGGGGGGGAGAAAATTAGAGAAATAAATTCCCTAACTTGATGCAATCTTAAATTATGGGAGGTTAATACAAATCCTTAGTGTTTCCAAATGCAAAAGATGGGAGGTATCCATTTAACATGCATCCCTAGGGAGTCATTCTCTGATTTCTAACAGGAGGGAACACCAAAGCTAAGACAGAGGCCTGCTGTGACTCTGTCACAGAAGAACACATGCCTTTGAAATTTCATCAGCCAGAAAATCGATGACTAGTGTTTCAGATTTCATAGAAGAATTTTGCTGGCGGGAGTTTAGGACCAAAAGATGATAATGCCATAAATTCTATCCTAGACTCTGCAAGTAGAAGGTTTTAAGAGATTATGTGAGTAAATCATTCTTCCCTTCTGAGTATCCTGATGATAAAAAGGATCCCCGATGTGATATGTACCATCAGATTTGAATTTGAAGCAGAGAATTTCTTCTGAGCTCCCTTTGGGGAATCTCTACATTTCATACTGAATATTAGGATCACTTCTCTAGGCATGCAGAAGAGACCAGAATGAGAAACTGAAGCCTCAGAGAAATTATCAAAAAGAAAGAAACTGTTTTTCCTTTTTTATTTAATCCTTCTATAACCAGCTTTCTCCAGCAATTCACAGAACTATACAGTACATTACTCATGCTAACTTGCATGCATTTCACAAGGTCAAACACTCACCTCTATATTTCATGCCCAGGACTAAGCACGACTAAGGCTAACCATAAAGGCCGAAAACTCTTCCTGCTTCATTTTCAGAGGTCCAATACTTCTATAACAACTTAATTTTTCATTGTATGTGTCATAGTTATTAATTCTTGTTATTTCCATGTTATAGCCTCCAAAATATTGATATGATTCTCTCTCAGGAGCGTGCCAATATTCTTGTAGGTAAAGCACAGGACTGAGAGGAGCTCTGGAGTTTGTTCTCTGTTTTAGCACTAACTTATTATCCTGTCTCCCTGCTTCAATTTCCCCATCTATAAATAAGACGTACTTCCTTATTTTACAGGGGTGTTGTAAGGCTTAATTCATTAATGTTTGTGAGGTGCTCAGATACTGTGGTAGTGAGTATCATACCAACGCCTGTAACTCTGTGCAAATCCAGAATAACGCCAATGAAATCCGTTGTCACTCCAGATTTGCATTGATATGGCAGAAAAGTCCTGATCTAATCACGAATATAGCTCATGGCTAGACTGGCATTTAGGCATATGCTACAGGGTACGGCTACACTTACAGCTGTGCAGCACTGGGAGTTACAGCTGTCTTTGTACAGCTGTGTAGGGAAAGCGCTGCAGTGTGGCACATTGACAGCTAGCAGCACTGCAGTGTGGCCACATTTGCAGCGCTGTTGGGAGTGGTGCATTGTGGGCAGCTATCCCAGTGTTCAAGTGGCTGCAATGTGCTTTTCAAAACAGGAGGGTGGGGTGTGACAGGGAGTGTGGGGGAGACAAAGAGAGTGGATTTTTGCAGCTGACACTGTTCTCAGCTCCCTGCCTTGCAAGTTCTAAGGACTGGAAGATACATAGCACCTACCTTCAATCATTTTAATAGTTTTGACCCTTCCCCCACCCCTCTCTTATTCACTAAATGCAAATTATGCACTCCTGAATAGCCTTCAGACCACATAAGCAGCTGCTCAACACGGACTCCCTCCTCCCCTCAAGCAAACAGCTGTGAACATTCCAAAGCAAAGAGCAGCTGTGTTTGTTTTTTAGATAAGTAGCTCCAGGGAGCTCAGAGTTCAGCCATTCTTCCGGTTTGTTGTGGACAGGAATTCTGGGATACCTCTTAATATCCTGGAGGCCAATAAAAAGCGCTTTTTGATGGCCACACTTGAACGAGCAGCCCTGCATCACCAGCGCTGGAATCGCTACACCCCAAGCAGACCAGGTGTACAGCCAGCGCTGCAGCCAGGGAGTTGCAGCGCTGGCTGTGCCTTGCAAGTGTGGACACAGAGTAAGTTGCAGCGCTGTAACCCCATCACCAGCACTGCAACTCTCCAGTGTAGCCACACCCTTAGAGGCAGTGCAGAGTAGCATCACACTGAGAGAGCACCAGGAGGTGTGTTTTTCAGTCAGAAACACCACCTCCTGGAGCTCAGGAGGGGAGACGGCTGCTGAGCACCTGAAACTAAACTCCTTTGTAAGGTTCAGTTTACCCCTTACATGGAGCTGGTTGCAGTTCTGACTGGGGAGTAAAGAGCAGAGCCATGGCTTCCACTCTCTCATCTCCTTTGGGGCAGGAAAAAGGGGGACAGGAGCCACTGTGCTCCCTAGAATGCAGGGTCTGCAGTTCTGTCAGGGCCTCATGTGGGCCTCACACTGGAAGAAGATTCCTTGTCCCCTTCTCCTGCTCTGCACCCAGAGAAAGGCCAGCAGAACCTGGTTCTGAAGGAGCATAGCCTTCCTCTGGGGGGACCGGACACGGTCATTATTTTTTACATTTATGCAAACATTTTGGGCTTCATTGTTTTCTCCTCATATAAAATAACTGACAAATGTTGAGTGAGGCAGTGACTCTCGCCTGGATCTGGAGCAAAGACTCTGTGCTGGCAGGGTGAGAGCTAAGCTGCCTTTCACTCTGGCAGTCTGGTTTGAGTATTAGCCATTCATTTGTTTCTCTCTTGTTCCTGTTGATCTCATTGTTAATGCTGTATTTCGCAGATCCACTGCTTGGGCCCAGTCCTGGGAGGCGCTGAGCTTCCCCTCAGCAATGTTGTGTGCTTTCAACTACTGTGATCCAGTAGCAGTTTGGAGTGCAGCATCTTGCAGAATCATGTACATTTTATATGCCAGCGCCCATTCTGCCCTTATTCATGATTTTGTGGTTGGAGTTTCTGTTTCAGTGTTTCATTAGTGAACGCTGCATGCAGCTGCTGTTCCTTCCACTCTGAGCCTCTCATCTTTCACACATGAAGTGGTTTCCTAGCAGACTGCAGCATTTGGATTCAATGTCAGAGTGCTGACCTCCAGTGGGAGAACAGGGTGGTCATTTATGTGCCAAACTGTGGCTTATCAGCACCCTCTGTAGCAACTCCTGAGAATGGCATGCCTCTGTCTAAATGTAGCCTATCTCTGAAGGTTACACAAAAAGACAAGTGCTGACTGGATAAAGTCACACACAGAAATCAGTATTTCCTAATGGAGCTCTCTCTACAGCTGTTTTGTCTGTGGCTATGAGTCAGTTGTAATTCTCTGGAATACACTGAAGATACTGGTTACATCTTTATTATCCTCATTAGATAATACTCAATATGAAGATGTGACTTTTTGTTTCAACATAAAATGCAGTGGGCTTTTCTGCAGTGGATATACTGAGGATTTATGTGCCCTCTGAAAAAACCTTATCCCAGGACTCTGATGGAAAGGCAGATCCCTTAAATCCAAGTAGGCGCTACAGTGATAAATACTATCAGCAAATCTAAAATCAGATACAGTATGTGTGAGCTTTTACATGTCTGCTTGTCTAGCCTGTTTGAACTACAATGAATCAGAGGACAAAGAAATAAATAGCTTCATAGCGTATAAACAAAATCTTTTTTTTACATTAGGGAGGAAAGATGTTTTGTGAAAGGTGTTCTCTCCACAGCAGTGTTTGAATGTTAGCCAGTTCTGTTCTCCTGGCCAGCAGACACCAAGTGAGTAAAATAAAACTGATAAAACTCAGTCAAAATGTCTTCTGTTTGGGCATGAGATGCCCTGCCTCAGCACAGGGTAATAGACTAGATGATCTCTCAAAGTCTCTTCCAGCTCTGTGTTTCTATGATTCGATGGACCTAAGAGAGGGAGTAAAACTCCTGCGGAGATACTACCGGGAAAGAAAGAGACATAAGCAGCAGTAGAGATAGAGGAAGAGAGTATGGGTGAGGGCCTGGGGAGAGGCAAGGGCCGGGGGGAATGATTATGTTGAGCAGAGAAGAAAGTGTCAGGGAAGTGCAAGTATGAGCTGGCCCAGTATGTAGATTTGACTGCAATGAGTTATTACGGATAGATTACAGTATTATGTAGTAATTCCCACATCTCAAAAAATCTGAATTGCTAATACAGTAAAAGATGATTCTTCCCCCTTCTAATCATAGACTATCAGGGTTGGAAGGGATCTCAGGAGGTCATCTAGTCCAACCCCCTGCTCAAAGCAAGACCAGTCCCCAGACAGATTTTTGCCCCAGATCCCTAAATAGCCCCCTCAAGGATTGAGCTCACAACCTGGGTTTAGCAGGCCAATGCTCAAACTACTGAGGTATCCCTCAGATGCAAGTTTGCTTTTCTACTCTGAAAGGAACTGGGATAAGTCAGATTGTCTCCATTGTGAAATTAGGACAGAACATACAAACAGCATTAACATATTTTTAAAGCAATGCTGGCATTCGGTCTCCTTCATCAGTTCTAAAAGACCAGGATTGGCTAAGAAGGTGACAGAAAGATGCAATTTTGTGCATATCTGACTAGAAAGGGATTATTTTGTTACTAGACTATTGAGAGGGAAACAGTCCTCTCATAAAAAAGAGAAAATGGCTTTATTGCAAAATTTGGTGGAACAGAATCATAGAAATCTATAGTAAAAACACGCAGATGGTTGTGGGTATCTCTGTAAAAAACTGAGCTTGTAGCGAAGTTTTCAAGTTGGCCTGGAGTAACTCTTGGAGTGACATGCCTGATATCTTCTTATACTAAAGCATTTTAGAATGTCACGTTAATAATTTTCTCCATTATGACTAGGTCTAGGATGACCTATGAAAATTTCCTCCTTAAGAAATATCACTCATGCCCCTAAATTTGTATAATTAAATCTGTGTGGCCTTAAGTGCATATCATTGTTTTCGGCAGTTGGGGTCATCTCCATGACCCAGAATTTAGGATTATTGCTTTTTAAAAAGCTTTAAGACAGTTTAATACATTTTAATTTTACTTTTATAACATAAAAACAGCTTTATTGTTTGGAGATAAACATTCTTATACAGAGTTCGCAGCTGGAATGTGGTCGGGCTGTGCTGTTTTTTAAACAGGTATTAATTTTTCTATCATAGCCAGGGCCGGTGCTTCCATTTAGGCGACCTAGGCAGTCACCTAGGGTGCCAGGATTTGGGAGGGCGGCAGACTGCTCCAGTGGACCTCCTGCAGGCGTGCCTGCGGACGGTCCACCAGAGCCGCAGGACTGGTGAGCCAGCCCTGCGCCTAGGGTGCCAAAAACCCTCACGCTGCTCCTGATCATAGCCCCTTTATTCTGAAATATAAATTTGAAAACATACTGATGAAAAAGGAGTATCTGTATGGTACTATCTGTATTCATCAAACTGTATTTTAATCATATCATCGTTAGTATGCAGTATGTTTGATGAACAAAGTAGCCAATTCTCTCCTCGTACCACTGCTTTGCACATTGAAATGAGAATAAATTCCAATGTCCAACTTCTGTTTTATTGCACTGTACAGTACATCAGTTTATAAGCCCTGATCCTGCAATCAGATCCACCTGGGCCTGCACAGAGTCCCATTAAAGATCTGCCTACATGGATCTACTCACAGAATCGGAGCCCTTACGATTAGACCTGTGAGTTTGCAACACTGATATTTTCTGATTTCATGTTGTACATTGTGAGAAATGATGGGTAAGCTGTTTTATAAGTGGTGTTTCATATGGTTACAAATGCAAGTACACCTCTACCACGATATAATGCGACCTGATATAACACAAATTTGGATATCACGCGATAAAGCAGTGCTCCGGGGGGGCAGGGCTGTACACTCTGGTGGATCAAAGCAAGTTCGATATAACGCAGTTGCACCTATAACGCAGTAAGATTTTTTTGGCTCCCGAGGACAGCGTTATATCGGGGTAGAGGTGTAGTTTTTATGCTGAATCACAGTAGTGATTCGTATTTCAGTATTTACAGGGAGCTGCTGTCTGATGATTTGAAAAAATGGATATTTTCTATGGGGCTGATTCCAAGTCCACTGAAGTCCATTCTTCCATTGGTTTCAATGGGGTTTGAATCAGGCCTTAAAACTACTGAAGCTAAGGGAAGAGTCCCCAAAATGGAAACATCCTGGGCCCACGTTGTTGGGTTTGCCAGGTGCAGTACATTTCAGAGCTTTATTAGGATCTTAGTCTAAATTCAACCAGGGTTTAGTAAAATCACACTAATCAAGAGGCCCTTTTTAAAATGAGTCTGATGGTCTCCATTTGTTCTCTTAGTGGATGACATTCAGCTAACCAAGAGTTGTTTTACTAAAGACAAATCCTAAATGTTTGTAAAGACTGAAAGCCTCTTTTATTTTACTTGGAAACTGTCCCTGAGGCTGGGTCATGGTTGACCAAATAAGGTGCTGGGGACTGAAAAGTAGCTGTTTGTCATGCAGGCTAAAAGCTTCAATTGCAAGTATTCTCTGCAGTCTTTCAGAATAAATGTTATCAATCACTTTTTAAAGGAACACTTCAACTGTCTTATCGCTGTGACTAATAATTGAGAATTCAAATGGAAAGATTTAAAAATCAAATTCACTTTCACTGTTCATGCTGTTTATGTAATTTTTGTCCGGCTTGGACATTGACTCTAAACTAGCTAGCTGTGTTTTTGCTGTGAGTCATTTTCCTTTTCTGGTTCTCACGAACTAGTTTAATACTGCAAAGTCTGTGGAACGTGGAAATCCGAACAAAAGACTATTTTAAGTGAAACTAAAATATATATGTGTGGCACTGCACCTATGATGATCCATGCTCTTTGTTGTAAAAAAGATGCTTTTGCTGGAAAGCAGCCCACCCAGAAATATGCTGCAGAAAAGCTGATGTCAGTACATACATGTCTTTTATCACATGATCCAAAATCTGAAGGAGACATGCACTGTGCAGAGCATTCCCACTCTTTATTTTGAGGAGACAGCACCGGTCAATTAAGGCCCAAAATTTAGAGGATTTTTCGTTTGTTTCTTAAAAAGGATTAACAAAATTTATAATTAAAATTTTCAATTGTTGAAATAAGAACAAAGTAAAATCTTTGAGAGCAAGAACAGTGTCTCCTCTGACAGCCTGCAATAAACTCTGAGCACAAAATGGCTTCTGAATTCAGTGCAAGGAGAGCACTGAGAAATATAAATGTGTTGCCGGCACAAAGTGCCCGAGGGGGGCAACAGCAAGGGGGTCCGTCGCCCGGTGTGCACCACGCCAATAAACACACCAGGGTAGAGAAGCAAACTAAGTTTATTTGAGATCTCAAAGTGGTGCTGGAGATTTGACATCCTCAATCACAACACCTAAAACAAGCAGTCTGTCTTATATCCATGAGAACTGTTTCTCAGCTGACAACAGAGCCCGTGCCCCTCCCTCTTTTGTCCCAGCTGCAGTCATTCTTTTCTCACACACGTCTTTGTCTCCGCCTCCCTCTCTCCGTCCGCCCCCTAGCAGTTACGAAGCGCAGTGCATTAAGTAACTTGGCCGCGGGCAGCTCAATTGGAAGTTTCCTTCTCAAGTATCTTGTCCTCTGCCTAAGGTGCACAGCCTGAACAATATCCTCTGCTTTATGACCATTGAGCTGTATGGACTGAGAAAGGGAACATTGCAACTGGCCTTTTCTATTCGACTGCTGCCTGTAGGCATTAGAGTTGAAACAGGGAAGAACATCTTGCTCATCTGAGGCCTAAACAGGAACGGTATATCCTATTGCCGATTATCTTTTAAGTTACTAGGATGATCCTTAGTGACACCAACAATCCCTCCTTGAGAATAAACTCACAACGTTTGGCTGAGTTCCACATTTAAGAACAACATTGCGATAAGCCAGAGCGAATGCTTCAGCAGCAAGCAGAAAGAGTAACAATACACAAACACCTACACCAGTGAAGGAAGGCGAACATGCCCCCCTAGTTCCACATGGGGGGGGGTGGGGTAAACCAGCTCCAAGAGGAATCAAGAATAGTGGCTTCCCTTTCCTGGCCTTCACTTTCACAAGCCTTCGCCAACAGGAATGTGTTTTAATGTCCTGTGATTTTCTGACATAAGTACAAAGTCAGTTACTTCCAATAAGGGCACACACCCCGCCTCTGGAAAGCCCGACACTTCACCCAGGAATGTGTCCACCAGATGTCCCCATATCATACAATCAGATGATTCCTGATCGCGTCTCGTAACGGGCATGGCCCAAGTCTGGTATCAAAGCCACTCTGAAATGGCCATCAGCTGGCACCAGGAAATCCGTGATTTCCCTACACAGACAATCGTCCCCCTGGCAAATCCTTCCCAGCCTCAGGAGATATATTCCATACCTTTCCTTGGTGTAGGCTATAATACACCTGTTATTTAACTATCTCAAGTACTTCAAAAGGCATCGACATTAATACATAGGCAGGGGGTTAACATTAATTAGTCCACTCTCCAGGACACAGGGCGCAGCCTGTAGCAATAAACCCAAAACAAAAACACAATAAAATCAAGAAAAAAAAAAATCCAATGAAGTCCCACAAAATTTCTTCGTCATGGTACATTAATACTTTATTTCTCATCCCAGGTCAGTTCTTAATGCTTTTAGTCACCGGATTCCTGGACTTTGCAACTTTCAGTGGAGATGAGTTCTTCTTGCTTCAAACGTCATGCATAGCTATTTAAGGGAGGAGGTTACTAGCACTATCACCTCTTCTGTAATGTTTGATCTACAGAAAACATATTAAGAGGCACAGTAATTCTTCACGTGGACAAGGGAGAGGTTACTAGTACTGTCACCTGTCCTTCCCGCTGTTGTCCAGAAGGGCACAGTGGAAACTAAGAAGGAGAAATGGCTTTAATCAAGTAGGAGAATTCTCTTATCCCGCGTTGAGGGGTCTTTGCAGTTGAAATCATGGTACAGGCATAGTCACCGGCACCTCTACAGTCGCTGGTTGGAGTACATGCAGGCGTGAACAGAGCCTTCCTAGCTATGGAGCAAAGCAGTCTTTCGTTGTGCCACCTTACACAATCCAGTTCCTTGGTTCAAGGAGTGGCAGCGGCTACAGGGCTTGGGTAGCGCTTCTTACGTGTGAGAAAAGCCTAACACATTTCATATGCGCTGCTGGCCTTTTGCAGATCTCATAGCTGCCTGTGGCACGTTCAAGCCCCGCTCCTTTCTTGATTGCAGCCAAGTCTTACTGTGAGCAGTGTCTATCTATACGGCTGAGATTGCGAATTTTTCTCCAGTTAATACGTATCGTTCTTTGTTTTCTTGGCTTTTTAAACCTACAAGCAAACTTCACTTTACTATAACACCTTTTTCAACAACAAACAATAAACATTGTCATTAAACAGTACATTAGTCTTATTATTAATATACCACATACCTTTTACTAAATAGCATTACAGAACTTTGGAGCAACAAGCTAGAACAAGCACACCCACTTTGAGGAGTTCATTCAATTCAACCTGCCAGTCCAAAGCGTTCCACATCCAGCTCCCTGCTAGAAATCTGAGGTAGCCAGAAGATCCCATGTACAATATGGGGAGTAGGTACTTTTCATGTCCTGCTTCAAATTGTGGTAGGCAAATTTAACAACAATTTTGCAATTAACAATCTGGCAATGAATATCTTTTTCTCAGGAAATGTTTACTTTACATATAATTCTGTTTATCATAACACTTTGCATTCCAAGTTGAAAAACAAGTACTGCAATCACACCCTTCTGCCTGATTCCAAACCAGACCATCCCATGAAACACTAACACAACATCCCGCCACAAGAACAACGCCACAAAGACAAACATAGAACAAAAACGACATTCCATTGTGCCAGTAATGCATGGTACGGAATGCTGTTCAGCTGCATCAGTTTTCTCTGATTATCTGAAAGAAAAAACAGAGGTCTACCCTTCTGGCAGACAATATCGTTAAAATATAACAAATACCCTGTGATTTCAGGCAAAAGAGAGAAAATTACCCCTATTTATGTTTTCATAGGCAGCCCAGGTTCAGTGGCTCCACCATTAGTCATAAATAAGCTCATTAATACAGATGCTTCTGGCTGCTCTTGAATCCAAGCATCCACAGCAAAGATTCTTACCTTAAAAGGGACATGATTAACTTTACAGAATTTATTTACAAACATTTCAAAGACACACGAACTTTCCTTTTAGTATTTTTCAAAGTTCAACTGCTGTTCCCTCCAGCAACTACAGAGTAACTTCGCACTCTCTAAACACTTGCTTGTTCCCAACAGCCACTTTTATCAACTTAATCCACCATTCCAAGTAAGTCCTGGGTATTTGAAATCCCCATGCTTACACTACTTACTCCTTCTTCCACACACCTCAAAAGTTCCAACCTGTTTTTCCAATCTTCTGTCCTGTTGCCTGCCCCTCTGGCCGATCCTGCTTTCTTGCTGAACCATCCCTTCCATGGGCACCAACTTGTTCCATTACCAGTTTATTAGGAAGGTGGGCTTCTAACTACCCACCCCTCTGGTCTCTTGCTAAATATTCTTACTCACAAGACACTACGAGCCTCCCTCGTGAGCTTGTCACCTGCGACAAACACATGCCCATTGGCAAAGGCCATTTATTAACATATTAATCAACCCTTAGAGGCTACCCAGAGCCATCCGTCTGTCTGCTGACACTTAAAACAGAAAAGAGAATTACACAGAGAGCAGAGGAAATTACAGTCTAAGCCAGGCTTTCCCTTTTTCCGGTCGCCGGGGACGGACAGAAGGACTCTAATTCGACCTCGAGCTCCTCGCATGCATGGCTTCCTCTGAGGAATTACGAACGAGAGGTTCAGTTTCCACCCACACCTCTAACGCCCAAATGTAGTTCATGCAGAAAACAACAGTAACCGTTAAACAGAACAGAACCACAACCAGATAAGCGTTTCGTTATCTATTAGGCTCACTTTAATCATGCAGGTCTAACAATAAACACCAACAGTACCAAGCAGCAAACATAAAAAACAAGGGTAAAACAAAAGAGGTGTAAATTCTGCAGGCTCCCCCCTTCTTAATGCTCACCAAACTGGTGACAATTCTGTTACCCATCTATCCGTGTCAGGTGATCAGGCTGACACACAGGAATCATTGGGGAAGATAAAGAAAACACACCATATAACTGAATTTAAAGCTCATTAATAAAAAACAGAACACAAATGGAGATGTTGGGAAAGCTCCCACATCACTCAGGAAAACATTAACGCCCAAGCCCTAACCCCTTCATACTTACACACGTACGTCCAGACTGCCCACTTCTGTTATAAGTTCAGAGAAGGGAGAGGTGCGGGAGATTATCCTGTAACAGCTTGTCCAGAATTTCCAACATGCTTCCACTCTTGGGAGGGCTGTTCTTTTACACCCTGGAATCTCCTGCGCGTCTCTTTCAGAATCAGTCCAGGTCGACGCCTGTGGCTTCTTTGATGCACCACACACCGGCTCCGGGCACAAAGCACACTGTTGGATTCTACTGACAGTAAGCTTTGCAAATGTAATCTCAGTTCTGTAACTTATATTGCCTTTGGTTCGCCTTTGTCAATTTTCCTGCACATGTGCCAGCCTGGGCCCAAACGCAGTTTTTCTTTGTACTTAGCATAGTCTGAGTTGATTTGACCTTGAACGCAGAGCAACTTATCTCTGGGCCAAGCTGAATTTCAAAGTAACCCGTTCCTTTCCTCAATAGACAAAGTGCTCACACTGTCAGAGGCTTTTGGTGATTAAACGCTCTAAGATGTATGATCTATCTAGCTAAATATCCTCTAGTGGGCATGTTTGAGATGATTCACACGTGTAAATATTCCAATCTCTAAATACCTGCAGGTTGTTGAACCACAATGTACGTACATGTAAAATGCTGGGTACCCTTAGGGGGTGAGATGGAATGTTTAGACTGTCCCCCACCCATTTTCCACTACACAAACGCGGAGGGTGCCATGTCCGCCTAGCGGCTCACAAACTAGGATTTTCCCTACGGTACTCACACAGGAGCGTAACGAGGAGGCCACGACCTCCTACACCTCCATTCAGCAAAGAGCGTGGCTAGCCCAGGGAGATGGCGCCGCTTACTCGATGCATCCAGTGAGATGATCAGATCTGTCAGTAGCCCACACGGAAGGAAAGGGAGGGAAGTAAGTACACACACCCTAGACCCAGGTGGCTTCCTCACCGACGAAGCCAGGCCGAGTCAGCCAATGGGTCGACCTCCCTAGAGACCACTAAGTTACAGGCTTGGCTTCAGAGTAAGTCCTGGTCACAGCTTCCGGCTCAACAGGTACTCTGCGTCTCCGGGTACATCAACTCACACGGGCCCCAGAACCATTCTGCATCTGATCTTGCTTTTAGCTACAACAGGAGAGAGTGCACTAGGACAATAGGGTCTCCCCTTCTAGATAGGTCCTCCTGTTGCCTGCACTATCCTAACCTGCTTTGAATCCTGCACTCCACCAGACAGGGAAGAACAGGAGCTAACGTGGGGATTTTTTACAAGAGCTCACACACAAACAGTTTCAGAAGCACCCGTTTGTGACAAAACGGAGTAATTGAAAGACGTGTATAATAAGTATCCTTGTGCCACCTTTCTGGTCCTCTAGTTATTTAATCCAGTCACTGTACAGAACTTTTCCGTTACTCCTGAGTCATCGGATCTGAATCAAACACCCCTTCCAATCACTAGAATCATCTAGAGTGAACACCATACCTGGCGCCCAATACCATGCCCTGACCCATTATATGATGCTCTATCATCTAATGGAATACAACGAACGGAGTGTCCCCAGCCTCGGGCCTAAGTCCACACCATCTGCCTGACCTTATCCAAGGACGCGGTTCCTCACCGTCGCCCACAACTTCTCTCCACACTCGAGCGCGATTGCACCGTTGTGCCTCTGGGTCGCTCACAACCGCACTCTGAAGAGGCCCCCGATGAATCACGGTGCGCAGTGGACGTCGGTCGTTGCCGGGCGTCCGTCGCCACCGAGAGGGGTCCAGACAGCTAATTTAGCCCAAGCCACGTTGGGCGCCAAGAACTGTGGCGCACAAAGTGCCGCGAGGGGGGCAACAGCAAGGCGGTCCGTCGCCGGTGCACCACGCAATAAAACACGCCAGGTAGAGAAGCAAACAAGTTAAGATTCAAGTGGTCGGGAGATTTGCATGCCTCAAATCCACACACCTAAACAGACCAGTCTGTTCCTTTATATCCATGAGAACTTTTCTCGCTGACAAGCAAGCCCCGTTCCCTCCTCTTCTGTCCGCTGCAGCATTCTTTTCTCCACAACTTCTTTGTCTTCCCCTCCCTCTCCTTCCTCCCCTGTAGCAGTTACGTATGCGCAGGTGCATTAAGTACTCTTGGCCGCAGCAGCTCATTAGTAAGTTTTCCTTCTGCAGTAATCTGTCCTTCTGCTAAGGCACAGGCCTCATTACTCTGCTTTAGACCAGTTTGAGCTGTATGGCAACTGATAAGGGACATGCACGGCCTTTTATTTATGGCCTGTAGGTCAATTAGAGTTTAAACATGGAAGAACTTCTGCTCATCTGAGGCCTAAACAGGAACTGTATATCCTTATTGCCTACCCTTTTAAGTTATTAGGATATCCTTAGTGACACCAACAAAGTGCAATTTGCAGAAAACAAAACCATCACTGATCCTTACCCACTTCACCCTCTCCATATCACGAAGGTCCATACAGGTCAGAATATTAACAATAGAGCTTTACTATACTGAAGGTTACAATATTGCTAGGGCCTAATATACCACAAAGGACTAATCCTGCAAGTTCTGACAGACCTCAACTCCATGGTCCTCAGCTGTCGCAAAGTCAGTGGGTTGAGGACACTCAGCACCTTATAGGAACATGCCCTAAGTGCTATTAGTGAAAATCTGATCTCGCTCCAGCTCCTGCCACTTAACAGCGTGTTTTAGCAGGAAACAGTAGTAATATAAGTGACTGACGGGACAAGAGGAGATAAAGAAGAAAAGGGAGTGAGAGGAGAAGAGATGATAGATATTTCATCTATCAGCACACACCATACACACATTAGGGTCCCAAGCCTGCAAACCTTCATTCAGAGACGACTCTAGCCTTAGAACTATAGTGGCATTCCTTAAGATTTAGGTCAGTAATTGACACTAGATTCATTTTCACAGCTTCTCCTTACCTGAGAAGGTTGTGAAGGCTAGGACTAATACAGCGTTTAAAAGCAGCAGAGAATCCTGGGCACCTTATACTAACAGACGTTTTGGACATGAGCTTTCGTGGGTGAATACCCACTTTGTCAGACGCAGGTGGGTCTGCGTCTGATGAAGTGGGTATTCACCCACGAAAGCTCACGCTCCAAAACGTCTGTTAGTCTAAGGTGCCACAGGATTCTCTGCTGCTTTACAGATCCAGACTAACACGGCTACCCCTCTGAGCGTTAAAAGAAAACTGGATAAATTCATGGTGGTTAAGACCATAAATGGCTATTAGCCAGGATGGGTAAGGAACGGTGTCCTAGCCTCTGTTTGTCAGAGAATGGAGATGGATGGTAGGAGAGAGATCACTTGATCATTGCCTGTTAGGTTCACTCTCTCGGGGAGCTGGACTGCCACTGTCGGTAGATAGATACTGGGCTAGATGGACTTTTGGTCTGACCCAGTACAGCCGTTCTTATGTTCTTTACAATGAAACTATCATTCTGAATAAAATGACTACCCGATCAGGATATTTGTGTGGGGGTGTGAGAGCGGGTGGGGTGGGATTTCATGCTGCTGAACTTTCACATAGTGATGTGATAAAATAGAGTTGCTAACTTCCCTCTCGCCATGCACTCCAAAAACTAAATGCTTCTGTTGAAGAAACAATGTTTGGCTTCAGTGAACTCCACAGTAAGACAATCATCTATTTCTGAGTAGTGTGGCTGTTTTGTTTTTTAAATGAAAACAATAATCTTGACTATGGACAAAGCAGAAGTGTGCAGGCATGTGGCATAGATTTGGACAGATTGTTATTTTCTAAGCAGCATAATCCATTTTTGGTATCCTTTCCGTCTTCCAAATAAATGTGCCTTCCTCCAAAACTGTACGTGTGTGAAAACCAGATAGTTAGTAACATTAGATGCAGTGCAAACATGGTTATAAGACTGTAACATTTATATAACATGTTTCATGATCAAAAGCTTTGCAGTTGGAGATGCCATAAAACAAACTTTCAAAGACAGCAGTAGGTACTTACCCAGAAAAACACAGCAATGATGTAGTCCTTAGTGCATAGGATTTAGGGGTAGAGGTGGGAGGTAGGCAAGAGGGTTGTAAGGAAATACAGAAAGCACTTTACTACTCACGTTGTTTTCCAGGGTTTGTCAAGGGAGAAAGAAACAAACTCACCAAAACTCTCCCCCGTTTCCTCCCCAGTAATTGATGCTAGGTAATACAGCAATATTTTCTAATGTCTCTACCAAGTCCTAAGGGCTTGTCTACACTTACCAGGGGATTGATGCATGGTGATCAATGCATTGGCAGTCAATTTAGTGGGTTTAGTGAAGACCTGCTAAATTGACCACAGATGGCTCTCCCCTTGACTCCTGTACTCCACCTGATCAAGAAGTATCAAGGGATCCCATCAACATCACGTAAGTGTGGACCCCGCAGTAAGTAGATCTCAGCTGTGTCTATTTGAGTTACGCTATTCAGGTAATTCAAATTGCATAGCTTAGATCGACTTTTCCCTTTAGTGTAGACAAGGCATGGGACAGGGGTTCTCACAACAATTTTTTTGGTGGCTGCTCTGATAAATTTTCCTAAAATAATTAACTTTAGGAAAAACAAAAATAGGTAAATATACATGTCCAAATGTATTTATGTAGAGTTTCTTTTTGCAGACTCAATAATAAACATAACATATAGCTGTTTCTATTCATTACTGGATCTAAACAGCATAGAAACACAAATAAGGTGCTTTGCACATTTTTGTCTTTTTTTGGTTTCCTTTTCTTTTTTGGCTGCTTTTTAAAAGACTTGCTAGCTAGAAAGTCTACTGCTTGAGTCAAGCTGGCCACCCTATATTCGTCCCTCCCCACCCTGGGAGTTAAGAGGCTTGCCACTGAATTTGAAATGAATGAGAAACATTCCCCCTTCCATGCCTTCAATGACCAAATCTATGGTTTGGGGCCCTGCTGTGCTCAGGGAAAGAGATGAGAAGTCCCTGGCTGTTGTTAGGTACTTGTTGTGGACGGTGATGAATGTTAAAAATTGGTTATGGGAAAACAGAGCATGGAAACATCACAGAATAAGTCAGCCATGAATAAAACCGTAAAGTGGTCTTCATTCTGCATTAAACTGCTGGGAGGGGATTCAACATTTGCACTGACAAACATACATACGCAAATTAATATTTTTTAAATGTTCATTGAGTTTTGCAGAACACACATGATGAATATTAAACAAAGCACTGATGTTCCCTGTGTCCCTGCCCACAGCCTGCACTTCACTCTCTAGTATGTGGGGTGACTTTTAGAACCCCTTTTTTTAAAAAAAAGGTTATGCATAATATATAATACAATTCCACTGTAAATCAGAAACATGCTTTCCAGCCTGCTGCTGTGCTCCACGAATGTGAACAAAATTTGAAATTGCAGGTCTCTGTCTCATGTGGAAAGAATAGTGGAAAATATTTAAAATGGAAGTGAGGGGCTAGATGGTTCCATGGACTAATAATGAACTATGGAAGCCTTACTTCTAGGCCTCTGTGCCAAATGATACGCTCTAGAAAATGTTTCTGTTGCTGACAATGGGTGCAGCTGAGCCAGTGCTGAACATTATTTCTTTGCCCCAAAAGATGTTCAGCATCATTTTAGAAAATGGTTAAGACTTAATATTACATAACACACACCCATTTCCCTGTCTGAAAACCTGATGAGCAACTGTACCCAATATCAGAGGTTTTCCTCCCAATGCGTGAACACATTTAGTGCACCAACGTTGAAACAGTTGTAAGCGTGCTGTTTGTTACTAGTTGAAGGGTCTGCCATTCCTGATCAACCTTATAAAAATCACATGTTTTTGGGTGATAACGATCAGGTCCCTGGACAAAAAAAAGGACCACAGGACACAGCAGAAGAAGGTGGAGAGGTAGAAAAGTTGATATACATAAGTGGAAGCTATCACTGCATCTGGATTCTTCACCACACGCTCCATGAACCTAATAAACATTCTGGTCAAAAGATGCTCATCTTTCTCTGGCCAGGTAAACCACTGCTTAGTAACTGGACTTTTCGAGCCAAGCATTCTTGAAACCCTACTCCACAGGCAATGCAGGAGGAAGCTATATAAGGTAAGGGATTGGGTTAAAGGTACAAATCTACATCCTTTAAAAAGATTAATCACCACATAGTGCAAAGGAGAGAACAGCCTTCAGGAAGACAATTAAACAGGGGCCAGTAGGGGGCTGGATTACACAGATACCAAGGTAGGAACATATGTTTCAAAAGACATAAGAGGAATATAAAGGAGATGAGCTGTCTGGAACCAGTGGTAGTGAAGCTGCTAAAGGAAGGACTACTGAGTAAGTAAATGAACAGCTTTTCTGAGAGGTGTAGGAGGAGAAAACTGATTGAGAATTAGCTTTTTTTCCACCCAAGTATAGGAGCAGTAAATCTCACATGAACTTGGTATTACACGCTTTTGAACACTGGGGATTCTGATATAATTACCAATTCATGCAGCGCTTACTGGAGGCTGGCAAATGCTGGGAGTACTATAGCCATCAGATGGAGAGACAGAACAGATATCTAAATACACCAGGACAGACCCTCAATGATGAGTTATTTCCACAGGTGTTACTTTGAACAAGCTAGTGAGTAACCTACTGATGAAGGTAGATGGGGAGGTAGTAGAAAAGAGGTGCTCCTAAGACCAACACATGAAGTTATATGCAATATATAACACATTATACTGGAAGGGAGCAATGCTAGTAACATGGAGAACTAGCTATAAAAGTAGGCCTTAAGTATTAGGAATGAAGTGACCAGTGTCTGAACCAACTCCTATTTATCATGGCCCAATTTACATTAGAATGTGCAGAAATTCCCATCTTGCCACTGTAATATAAGCCCAAAAACCAGGAACACATTCATCTTCAAGGCTAATTGAAGGAAGAAAAGCAGAGTAAACTTGGCTCCCATTTCTCTACTCTACTACATGTACCTCACTATGTCTCAGCTTCTGAGTTAGACCTGTCACTTTCCCAAGCACAAGGGTAAAAATAAACAGAAAACTCTAATTTTTGTAGCCTCATTTTTTATTATAAAAACTAAGTTTGTATTAGGAAATACAACCACTATAATATAAAATATATGAAAAGTGCAGTAGGAAAATCAAACAGAAAGAAAGCATTTCCCAAAAGAGGGAAATAACCATAAATTAAAGAAATGGCTTTATACCAGATTTCCATTAAAGTCTAGTCATAAAACTGATAGAAGGAACAGAAATTATTTCAAAGTGTCAACATACAGATTATAAAAGCTAGTTAATGTAGCTTCATATTAATAAAACCATATACACAAAAGAACCTCCACAACATTTCTGTAATAAGGTTTGTGGTGATAGTTATCTTAAAAAAAACAAACAATAAAATATCGCTGATGCATGAGGATATCGTTAGTCATTAAACATGTTAATTTTGTGTTAGCACACCATCTTCCATTAAATACAACAAAACAGTAGAACAAATATATTGAAATATAATACATCAAAGAGGAAATTCACTACTTTGGATAGCCAGAGTCAACATCAACAAAAGTGAAAATAAAACAAAGAATTATAGTCCATCTCCATCCTGAATGGGAATGCCACAGCATTTACATATTCCACCCAATGACCTCATATATCAGTGCCCTCAATTGCCTGGCTTCATATGTAACTGTGTTCTTCCCACTGTGCATCCTCTCTTCTTCAAGGGGTTGCTCAATAACAGCGGGGATGTTCCTGCCATATAGTTCACACTGCTCTAGAAAATGCACACACTCTTGGATAACACTGTCACGCAGCATGATCATGTGCTTGGACATGTTCTCTAGCAAAGACAGGAAGCATCTTTTAGCATAATACCAAGTATCTGTGCCTAACTTTTTGTTATAAGGCTCCAAACTTTTAATTACCCTTGAGATGCCAAAGTCATAGTTTCCTTTGGCACAATAGAGTGTGCCGATCACTAGGTTAACGATGCAGAGGTGATAGATCTTTTTATCTGGGTCATCATAGGAGAGCTGCTCTTCTTCCTTCTCAATCTTCCTCATCAGCTCCTCTGCCTCTTCATTCTGACTGGTCATGATGTAGGAGACACAAAGGTTGGCCAGCACAATGGCACTGACTTGCAGGATGTTATCATAGTGCTTCTTGACAATGGGCTCATAGAAGCCTATGGCCTCTTTGTATTTGTTCTCCTGCATGAAAAGCACATGAGCCACATTCAGCTTCCACACCTCGTGTTCATTGCAGAACTCCACTGACTTGCGAAAGATCTTCTCCACCATAGTGTAATTCTCCATGTCCCAATATATCTTGGCCTGGGCCATCAAGACGGGCACATATTTCTCCAGAGTCTCATCATATTCATTAACTGCCTTCTTGACAGCCTCATCATCCCGGTTTTGCCTGGCTTCCTGCACCTGCTTAGTGAGCTTTCTCAGCTGTTCAGTCATTGTTCCTGCCAGCTCATCTAGCTTGTGGAAGGCCTCCTCAGGTGCAGTTTGACATGTAATCATGGCATCCAGGAAGTTGTAAAGATAAGGTGAGAGCAGCTTGTAGGTCAGATGGGCATTCTCTGCCAACACATCGGCAGCCAGGTCATAGTATTGATGTTTACAGTACAGCAGCAGCAAGTTCCCAAAGGTCTCTGGTGGGCAGGGGTTCTGTTGCAGAAGGAACTGCAGTTTCTCAAACCCTTCAGTGGGCCGGCTATCCATGTTCATCAACGCTTGGTTGTGCAGGGTGACAGGGTCCAGCTCTTCCTCGGCTCTTGGTGGCATGTCTGTGAGTGCCTCCTGGGCTGCTTCCAAATTGCGTAGCTGGTACTCGATGGCAGCTTTGAGATTGAAGGCCTCTACCAGGGCAGTGCGGTGCAGGAGCAATGTATTGCCCACGCTGCGGACGTCGATGCCCTCGGTGGTCATGCCCACACTGAGCTCGGGGTGCTGGTGGATGCCACGCTCAATGATATCAGAGATGTGTTTGAGGGCAGGTGCATATTGCTTGGCCGCATAGCAGCATAGCGCCATGTTGTAGGATAGCTCAGGGCAGTAACCCAGCACCTGCATGGCCCCTGCAAATTTGCCGCAGGCCTCCTCGTGTCGCCCTTCCCGGTACAACAGGCAGCCTAGGTTGACCTCAGCATCTGGCAGCTCTGAGGGGTCTTCAGCGGCTCCAGCGCTGCTCTCGGCAGCAGAGACCAGCACCTGCTCCACCAAGCTCTTGGCTGCGGAGAGGTCACCCTGCGCGTAGTGGGCAGCAGCCTGCAGGCGAAGGGCGCGTCCCTGGTAAGCGGGCGCGTCGAGCAGGGGGCTGGCGACCCGCAGTGCCTCGGCGTAGAGCCCGGCCTTGTAGAGGGACTGGGCCTGGTAGAGCCGGTACTCCTCCAGCTCCGGGTGCAGCGCCCCCAGCTGCTCGTAGCACTCGGCCGCCGCCGCGAAGTCTTGCAGCTGGTAGTAGCAGTAGCCGAGCAGCGAGAGGCCGGCCCGGGAGCGGCAGCTACTCTGCAGCTCGCTGCCCAAGATCCCCACTGCCTCCGCGAACCGCCCGGCCCGAATCAGCCCATAAATGGCCGCCGTGAATTCCCCGTCCGCGATCGGAGCTGCCCCGGCCATAGCCGCGACTACCAGACCCAGCGCGTCCCCCTCCCACCGCTACCAAGGCAACCGGCCCGCCGGAAACGGAAGTACCTGCGACTGCCGGCCAGACGACGTCTCCTCCCCCATCCTCGCTGCCACGGCAACAGGCCAGGCGGAAGCGGAAATGCTGGAGCTTGGAACTACCGGGGTGGTGCTACCCTGCGCTAGACCTATCACGGCGGCTGTTCTGTCGGACGCGGAAATGACGTCTTCTCCCGACTGGTGAGCGTGTCGCTTTACGTCCTCATTCAAATTATTCTGTGAGCAAGGGCTGGGCCTGAGCAGAGGAGACTGCAGGTTCCAGGGGGCAATGCTTCTCGTCTACCTTCCCTGGCGGGCCGCAATGCATGCTGGGAATCGCAGTTTCTATGGGGGGCCGCGTAACTTGTAAATTGGGGCCAGGCTCGGAGCAGGGCTGAACCTCAGCCCCACCACGTTAGTGGGGGTGAGGGGAACAACGTGCCGCAGATAGGGCCTGTGCCTGGCTGACCGCCCTTCTCCCGCCTGCCCCGCAGAATGAGCCGCCACGCGGGGGAAGGGGTGGGGAGCTGCTGCCTGTCCTGACTCCAGCCTCTGGCCGGTAAACCCGCCGGTCCCGAGCGCCCATCCCGGGGGGGCGGGGCCGGGCCGGGCCGGGCCGGGTCAGGCTCGCTTAGTAACGATAATGCCTTAGTCTGGTGCTGGCTGGTACCTACTATGGTAGCCGGGAAGCTGCCTAGGGGCCACCTACAGCAGGGATCCCACCTGGGACTCTCAGCACTCACACCGCAGGCCCGACCGATTGGCTCCTGAGCTCACCTCCCTTCCTTCGGCCCGGAGCAGTAGGAGGCTGTTATTGTGCCCCAGGGCTGCCACTAGGGGGCAACGCGCTACCACTTGTAATCCAGATCTTGACGCGCTTTACTGAAGGGGAGGGGTGCTGTCCCCATTTGACAGGAGAGACTGGTACATAGAGAGTAACGTCCTGACTTCCAGCAGTTTTGATTTCTGCAAGAGTGGCCAAATGTGACTCATGTAGGGTCATAGGGCAGGTTGATTGTGATCCAGGAATAAAACCCCCTGTTAACTCATTCCTAATGCTTTAATTATGTTGCCTTTTATGGAAAAGTAGTAAATTCCTCAACCAAAGACTTACATGATTTGACTGAACTATGCCTTTTCAATGCAATAATAGTGTAATAATAGGCACAAATCTAGACTGTTAATTAACCTCTGAATTAAGAGACTGTCCTACCCAAAAGTATGTGGTTTTCTTGTGTTTCGTAGTAGATTGTAATATATCTTTATAAACCTTTATTTTCTGGCATCCTTAATTTACTGTTTCATAGAATAGGCTAAATAAGGCACAGTGTGGAGAATACAGGGTTTATGCGCAGCCACTTGCTTGCAGACATTGGTGTGTAAAAACAGAAGTTAACAGACTTAAGATTTTTAAAATTAAACTTCCCACACAATTAACCGCTATCACTTATGGTATTTTTTTTGGGAAAACCCCACTATGTGAGCTATTTAGACACATAAATAATCTATCATGTTGGGTCTTATTTTGTGATATATCAACATTTTTGTTGAAAAAAAAGTTTATGTCCCTCTGCTGTTATCAACGGTATATTTTTGCTACAGCATAGTTCTGAACATAGCCATTGATAGGTACAGGAAGAGTATCTGTCCAACACTTTTGTATTTTTTTTAATATAAAACTGTTCCAGAGAACTGGCTACAGGCAGGGTAAAGAGAAGCATACACTGAGAGATGAAAGACCCGATCATTTTCAAATGAAATGAATACACAAATCACAGACTAAAATTGGCATGGACATCCGAGTACCGAATGCCCAACTTCATTCAGCCTTTGATATGCACTTAGGGAATAGAGATTGGTGGTTTTTCTTTTTCTCTTCTTTTTTTTTGGGGGGGGGGAGGGGTCATGGGTCATCAATTCTGTAATCTTTATAGAGCAGTCAATATAGTAAAGTGCTGTAGAATGCCAAAGGATTACTCTTTCATGGTCTTTTGAAGTTTGCTCTAAGTGATAATATTTTTTAAATTACATTTCTAAGTAAGAAAGTATGATCTTGGTAAAGTTCAGGTTTCCAGCTCACACAACTGGTCGAATAAAAAAAAAAAAAAATCAAAGGACCCATCTAACAAATGCTGTTGGTAGTTTGACCAGTTTGCTCTTGTAAAATAGGCATAAATTATAGGGACTTTTACTTAGGAGTATTGAAAATTTTCCCAGGCTGACCTGAAGTAATCAGTTTAATTCACTGACCACACTTAATCCCTCTGTTTAATAAATCATTTAGCTGGAAATGTGGAACATATTGATAAGAGAAGTTTATGTACCTCAAACATTGAAGGTAGTTTTGTTCTAATAAAAATAAACTTTATCTGCACAAATCCTGAGCAAAAAGTTAATTATCTAGGTAATAAGCCATATATTATTCACTATTTTCTGACATACTAAAAGTGTACAATTAAGAAGAAGATGAAAATATTAAGCTATATAATTATAGTGTTTCCTCCTGGGGAGCAAAAAGATGTGCTGAATCTAGTGTTAAGGCTATTTAGTTGTAAATCAGTAAGTTTTAATAGTTGTATCAGCCAATAAAAATGAACTCTTCTTTAGAAAACAACTGAAGTATCAATGGAAAAGTTCATTTAAATCGATGATTTCAGTGAAAGCTTTCCACTTGGTGATTTAAATTGCCTTGATTTAAATCAGTCCACCCTGACTCTCCCCCTCAGCTACTTCTTGAAAAAGCCAGGGGTTCTGCTACTTGAATGCACAGACTTCAGAAGAACCACATGATGCAAGGGGCATCTTCACAGATGGTCTTCACCTCTGCTCTGCTGCCTGTTGCTGTTGCTGGCCTCGTTCTTCCAGCTCCTCAAGTTGTGGCTGCACCTAAATTAAAAGGTGAGCCTGGAGTGTTTTGCACATGGAATAAGAAGTGGTACAATCCAAAACAACGCAGCAGGGCAATCCCTATGGTGATTTTTTGGGGTGTGGAGAAGAGAAGAAGAACCACCAAGAAGCACTTGAACAGCTTTTTCTGCTCCCGGTGCTTTTTAGAGCCATGGAGCCCACACAGATACAGAAAGGAGATGGGCCTGTTGTAGTAATTGCATGTAGCAGCCCTACCTCAATAGTTATAGGAAAGTGCGTGAAAGTTCATCAAATGTTGTAGGAAAGTGCGTGAAAGTTCATCAAATGTTAAAATCACCTAAACAATAAATATTGATAGAAAAAGATACAAAAGGGAGATGGGAAGACAGAATGAATTAATCCAAAGAAGTGGTTATGCTGATATCACCCAAGGATATTGGTAAGATCCTAACTGGTAAACAAATGAGAACAGAATCAGAAATTAATGGACCAAAATTGGTGTGTCAGAAATTCTACCTAATTGGTAGACAAAATAATCAGGGGTTGCCATTCCATTCATTAGCTCCTTGAGGTCCTTGAAAAAGAGATTTTGGAGCAAATATGGCAGGAATCACAGGACTGGAAGAGACCTCAAGTGGTCTTCTAGTCCAGTCCTACATGACTGCAGGGGACTAAGTATTATCTTGACCATCACTGAAATGTGTTTGTCCAGCCTGCTCTTTAGAACCTCCAATGATGGAGATTCCACAGCCTCCCTAGGCAGTTTATTACAGTGCTTAACTACCTTGTTAGGAAGCTTTTCCTAGTGTCCAACCTAAACCTCCCTCGCTGCAATTTAAGCCCCTTGCTGCTTGTCTGAATCTCAGAGGTTAACAAGAAATGTTTTTCTTCCTCCTCCTTGTAACAACTTGAAAATTGTTACAATGTCCCCCACTTCAGACCTCTCCTCTCCAGACTAAACAAATTCAAGTTTTTCCATCTTTCCTCATAAGTCTCGTTTTCTAGACCTTTAATCAGTTTTGTAGCTCTCCTCTGGACTTTCTTCACTTTGTCCACATATTTCTTGAAATGTGGCTACCAGAACTGGACACAGTACTCCAGCTGAGTCTATATCAGCACAGAGGAGAGCAGAAGAATTACTTCTTATGTCTTGCTTATGACACTCCTAATGCATCCCAGAATTATATATATATGTTTTTTTGCAAGAGTATTACACTGTTGACTCATAGTAGAATAGAAGGAGCTAACTTTACATCATGGCTGCGCTGCCATCCCCACAGTCTCCTGAGACCCCAGGATCCACAATAACAATATTGTTTGGCCTTCATTGTTCTGATCCTGAAAGGTGCCCTGATCAGACTGGGCCAGATAGAGGGAACTAATGACATTGCTACAGTGGCTTCAGCTCAGTCTAAAGTAAACAACACCTAGAATGTGAGACTTGGTTTCCTGACTCCCTCTCGTGTGTCTTTTTTTCTTTCCTGCCTTATTTCTTCTCTTTCCTATCTTTCTCCTTTTGCCTTCTGTTTAATAACAGTCTGGCTTAGTTGGCCAAGACTGTGGCTTTTGCAATGTTGGGTTGAGGCTGCGACCAGTGAGGCAGATAAAAGCAGGGCCTTAATCAGTCTGAGGCTGGTACAAGTTGCTCAGGTCTCAGAGAAGCTGATAAAACCATTTGTTGGGCCCATGTTTCTCCAGCAGCAGGGCTCAAGTGAGAGTTGGCACCAAAGACAGAAGTTGTAACTTCTATCTTTGCTGTCATTTTCTGTTTCTTTTAATGTGGGTTTTGTCTTCACAGAAATGGGATCAGACTTCTCCAACAATTCCTTCAGACTATCTCAGCTAACTTCTCTTTTCCCCAAAATGGCAGTATACAGCCTGAAAGACTGTCAAATGTGTTTTTCCCTGGATAAAGACTCTCTGCAGCTAAAGGGATTAAGAGAGATTGTTGAAAGCTTTACTTAATATAATATTTCAAATGCTTTAACTCTTTCCTCCTTTTCCTGTATCTTGAATAAAAGGTTAAAGATTTCTAGTGGTGGTTGTTACAATAAGAGTGAGCCAGCATAACATGGCGCAAAACCCTAAATGTTTAATGTTGTAACAATAAATCAGGGTTTTATTAATATCTTGTCCCTTTTTGGGCCTGAGACATACCCTTTTTAACACAACAGAGTCCATAAATAGCAAGGCCTCAGAGAAAGCAAGATATTTGTGTGTCATACAAGAATTTGATGGTAATTTCCAAAGCCCTTTTTGAGCAAAATAAACATATTTTTAAACTTTTTTGACAGTCATTCAGTTAAAAGACATGGGTTATAGAAATGGCTAAGTAGATGTGCCATTATCCAGAAGAAATGGTACATCATACCAAGAATTGCAAACCAAAGACCCTTACTACTGTGAGTAATTCTTCCACCCATAAA
The DNA here is from genome assembly GCF_003597395.2 of Chelonoidis abingdonii. Taxonomy (NCBI): domain Eukaryota; kingdom Metazoa; phylum Chordata; order Testudines; family Testudinidae; genus Chelonoidis; species Chelonoidis abingdonii. The sequence goes on along the minus strand of NC_133778.1, from coordinate 36,383,893 downwards.
CAGTCCCATTGAAGTAAGGGGCCGGATTCTGCATTTGGTCCGAACAGTGTAAATTTGGTGCAAGTTAATGAAATTAAGGATTGCTCCCATGAGTAAGGTCTGCAGGTTTGTGTTTCAAAAAATGAAATTTTAACCCCTCAAAGATGTTTTTAGTGCTTCTACTCTTTCTGTGTGAATGAGTAATTAGTAGATGAGGCCCTGATAATTAGATAGGCCTCACTGAAAAAGAATGAAACTACAGGATAGCATTAAAGAGATTTATTAATTAATAGACAATTTATCCATTTCAAAAACATGCTTTTTTAAAAAGTTGAATCGGAATTCTTTGACAAAAACTAAAGCAAAACAATGAGGGAAATGGAATTACAATAGGAAGCAGAAAGGAAACTATTTCAGTCCCAAGTTATGCATTTTTACAGTACATAGGCTCCATTTACTGTAGAAAAAAATACATTTTATGTCTGTTATGTGTATAATGTCTCTCACAAACACACACAGACTGATAGATTGTTTACAACAGTATTTCCCATAGAGTTGAAAGAGGCAATGTCCAACATGTTTAGTTTAGCTCATAAACTAAAAATTAAATCCAAAGGGTTCATAATCCAAAACAGAGAAGGAAAAGGTAACAGGTAGTATATAGAATGCATCCCAGAATTGTCAGATCAGTAGGACATCACTGATGATAACTTCTGCACCCTTTTATTTTAGCTAATTTACATCTCGTTCTGTTCATTGGTAGAACCAATCCAGATAATTTTAATATGTTCTTTGAACAAGGCCAATATCATTTTCTTACTTCCCATTTCCTGATACTTGGAACACTGAAAGCACCTTCTGTTAATTTTGTTCTGACAGATGTTTTATGTAATCATGAAACCTTAAAGCTAGTCCTAAAATTTTAATAAACACACAAAATATCTAGATATACCTAGAAATTCCTTAATTTTACTAAAGGCCAACTAAAACATTTGGTATGTATACTGAAACTTTCTTATTTATATTAGCATGAACTAGTGAACTGTCTAAATCCTACTAATTTTTTATATCGGGCACTGCTAGCTGCAGTTTTCAAAAGTGTTTTGTGAATACTGGTATTGGCTTTGTTGATAATTAGGCATGTTCATAAACATGCAGTGCACTCAAAGTAGGTTAAGAAGGTCATCAGGCCAGAAAATGCAGCTGCTTTTCCAGTGACAATGAATACCTGAGCTAAAATAAATTATACTGTAGATTAGTACATTCCATCATTTCTTTATTTGATGGGCACAAATCCTACTAATCAACACGTTCAAACTTTGTAAATAACTGTGGGCCAGGGGCCAGAGCCCAGATCCTGCTAAATACTAAGCACCTCCTGGGAGGAATTAAGCATACCACAGCTCCCACTGACTTTAACATGAATTAAGGGTGTTCAGCACCTTGTTGTTATGGGCCACAAATACTTTACAGGCAAATCATAGTCCTTTCTCTGGCAAAATTGCTATTGAAGATGGGGACAAATGACTTGAGAATTCTCACTGCCTGTAGTGGATACTGAGCTGTGTGTGGGTGCCTCCACAGGAAGGCTGGGGAATGGGTGAGCAAAGCTATAGTAGCCTAAGTTCCCTGTAAGCTGCATGGCTGTGCAGCAGCCTATTTAGCACCGCTCAGGCACTCAGGGAACCTGCCGTCGTCAGGGGAGAGGTGCCCCTCTCCTGGCCCCAACCTAGCCTGGCCCCTAAGCTGCTGGGTGAGGGGCAGCCTGAACTCTGCCACGGCCAGGATGCCCTGGCCCCAACTGAGCCCTAGACCTGCCACAGCTGGGGGAGGGTGCCCCAGCCCCACCAGGGGAAGGACCAGCCCGAACCCAGGCCTGGCTGGGACCTGCTGTGGCTAGGGGAGGGATGGCCTGAACCCAGCCCTGGCCCAGAACTGCTGGGGGCGGGATGTCCATCTCCCAACCCAAACCCAGCCCCTGCTCAGACATGCCGCAGCCAGGGGAAGGGTGCCTATTGCACAGCCACAGCCCTGGAGGTACCATGGTGGGAAGAAGTGCCCCCCACCCCAGTCCAGGTGCTGCTGTGGGGAGAGAGAGCTGAGGGGAGTCCTCTTTCCCTGCCATAGCCCCGGAGCACCCTCCTGCACCCCAAACATCTCATCCCCAGCCCCACTCCCCACCTGGAGCCCTCACTCTCCCACACACCCCAACCCTCTGCCACAGCCCTGAGCCCACTCCAAACCCTCGGCCTCACCCCCACCACATGAATTTTGTTATGTGCACCAATATGACGGTGACGTGTCACACATCACCTACATATTGCTGTACTTAACAAAATTCATTCTCCACATGTGTGGGGAAAAAATAGAGGGAACACTGATAGTAACCCCCCTTTCTGGGTACCAGTCGATCATCCTCTGCCCCACCTGTGTCCTGCTAAACCCCTGTTGAGCCCCGTAGATTGTGTGTGTCATCGTGAACAGTTAAGGGATATGCACTCCCTACAAGCCTTCCCTCCCCCATCTGCTCCTCCCACTTTTGCAGTGGAACCCAGCTGGGTCTCTGCACCAGAGAAGGGCAGGGAACTGAGTCAGGACTGTGGGATTTGGCCCTTATTCTACACTTCTCAGTGATCTCTTGCAATTTTTTCCTAGAATAAGCTTACAAAACAGATTTAAGTTCAGACAAAGTTTCAGTTTCTCTAGAAAAGCTGTTTTTGCACCAACCAACAAACACCGAAACCTTTATAAATGAAGCTGACGCACAGTGAAAAAGGTCCCTGACACCATCTTAAGTTTTAGAACCAGTACTGTATGTTTTTTTTGTACAGAATCTTCCCCCTTTTCTGAAAAAATGCAAATGTGTTGCCAGGATTTCGAGCTAAAAGTGTGAAAACCTTAGTGATAAGATTTTTTTTTTCCCTCAAGACTTTAGTATTTCAATCTTAAAAACACTAGTGCTCAAATTCTGTTCTCACTTCCATCAGTAAGTACAACCCTACTGCTTTCAACAGAATTGCATTAATGTGTTTGAAAGCAAAATTTGATGAGGATCTTGTTACACTTTTTCATTTGCTTTCTTGTTGTGGAGGAATAGAACCACTGCATTAGTCAGCAGTTTCTGAATTTTGACCCACAATAGAAAAGATACCAGAAGACAGGAGAAATAGATGGAGGCAATTACAAATAGCCATTTGATTGATGGTTGACATTGTTAAGGCCTTAACTGTATGTCAGGTTGCAGCAGTGTTGAATTCCCATCACTGCCAGTGGGTGTTGCTATGGGCAACAGTGCACTGAAGCCAGTAAAAAAGAAAGGAAATGAGAAAACTGAAGCTTGGAGGAAGCTATAGGATAGGTACTTTAAATTATGGTACACTTGCCAATATGCAATATCAAAATTCAGGAAAGCTGTGTATAGCTGCCAGCAGTACCAAGTCAGTCATGGTCTCTGCTTTTCCCATAAAGCGAATATTAAATAAGTTTTATACAGGTTTGAAGCAGACTATCGTAGCGTTTTCATTACTGGGGACGGAGTGAGGAGGTGGAGAGATAACAGAAACAAGTTCATACAGGGCAGGTATTCATCTCTGTATAGCATAGTTCCCTCCCCCTCCCATTTCTCTTTGGTACCAAACGTGATATGGTTCAGTTGTTTAGATAACTAGATTTTCTTGCAGTGGTTCTGGAATCTTCAGGCATTCTAATGTCTACACAAATTATAAACAGTACAAAGCATTTTAATAAATGGACATCTTTTTTAAAATTGTCAATTAGATAGTGATGGTCAGATTTTCAAAAGTGCTCAGTGCCCACCTGATTTAGGTGCCCAGGTAGGAGAGGATGGTACTTGGCTCTTTTGAAAATATTGTCCTTTGTGTAATTCTGATTTCAGTTATACCAATGAAAATCCAGAGTGTCTCCACTGAAGTTGGGGGAGTTATTCTGGTTTGACACCAGGGTAATCTGGCTTTAATTTCTTATGCTGTTTTTACCTAGTGGTAGCCATTCCTAGTTTCAAAATGACATTGTCATGGGCTCCAATAACTGATGACCACAGTAACTCTTTTTTTCTTGAATGGGGCGGTTTCATGCTTAAGAAGCCCTAAAGGTGGGAAGCATTCTATCATGCGTCCTCTTGTATTCAAGTGCTTGGACTAGAGCAAGCAGTCTCAGATTACAGAGCTGTTTTGCCAAGGATCTCTGCACTAACTGGAAGAGACCAACTTTCTTGTGCTAGTGTGGTCACTGAGAACTAGACATGTTTGAATTCTTGATCTATCACAATTGATTAAAATGTTATGTACAACTATTTATCAGATATGTGACCGTGGATTTGCTTTCTGCTAGCTGTAATAGGGTAAAAGAGATGGTCAGAGAAATAAGAGGTAGTCAATATCCAGTGTGATAGTATTCTATTCCCCCCCACCATTTCTTATGTGTAACAGTCAAAATAGTCATCTCTGTTGGAAATTATATCAGAAAGACACATCCATAGTAAATTCTTCAATGCAGATTCTCTAGTACAAGGCAATACATTTCCTTTTTATCCTAATTTCATTAAAGGCCATTAGCCCTTTCCTTGGGGGGTGGGGTGGGGGGTGGACAGTGCAGCTTAAAAAATGAATGCTTTTAAAATAGTATTTCTAAAAAAATGGATTCAAATTGCCATGCAATAATTTTTGCCTTTATACAAATTTCCACCTGCAAAGTAATTCACTGCATTGTTAATATGAATATCTTAGGGGAGCTGGGACAGGTTGGTATTTTTAAAGATAATGAAGTTTGTTTTCAAATGTAGCGAAGACAGGCAATTCTAAAGGCCCTGATCAATCACTAAGAAGCTTTGTTGTAAAAAAAATACCTCTGTAGAATACAAAGCAGGCTTTTCAGAACACTCAAGCATAAAAGAGGAAGGAAGAATGAGAGAAACATTACAAAAGCAGGCATAATTGGTTCGTAACAAATACTGAAAATATGCAAAACAACAAAGTAATTACACACTATTCTGTTTTCCTGCAGCTCCTTGCATATGCATTCATAAATGTGCATTCCAAGTCTGCTCTGTATTATTAGTTTTATTAAGCTGTAAGTTCTTGTATTTCAGTCTGTAGCCTGGTGTGTGTATGTGTGTGTGTTTTGGTTTTTATTACAGCAGCAGTTGAAATGTGGTGGAAGATACAGCACAAGAAGCTCCATGTGACTCCAGATATCAGCATCATCTTATTACAGGCCTTCTTTTCTGACCAACTGAACTCCTACGTAAAAGCCATGGCCAGCAAAATTATATCCAAGCAATTAATCATGTCTGTGGAAGCATTTTTTTAAAAAATGATGTGACTAAGCTTACAACTCTGCCTTTCAGACATCTGTTGTTATAACAGCAGCTGACGTTCGCAGGCTTAATGTATGTCTTCAAGAGACAAAGTAAAGCTGGAAGACGAGGAGGAGGGTACTGTTTGGGAGAGAAGTGTTTTCTGGTGCAGCTCCTCCCATTTACCCCTGTTTACTGCCACAGAGTCCAACATGGGCTTCAGTTTCACATTCACCTTCACCAGAGACTGGAGAAAGATTAAAAATGAAGAGAAAAAAACAAATAAATATTGACTATTTCTGATTCTCTGAGCCAACATACAGTGAACAATTGGATAAAGGGAACCTGTTGGCTGCACCAGTATTGACAGCCTCAAACATTTAAAAATCATGAGTTTGGCTTAAAAAACAAGACATTTTAAACAATACATTTTAGGTTCTTTTTATTTGTCTTCTGGGTTTGAGCTTTCAAGGTGTAGTCAGGTTACATTTTCAGACTTCTCTCCACAGTTATGAGGGCTAGAAGCTTAGGGTGACATCCTCACCCCCACTCCAGCCTCTTTACGTTGCTCCTTTACCCAGTACAAAGGCTCAAAATGCCCTGTATGCAGACAAGGGAGCTGTTTTCCAGTGTAGGCACTGGGGCAGACAGCCTGTCATCCAGCCTGTCAGACGTTTTAATCCAGTGCTCGAGCTCCCAGAGTGGAATCCGGGGCTTGCCCCATTCCAGCTGGGGAGCAGGGTTGGGAGCTTGCCCTACTCCATGTGGCTCCCAGAAGCAGCAGCATATCCCTCTTCCGGCTCCTACGCAGAGGGACAGCCAAGGGGCTCTGCATGCTCCCCTGCCCCAAGTGCCCCCCCCCACAGCTCCCATTGACTGGGAACCATGGCCAATGGGAGCTGCAGGGGCAGTACCTGTGGACCGGGCAGCACGCAGAGTCACCTGGCTGTGCCTTCACATAGGAGCAGGGGGGCGGGGAGCATGTTGCTGCTTCTGGGAGCTGCTTGAGGTAAGCGCCACCAGGAGCCTGCACCCCTGATCCCCCGCCTGCCCTCCAAACCCCTCAGTCCCAGCCCAGAGCACCCTCCTACACCCCAAACTCCTAATCCTCAGCCCCGCCCCAGCCAGAGCCCTCATCCCCTTTGCACCCAACACCCTGCCCCAGCCTGGAGCCCCCTTCTGCACCCTGAACTCATTTCTGGCCCCACCCCAGAGCCCACACCCCCAGCTGGAGTTCTGACCCCCTCCAATCCCCAATTTTGTGACCATTCATGGCCCACCATACAATTTCTGTATCTAGATGTGGCCCTCAGGCCAAAAAGTTTGCTTTCCTCCGGGCTAGAGACATACTCTTAGAGGCTCAGCATAGAATCCCACCTTGACTTTTTGTTTGAAATGAAAGCCAAGAGTCTCACATAATCACTTGTCCCCAGCTGCTGGGGCTCTAAGTAAAACACCAGATGTCATGAGAGACAGTAATATCATGCAAATTGGCAACACAAATAGTTTAATCTTCCTTTACTCCTGTGAGTCATGCCACTGATATCGCTGGGGCTAGTCAGAAGGATAAGGGTTGCAGGATCAGTCCCTGGGTCACTGGTATCTATGAACAGGAGGCCTATTAGTTAAATGACAAGATGCACAAAGTTGAAAAGAGTTCATGGGTTTCACATGAATGAGCCTCTGATTCCCTTGATGATGGGGGAGCTTAGATTGGAGGTTATGTGGGTAAGCAACCCATCACAGTCAGCAACTATCAGTGCCCGCATGTGCTTTCCAAGGCTGGAGCCGCATCACCGCTCAGCTGAGTTTAGAAGTTCATATAACACTCACGTAAGGGCACATAGTCAAATAAAGAATGTGTATAGTAATTGGAATAAAGCACAGAAGTAGGTTCTTTTTCTAGTCTCACTGAAGCCAACAGCCTTACACAGGGCTTGACCTGAAGTCAATGGGAATTTTTCCATTGACTTGAGTGGATTTTGGATCAGGCCCCAAATGACATAGCCGTGGTAGACCTTCACAGGAAGATTACTAGAGAGTTTCCTTTTAACCAAAAACCTTTACTTTGGAACTATGTTTGTATGCTTGAGAAGTAACCATTTGTACCCTGGCTCTGACACTATTTCCAAAGAGGGAGCCTTAGAGAAGAATGGGCAAAGCAGAATGCCCGCTATGGAGATTCCAGGCAGCAATGGGCAAAGCAGTATGCCTTCTAAGTCTGAAGTGTATGGAGTCCTGCGTTGGTCAGATGTGCTAGATTTCAGAGTAATCACTCTTTGTGCAGCCCTTTTCCTTAACAATATGAGGCCTCTACTAGCAAGTTGAATAGGCTGCTTTCTGTGATGGAATGTAAAGGGCATGTCTGCAGTGTGAAGCAAAAGGTGGAGGAATGGGGAGAGAAGGGAGAATGAAAGATCAGACAACAAATATTAATTTAATAGACTTGCAGAATGTTTACAAATAGAGGTGTGAGTAGGAATGGATTTTTTGCTGTTAATCCTGTCATTTAAACCAAATCACCAAGATGTTCACCTGCAATCAGCCTAAATGGCTCCAGGAGCCCAGAAGATTATTTAGAATTGTGGGTTAATATGGGTACCCTTCAAGCCATGGGACTTGGTTAGCTACTGAAGTTAAGTCTTGGTAGCTTTTAACTGAGTTCCTGCATAATAATTAAAGTCCAATGGCCTGATTTTAAGATGTGTTGAGCACTTGCAATGTCAGTTGATTCAGTAGGAAATGCAAGTGATCAGCATTTCTGAAAATCAGACCATAAGTAACTAATTGATTTGTCTAGGGCATGGAGTAAATCTACTGTGAAGTGCTTCAACTATGCAGTTGCCATGGAGTAAGATATGAAGCCCAGTGGGACGGGTTAGAGACAGGGTTTAAAGTGGTCTCCCAATAAGATCCAGAGATGTTATTGCCTGATAGTGGCATTTCATTACTTTGTAACAACATTTTAGGACTTAGCTTGTTTAAATAAATAATGTTTCTATTGGTGGCAACTAGCCCATCTCTAAGCTCTATGGTTTTAGCCCTTTATTTCAGAGCACTATGTATTTTTGCAAACCTATGTGATACAGCCCAATATAAACTTTAATATCTGTGGTAGAAACTCACTGCTGGTGTGGACAGCCAACCCCCTCCAGAATTCAGAGGCAATTAGACATAGAGGCCCTGATGGCAGTTCACCAGGAACTTCCTATGCAAAGCAGTCATCTTGTTATGGCAATGGCAATGCTTGTACAGATGTACATCAACAGACAGGGCTAGAGCTGGCAGAAATGTCTTGAATTTTTGATGAAAAAGGATGCACATTTTTGATAAAATGTTTTTTTAAAAATCACCACTTTTGAACTGTTGTGAGGCGGAAATATAGCGTTCTGCACTCAGCCCTTCCTGACCCCGTGACCTGAAAACACGGAATGATCTACACATTGCCCATGCTGTAGATATTTACACTGAGAATGTATATCTGCCTACAGTGAATTTAAAGGAGACTTGGAACGAGGGCACACATGGCACTGCCTCATAGTGGTTCTTCAGTTCCTGGCAGACTCTGTACTGGCCTGCTGTTGTGCAAGGTCTGTTGCTCCTGGTCAGAATAACACTTCTAAGCCAGCACGTCTGCTCTGAATGCCTGTAGCTTGTACAGTATGGGTGATAAGGGGGTCCTAGTACCAAGGCAAGTCTGTTCTTTGTTTTCTGTGGCCCTAGTCCAGTCCATTTCCCACCCTGCTGCATGGTCAATATCATTATCTGTAGCAAACCAAAGATAGCGCAGTGGTGGCTTCATACTGGTTGATGAAGGTGGAGTTGCTGGTATTATACATAGCCAAGATATTCTGCTGCCACAAGTACTGTGCAGTACCTCTGCTTGGGGTTTCTACTGTCCCCATGGGTATGTTAACATGGACCAAGCTAAGCCTAAAGGATGAAATCCTGCTCCTAGCTCCTAAAAGGGAAAATAGTATTGGCCCTAGCTGTATTAAAAATGGATCCAACCATACTTTTTGAATCACAAGTTAATCAACATATTTTGTGAGCTGTGAACATCTTTTTGATTCTCTATGTGGATATATAGATTGCTCGTAAATTTTGATTTAAGTGTATATTAACAGAGCTAGTAACTCAGGGATTTACAGACTAAATAACAAGGATGAGGACACTTTTTTAGGATACTTCATGTACTCCTTAACATTAGGTAAGGATATTAAAATTGGGTAAAATAAATTAAAAGAAATATTTCACAAAGAATAAACCAGATCTTTGATTTTTAGTCTTATTACATCACAGGCAATTAATTCTGTTAAATAGTTACAGAATATGGAGTGTAATCTTAAAAAACATTAACTTGTGTTACACATTTATCAAGCTACCCTTTGTTAGAAATGCTCCACAGTGCTGATTTTGAATAGAGTATCTAAAATGTCTTTATTCAGACATTGACTTGATGTTTGAAACACTGCTTCTGTATTGTATAGTTTGGCTTTGAGACCCCTTTATTTTGATCTACTCTTAATTAAACCTACTACTATAATTCCAGTGGAAATTAGGTTTTCTTTTATTTTTTCCAGTAACCAAAACATTTCATTAGCATTTTTCTGATACAAACTACACAAACTGGATTTTATTTGTGCCTGAGATGTAATTAAAAACTCATTTGATTACTATATTTCTGGCCCTGTTTTACTTATTAAATTCCCCTAATCACTCTTCTTTTATGAAGCTTCTGGGAAATTATCTCAAAAGCGACACATTTCTCTTCTCCCTGGCAGGTTCTTGAACATTTACTGCATTACATTCATAGCACTTGTCCATGATCTGAATTAATTCACCAATTCATTCTTAAAGCTATTTAAGTTTATTTGGCTCTAGCCCAATCAGGGTTATCCACCTCTGGCTCTGTGTTCTACAATTTACTTTCCATTTTACTGAATTAAAATCCCTTGAAGTACTGTTTCTTCATGCAACGCTTGTCTTTCATTTATTCCTCATAGGAACTGCCATGCCAGTGATCCAGTTAATTTGGTGTCCATGTTCATAAAATCCAGACTGTTTTATAGAGCCATGCTACAGAAGATGGACAACAGTTTGCGCAGCTTCCAGAAGCCTCTTTATGGAGCTGTGTGAGAACTTTGCTTTGTTTATGCTTTTGTTTTGCTTCAGCTTCTGTTGTCAGATCCAGTTTTAAAACTCCAAAAGAGTTAAGTGCACCAAAAGAGGAGGCTGCAGTTGTAGAAAAAGACTGCACTCTCTCCATGATGGGTAGCCCACCAGGGACAAGCACAGCCCCCAAAGTCCTGGCTGGGAAGATGTGTGGCTAGGACAGCTAGAAGATGCACGTAATCATGTTCCTTTGAGACTTCTGCCAGTGAAGTTTTCTGGAGCCTACCAATATAATTTATAGCTGCTATCTCCAATGAAACTGCCAAAGGAGGGGAGTGCAGAAAACAGTGCCTGCCCTCCCATGAATCCACCTGGATTTAAAGGCCCCCAATGGTGCAGGAGCAAACTGAGGAGGGGTGATCTGGCATACAAAATATATTCAACATCCTCTGAATTGAACAGTTATTAAAGTTTCCTTCTGGTGATAGCAAAACATTCTGTACACTATGAAAAATAATGCTCCAATATCTGTTTCTAATAAAGTTATGGCTGGATGGATTCATAAAACAAACTTCTTTTTATTGATAAAAATGACCCAGATGCTATAATAAAGAAAAAGTATATTATACATATAAGTGCTTTGTAGCAAAGTATACTCTGATCAGAGTCAAAATTGTTCTTGTTGTCAAAGGGAAGAAATGTGACTGAGAGATTGGAAATCTATTGGAATAGTTCAATTGATGTGTTGCTACAGTTTCTAGGAGAACTGCTAGTCCATCTGTTAATAATAACTTAATAAAACCAAGGAATCAGTATATTCCTTTTTCCATGAGAAGATGACTTACTGTTTCATAAATACCAATGTAATGTTTTATTTGGTTCTGCAATTCCTGGTTTTTCTCTTGATCCCACATATTTTAACAGTTTGGGCAAAATATGAGATGACTCTATCCCTTTCCTTTCAACGTTTGTTTTGAGGCGTGATCAATGCTTTCTGCCTTGCCATTAAATAAATTTTGAAAAACTCGTTAATCCATATCAGTGTCATATCCTTATTTAGATCTTTAAATTTATCCTCAGCTGGGGAATTCTGCAGGTAACTGTGATTCTGTTGTGTTCAGTGCTTAAAAGTGTTTCATCCATCATCATTTCTAGTCCTTTTCTGATACAATATAGTTTGTTCTTTGTCTTTCTTGAAAACTGAATGGCTGTTAAATTATCCATTTATCTTCTTTCAGATTTGCTGTACTCACTCTGTTGGTTGTCTTTTCTACCATATTTGCCAACTTTTCAATCCATTTCCTTTGCTCTGAATATGCGTCTTCATTCACCACTCATTCCTTTTCCGTGTGGTGGCCAGCTAATTCTGTTGTCATCTTCTTTGAAAAATGTGTAGTTGCACAAATAGTTCACCACCTTTTTTTTTTTTTTTTAGGTGATGTTGAAAACCCTTTGAACTCAATGTGTGAAATCCACTGAAGTCAATGGCAGATCTCCCAGTGACTTCATTGGGACCAGCATTTCACCCAATATTCTTTCACCTATTCAGTCATTCTCTCAAAAACTGTTAGATTGACTTGTCATTCCAGCAGAGGACTGGATGGGGTTTCCTTTGTGGCCTGTCAATAACTCTGCTCTGTTGGCTGTATGGTTGCTTGAGGAGCAACATGAAGCATTCTGTCCCTTGGAGGGCTGAATGTACTGTCTCTCCCTCCTCCCGATGGTCTGTGAAAGCTTGAATATTCCCACATGATCAGTGGCAGTGTAATGTGCCACTTCTTTGATCCAGTTGTCCTTCAATAACCGCACGAAAATCACAGATTTACAACAAAATACCACCTATGAGACTGGGGTAAGGAAAGACAGAGAGATACTGAGATCTTTATGTGTCAGTTGTAATAAACATTTGTAAATTCTTAGACACCACAGTTGATGCATAACAGTGTAGATGGACAGAGTGTTGGGCAGGCAACAGTTTTGCCCCAGACCCTTCAAAAATTGTGCCTCTGGACTGGCATGATACTTCCCATGGTCATTGTTCGCAATGCATCACTTAACTGGGGAAGTGCCCGTCAGCTTACCTAAGAGAATGAGGTTGGGAAGATACTCCAACGATGTCTAATCCACTACTAGAACTTGGAAAATGAACCAGAGCCTTAAAAATCAGATGTGAACCTGAACTTCCTGAAAATTCAAGGGATGTTAGACTGGCTGCTCTGGTTTGGGTTCGTCGCTGGTAGAAATATTCCTAGGCAACCTCTCCAACAAAAAGACTCTGAGTCTGAACCATGTACTTCTGCTCCTGTTTAAGAATCACAGAAGCCCCCTTTCCAGCTGCCCCTTTCCCTGTGGAAGCCTCTATGCCCAACTTGATCCCTAGCTACCAAACCCTCTGGCATAGCCACATAGTGTAATTAGCCTGATTTAGTTTTTCCTGAGGCAGATGTTTTTGTGAGTGTAGCAGACATTGCTGCAGCTGCTGCTCTGCCTTGAAAGGTTTTAACAGCAGTGCCTCATGGATGTCAACATTTGCAGCAGAAAATGAAACCGTCACTTAATCTGCCACCATCTATGCCAGACCTTGTCTATAGTATGTCACATACTGCATGCTGAGATTATATGCCTTAATCATCTGCATCAGGCAGGCTTTCTCAGAAAGCACAGATGCATTATCTTTCAGTGTCAGTGCTCAACTTAACTGTCAAACAAATGCTTCCAAGTGCCTGGTTCTCTGTGGTATTCTCTAGCACCTATCAGAAATTTTAGAAAGACATCCTTTTCACCCTTCACTAGGGAATAATTCAGTTCAGAAGCCTGTACTTAGACAAAACTAACTTAAATTGGCCAGCATTGATCAAATTATTCATTTATATACATTTTCTGAAGGATCTAGCCCTTTTTCTGTTTACAAACAGGTTTTGATTTTCATTCATTCATTCGCTTTTAAAAAAATTGTGAGCACATTTCAGACAATAGATTGTTCCCAAACTGTGACTGTAGACTATTCACTATTCATTATTTGTGGGGTTTACCTGGCTGACTAAGTTACATGGGAGTGTTTTTCCTCACTAACTGGATGATTGAACCTCTTTAAGAAGGAAAATAACCCTAACAAAAATAGTGAGCACTCTTCTCTATGTACAACTAGCTTTTGTCGCTAGCAGATGTGGGTAAGTGTACAAAGAAACATTCGTACAAACAAAAAACCCTTCACACAGATGTGTTCATGAGTATAAGAGGCAGAAACATGATTTAAACCAAAACGCTGGTTGGAATTTAAGTGTATGTTCATGAACACAGTTTTGGCTGCATACAAACAGTTTTAGATTTTACCTTAGTAAGGAATTCAAGACTTGGCCCTATATTTGCAAATTTCTTTTAAACCATCCCATACAATAAATTCTGGGCAGAAGTACACTTTGGAAGGTGATATCCAAATCCTGAATTCAATTTTTCCCGCATCAAAACTCACTGAATTCAATAGGGATTGTAGCTGAGTAAAGGTTGAGTCAGGATTTAGTACCATGTTGGTGATCCTTAAGCTTCCCTTGTGAAGGGCACAAAGGCCTGGATCTACAAAGGGACTCATGTGTTGCAATATTGAGTGTTACAATGACTAACTTCTGGGTACCTAGAAAAATCACAGGAACAACACTGAAATCCACAAAGCCTGAGTTAGGTGTCAAGGCTCCCTGTACAATGTGTGGGAACAGATTAGCAGCTCAGAATGTAATCCACAAAAACCAACATGCTAGGCAAGGAGCTACCTCAACGAGCTAATGAGCGATGCTGATAAGAGGGGATGTGCTGTAAGCCCTGCCCTTCTCATATATAGGTGCTGAGTGAGGGCTGCAGGTAGGTGCTTATCTCTGCTAGCAATCCACAGCCAGGAACCCCTCTCTGAGACCCAGATGACCAAGGTGCCTAAGTCGTTTCTTGTGAGAATGTGTTAGGTGCCTGCCTCAATCCACACACAACTGCCAAAGGAGTTAATGGGATGGGCATGGATGACACATGCCTGCTAATACTGGGGGACACAATGTAAAAGGGGAGAGCACGTGACAGCCCCACTTCCCTGAGTCAGGGCAACCAATCCTGCCCACTCACAGGGGCCACAGGACTGGGGAGTATGTGCCTCGGGCCAGCCGAGCCCCGGGTGACTCACAGCACCAGTGTCTCTCTCAAGCTTGCGGACACCTCAACAGGGGAGGCACGGGATATGGGCAATGCCCCTACCTCCAGCTGCACAGAGGCCAGGGAACCTGCTCCTGCTGCCTTCCCCAAGTGACCCCTGGCCCTGCACCAAGCCCGAGGACCACCGTGCTGTCCTCACCCCATCAGAGTTATTTGTAGGGCTCTGTCTTTCTCCCGCTTTGTCTTCCCCTGGCATGTTTCTGGCTCGCTCAGTCGCATTCCCTGGCAGTCGAGCCCAGGCAGGGAGCAGAGGGGATGGGAAGCAGCTGCTTCTCATGTTGGCTGATGGGTGGCTGCTCCAGGTTGCTGCTTCTGTGCAGTTTGGTAGCTGCCTGAGAAAGTGGCCCATCACCTCTGCTCCCCGCCTGAGCCCAGCTGCTGTGGACATGGGCTGAGCAAGCGGGACATGTGCTGGGGGGACTCTGTCTTGTTCAGCCCCTGTTCCCAGCAGCCAGGCCTGGGTGGGGAGTGGAGGAGGCAGACTGCTGCCACCTCCCCAGCCAGGCTCTCTGACCCCACATGTCCCCCAGTGCATCATATATGGGGGTGGTGCAAGTACCTATGCTTACATTATAATTCTACCCAGCGGTTAGAGCACTCTCCTGAGAAGTGGGAAACCCCTGTTCAAATCCTTTGTTCCCCTCAGGCAGAAGGGGCTAAACCAACCCAGGGCTACCTCAGCGCAGGTGAATGTTCTGACCACTGAGCGAAAAGTTGTAAGTGTTGCTGCTTCAGTGGGCCCCAATGCAGCAGCCACTTAACATGCCTAAAACTGGGATTTAAGTGTCTAAGTACCTTTTGTGGATGTAGGCCAAACTCCCTTTAGTTTGTCTTATGCTAATGGAATAGTGAAAGGTCACTCTGCACCCCCTTATATTTATAATAGTAACTTAAACTTTTGGTCCAAGTCATTTAACAAAGTGTTTGCCTATGACAGGATGCTTGCCCCACACAGGTGATGAAAAGGTGAATGTGGACTAGGGAGGCCAATACTGCTTGCATATGAGGGCTGTGGTAGGCCTAATTAATGATGAAACCCAGCTGAGGAGGGGCTGGATAAACAGAGGAAGGTTAGACCAGAAGAGGGCTACAGGGAGAACTGCTGTAGTTACTTTAGTAGGGAGTAAAAAGACCTGTAGAGACAGGAAGGTTCTTGCAGGATGAGTGGCAAGGCTGGGTAGGAAGAAGTTTGGTGCAATGACCCTTGACAACCTGTCTTAGGGGCTCTGGATTGGAATCCCATAGAGAGGGTGAGTCGGTGTTCCCTTACCAGCCACTGTGGAAGATGGCATAAAGATCCTGACAAAAAGGAATACAGACTTTTGAGAGCCCTGAGTAAAGGCATGTATGGGCCACTGGGCTCAGATGGAGAAATTGGACACTTGTTTCTATTATCCTGGAAGGAGAGAGATTTTAAAGTGACTTTAAAAAGAAGCAGTAGACCAGATGGTACAACACAGGACAGAACTGTTATGCCATGCCCAGCTGTGAGGGGGTGCTGTAGTGGTGAGTCCTCCCTTCTATGGTGCTGTAATCTTGGGGATTTCTGTCTGTTCTCCCTGTGGGTCACAGAAGCATTACTACTAGTAAAAGTGTTTGCTTTTGATCCACTTTTGAATATGAACAGAATAAGTTAAAGGGTTGTAGCAGTGACATCATTTTATAGATGTTACTCCATAGACCATGTAATTACAGGGTCAGATATGATCTGTTGTTTAATGAGGATTAGCAAGATAGGGATATCAAAGTACATGGAGGAAGCAACCTTTCTTCCTTGGGGGTGTGTGTGTGAAGAATACTGTCTGATAAAGAAGCAGAGACTCTTACTGTCTTTCAACAAGAAGTCTAAAACACTGAAAATGTTGGTGGATCAGACAGATTCTCTCTCTTCCCCCCCCTCCCCCATTTTTTTTCCCCCATGGAGATGTAGAAATCAATTTCTTTTGAGTATTAAACTTTGCAGCTTCTGACACCCAAAAGAGTCTCGACTAAAACTGAAATAAGCAGCCATCCACGGAGCCAAGGTAGAAGCATGCAGCTGTGGACTTTATCTTCCAAAAGACATCTTCCTTAAACGTAAAATAGCTGCTGTCCCTTTGTCACTGACTACCTGACTATGTATTTATACACACAAAGGCAGAGTTTGACCTTAGGCTTTGCTATTCTTGATGTTTCTGTCTCAGCCCAACAGTGCAGTGAGCAGCAGGGGGATTTCTGTTAGCATCTTTTTGTTTGAAGTCAAATCTTTGTTTGTAAGATATTTGAACAGATTTATATTTTTCTATATCTGTGTCTCATATGGAGGGCTGTAATATAGTCTTAGTTAGGGAAATCAAAGCTTTTAAGGTCAGCCCTGCCCTAGGTGCATGCAAAATGCAACCCCAGTCTAGAAGAGTATCCTTATGCTGTTGAAACTTGAACACGACTTGCATGGAGGCTTTTACTGCCTCAGGATCTGTGAAATGCAAATTAATCTGTCTTAAATGCTTCACAAATGCTGAGTTATTCTAGTTACAGGGAAAACTGTGTACATGTGTGTCCAATATCTACTGGAACTGTAAAACTGCACCCCAAGTGCTCTTCCCATGCTGTGAGCGCGTCTAACAGTTAGCATACACAGTCACTTCATGTTCAGTGTGATGCCCTAGATTTTTCTGCTTTAGACAAATCTGTTTCTCTCTTCTTCTGAAAAGTGTGTCCCAGCCAAAACAGTGGAGGCAATACTACTTGATACTGAGCCTGTATCAGGAGGCTTGAAATATTCTACAAGGAAAAAGCTAAGTTTTTGGAATTACTAAATTAAGTTACTAAGTTTGATCACCTATTTTTCTATTTGAGTGCTTCCCTTTGTAATTCTTAATGAAGAACAAACATTGGGCATAGAAGCATAATGAAAGTCTCAAACTATTCAAATGCTCTAATTTTGAAATAAATGTACTGTAACACAAAACAAAACTCCAGTGTCATATAAAATACTCAGATCACTAATCATTACATCTAGTTATAAAGAAAAGTAAATTCAATAAAGTTATAGCATCTTAAATATAATAAAGGACAATGAACAAAGAATCAGAAAGCTCTTATCTTTGCAACCATATGATGCACAGAAGGGAGGAAAGAATCAAAGTTGATTACTACAAGCACTAGAACTGGAAAGTTTCCACTTTCTTAAATTTTATAACTTAAAACAACACTGGCTAACAATTTAAACTAAATAACCAAAAAATTAAAAAAATGCACATAAACTAACTGAAATATTTTGATTTTTTTTTTTTAGAGAAAATGCTTTCTAAAGACAAATTCAAACTTCTTAATTTTTCTTTGTATTGTTAAACTGTGTGCCTGGTAGGATATAACACTAAGGTCCTAGTTTTTAAAAAATGTACATGCACAACTGCATGTGCAAAAATGTTAGTGTGCTTGTGTGCCTTATTGGCATAAACAACTTTGATGTTTGCATATTCAGTATATATATCAGTGCCAATATAAGTACACATACACTTCACTTGTTCCACAATCGCAAATTAAGAGTACAAAATTGCACACTCTTTCTGAAAGTCTAAAAGACAGTCTCTGTCCCCAATAAAAACAGCCATCACTCTTATTCTCTAAATAGAGAGATTTAACTAATGACAGGTCCAAACAGCTTGAGTAATTAATATAATACTCTTAAGAATCTAAATTGAGCACATCTATATGGTAGATATCTCTCATTTAAAGTTTTTTTGGAAAATGATATACCAAACATACTTCAGATTTATGTTCTGTCATTATATAACCATATATGTATACGCTAATTCTAGAGGGATGCTCTTATAAATTCTTATCAATCAACAGATATTTGATTGAAATCGAGTTCCCTGTAGGAGAAATTGATTCATATGGGTTAAGGCTTTGCTAAATGAAGTTCAAGGTATTATTTCAATGGTAGTTTCCTCACCCATTGGCTCCAGTATTCTCCCCCCCCCCACCCCCTATTGAAGCAACCAATGTATTTAGAGCAGAAAAGTAATTTAATCTCCATGGGGCCTCCTCTGAAAGCTCATAGCTAACTGCAGTTTTACACACTTTGTGGTAGCTCATTTAGGTTGATTATTCCTGGTCTTTGATCTCTTGGATCATGGGAAAGTCAAAGCAGCCAACAACGTCCTCACAAAAAAAACCCTTATAGGTGACTGAAACTGGCTCTGCAGTGCAACAGCATAGGGGCATTACTGGGCAGGTAGAACATGAGGGAAGAGAGCTGAAAATGCACTGCACTCCAGCAGCCCTTGACTATGAAGAAAGCCATTAGGGATGGCCTTCGCCACCATAATAATTTAGAGCAGTCTAACGATCAAGGGGAGCTACATTAGCAGGAGCTAGCCTTGGTGAGTGGGTTGTCTGTTAACATTTTAATAACTGATACAAAAATTTCAGATTTAGACTTTGAAGTGTCTGTTTCTGTTTTTTTCTCATTTTGGTTTCCTTTAACTGAAACTTGGAGGTGTACAGTAGCATATTATATTTATCTGAAGTAATCAGCATGACTTGGAGGCCTTTACTGCAGGTCTTACTAAATGCAAACTCCCCTCTGACTTCAGTGGGGAAATGGCTACATGCATGTATCCTTGATTATTGTTTGGATTAATGTTATACCAAAATGGCAATACTAGATATAAAATCTACACTTATTCAAACCATTAACTTCTAAACTATATGCCAGTGCATTATATAAGCATTGTTCAGGTTTGCTAATTTTATTGTCCACAATACCACCTCTTCATGCTTCATTCACAAGGCTTGGATGTATCTATAACTGGGACCTTTGTACCCATGATATGTACAATTTGTTACAAAGGTTAAAATTAAAGAGAAAATTATATGAAAAAGTAAAAATCCCTGAACTTGAAATATTGGTGTGCATACAGTTCAGTCCTAAAAAAGGTTTCTTACTATCTGTAAACAGAGAATTTACAGTCCTTTGCGCATCATTGATGCGATGAGTAACTGAGTTTGATAAGTTGGATATGGAAATTAAAACTTGGCTTTATATTCAAGAGGGTAGCTCACACAGTTGATACTGTGACATCAAGTTCTGTTTACCCCTAAGGCTGGTGCTGCAATGACTGCAAGTTTGATGGTGTCCTCTCTCTTTTTTTTTTTTTTGTTAAGTTGTTGAGCAGCAGGCTAATAGCTGCACAGCATGATGCAAAGACAGCAGAGAGGGGAATCAGATGCGAATATATTCCCCACAGATCTCCTGCTAGGATGGAGCTAACTAACCAGTGCTTTAGTGTTCAGATCTAGTCTACTCACACAGAGGTTGCTTTGATTCTCTGCCCACCCTGCTTTATTGTACTCTTTCTGATTAAAGACACTGTCACAAATAAATCATGACTTCTGGCATAAGAATTTGGATTCCCAATGAGGTTGTCATGTTTAGGAAAATAAGACTAGCAAAAATCAATAAGGGGGGAAACAGACATTGAAAGAGAATTTATCTTTACATAAAAGTAGGATTGCTAATTGTAAAGATTGTTTTGTTAATACCCATTTTTCACTTATTTGGAAGCTGCCTGCTCATGTGCCTCCACTTTTCCCCTCTGCTTTAGCAGCTCCTAGTGACATGTGGCTCATAATTAGAAGACAAATTCCTAAAATAATATTTTTCTTATGGATAAGAGTTAAATCACACAATTACACATCCGAGCAATGGAGTTAGTGTGAACAGACTGGAACTGCTATTAAACACCCGTCCTTCATTCCATCTACGCTCAAATGCCTGTTGAAGTCCCAGGGAATTCTGGGAGCACAAGGTTGTGCAGGAGGAGAGCACAAATCTTGCACAGATTTCAAAGTGATTAGTTGGTCATTCTGGTAACATGCCGTAAGTCCCCTTTAATGCCTCATTAGATATTAATTTTCTAATGTATCTGTTTCCCATATTTTATGCACTGATGGCCAAATCCTGCAATCTTTATTCAGGCAAAATTCCTTCCGACTTCCATGGGAGGCTAGCCTGAGACAGAGTGAAGGGTTTGTTGCTGAGTTTGGCTGTCAAAGGTGTTGACTCAGTGACTTGTGGTTGAGATTGTAAAGCATTACTGTCCATCTTTAGCCATTCTTGTATAGCTGTGCCTTGTATTAAACACAGAACTAAAATAGTGAACTGCATGTTCCATGTCGGGAAAAATTCTGGATCTGTTTGTTCTAGCCCATTTACTGTTTATGAAGTGCCCTCGATATTCAAGGCTTGCTAGTACCTCTGCATGCAAGCGGAGGTGCCTACTGGCTTTAAATGTCTGGATTAAACTGGAAGATACTGCTCATGTGCAGCCCCTAACATAGCTATTTTATATGCACCTGATTTGTACCAGGAACACAAGTAATCTCTGGGTGTCTGATCACAGGAGCACATTATGGGTTAGACAACATATGGTACTTGCTGAAATAAGGACCACATCTCCAGTGATTTCAGAAGCCCTGACCTGGAATGCCCCTCCAAAACTTCTGTTACACACTCTGAGCTTGGGGAAGAGCCAGAACTAGAGTGGAATAATTCAGCCCTGTGCTTTCCTTTGGGCCACAGCTGTTCAGGTGTGGGTCAATATGCAGTGCCGAGCCAGAATTATCCATTGAATAAACCACTTTGCACAGTATAGTCCTGTTGTTATAATGTTGCTGTCTCATATGTCAGGCAGAATGATGAAAAAGATCCTTGCCCTTGAAGCTTTTAAATTTAAAGAGAAATGATATTTACAACCATCTAATCTTTCTTTTCTTAAGTAAATTTAATTTTCTGTCTTCAGCTTAGAATTTTGAGTAAAGTTGAAGAAGGAAGCAAGTTAAAGGCGTTTCATGAATAAATGCAGTGATTTAAAGATTCAGACCACTTCTAAGGCTGTTATAAACTACCTCTTGGAGATGCAGGGCCAGTGTTTTGATTCTACAGTTGTAGAAGTAAAAAAATACCTGATACAGAGGCATGCAGATGCTATCAATCCATTCCAACTGCAACCTGGGTAGTTCATCTTTCCTGTTCCGATCAAAAATAGCCTGAATGGAGAGAGGAGGGGGTGAGAAGAAGTGTTACACTTCATTATGCTAGAATATTTTACAGATGCTTTATCGAGCACTTTGGAACTATGGTCAAACTTACAAACTCAATGCTTCATGAACAACAATCGGTATTTATAGTCTTCCTAGCCCTTTGTCTAGGATGAAAAATCAACTGTTTTTTTTATTTTTAGCTTTATTTATGAAATTTGTAAGCTGAATTTGACGGTTTATCTAATGGTATCCTAGTGGAAACCGAAGATGGGATCCAAGACCTCACTTAAAGAAGAGAGAGAGAGTAGAATTTTGTGTGGGATTTTGAAAATTTTAACCTGGACTCTTAAGTAATGTAGGTATTTCTGAAAATCCCATTCTTTGTTCAGTGTAGACTGTCTTGTAAGCTTATTGCAAGAAACTTACTCTGTGGACAGTCAGAGGATACCACTTTGTCTTCCTGACCAGCTAGCTTCTCTAGATTCACTAGCAGTATCCACATGATTCAGCCGTAACACATTTTAAGTGTTACGGCTGAATCATTAAACATTTTGGAGACTGCTAATGTAGCTTTTTAAAAATTCCCATTATTCAAATAGTAGCACTTTGATTTTGGCCCTTATCCCTCAGACTTTACACTTTGTGTACTCCATCAGTTCCAAAGTGGATTCATTTAAATCAAAGCAGATTAAAACAGATTTTTGATCATGATTTAAATCAGCAAGACGTAACCTTGATTTTAAATAATTGATTTTAATTGTCCTGCATTTGTACCTTTAGTTCTTTTCCTAATGAGAGGTTGGTTGTTGTTAACAATTAAAGCTCATTGATTTACAACTAAATATAGCCTTCATGCTAAATTAGGAGGATCTTTTTGCTAATGAGGAAGATACAGTACAAATATTTATTAAAGCAATTATGTAGCTTAATTTAAACTTATTCAGTTGCTTAATTTCTACATCTTTATTATATTAGAAAATGGTGAATGATGCTTTTTTTTTTTTTTTTTAATTTACTAGATTAAATTTTTACTTGTGATTTGTGTCAAGCTTTACTTGGATGGAAATTCAAATGCAATTAAAAATGCACAAAACCAGCAGTTTGTTTTTTAATTGAACAAACCTACCTTTAAATGCTAGATACACAAGAAAAAAATTATCAAAACATGTTTTCCATTTAAAACTGTTTCCTTTAACAAAGGCATTATTGTGTGTAGTTTCATGAATTCATGTGATTATTTCTGGTCACCATATGGTTCAGGATTTTAGAACTCCTCTATCCTCACACCTAGTTTTTATTAATAAATTGGAAGAGGAAAACAAACCTTCCTCTCTCCCACCCTCCCCCTTCAACTCCCAGTTGGTTTCTTAACTTTGAATGAACTACTTATGGAACTGAATTTGTTGAACAAACCGAACTGAAGAAAGTATCTGCTCTCTGCATCTGCAGAAGAGGCTACTGCTATCAGAAGCTGGTTTAGCAGTTCAACAAACTGGTTTCAGGTGCTTAGCCGGTGACTTCCACCAGTCATATGGGTTGACTTTTAAAGAAAGTTGGCAGCATGCATGTACTACTTAATATTGTTTATAATTAATTTAAATGACTTTAATAGATATTTGCAGAGTTGTAGCCATGTTGGTCCCAAGATATCAAAGACATACTGTGGGTGAGGTAATAGCTTTTATTGGACCAAATTCTGTTGGTGAGAAAGAAGCTTTTGAGGTACACAGAGCTCTTCAGGTCTAGGAAAGGTACTAAGAGTGTCAGAGCTAAATACAAGACTGAACAGATAGTTTAGTATAGTTAGATATTAACTCTCCCAGCTTGTTTCTTTAATAGAGGCAGTAATTTGGCCTTTTAATATAGACTGTTTTAAATAGGCTTATTTTTAAAAATAAACCTGTGTTTTTATTTAACATTTTAAATTTTTTTTTTTTAAATTTTCATTTTTGTTTTTAATCAACTCTCATTAGTTCTCATTGGCTCAAACCTTGACCCATCCCCAGCCCAAGTAATTTATCTTGAAACTGGGAATGCCATGGGGTAAAGAGGAGTAGAAGAATTTTTCTTTCAGGCCTTAGAGCAGGAGTGGACCCATATTGTGGGCAATTCCCCATCCTGCTGGCTGGAGTAGGCACCACAGCCTCAGTGCCATTCCTGTGTTGGGAAGAAAGCCCTGAGGGACATGCACAACAGCAAATCCCCCTTCCCCCTCTTTCTAAAGCTGCTGCATACAGCTTTCCCAGAGCCCTCAGGAGCTCTGCTAAAGTGTATATCCATGCACACGGCTCCAGCATCCTGTTCTTATGCTCCGCCCTGCTGATTCAGTGAGGTGAGTTCTACTATATTAAGGAGTCTCCATGTCCATGATCTGACCAAGATGCACACCTCCTGATATGGCCTGGATTCATTTTTAATATTGCTGATGCTAGGGTACTTGCATGAAATGCTCCAAGGCATTAGAATTTGCTGCTATTTGAAGATAGTAAAGTGGGTTTTAAAAGTAAAATTATTTTCTGTTACAGCTGGACTTCATTAGTCTGAGGAGCACACTTTCACTTTTATATGCATTATGTGAAATCCACTAAATACATATGATATGGAATGGTACTTTCCATTACTGCAGGCTAGATTTGGTCCAAGGCACCAACATTGTTAGTGCTATGGCTGATTAACTGCTAATCCACTGTACCATAACTACTTTTTTACTTGGGAAGGTCTACACAGAGAACTACTACAGGAGAGAAATTCATTATCTTTTCAGGATCCTTAGCTTAATGTACAAAGTTGTAAGCTATGCTGAATCAGCTCACAGTAACACAGTCGCTGAGTCAGATCCTCAATTCGTGTAAATTGCTGCAACTCGAGAGGTCATCAAGTCCAGTCCCCTGCCCTCATGGCAGGACCAAATACTGTCTAGACCATCCCTGATAGACATTTATCTAACCTACTCTTAAATATATCCAGAGATGGAGATTCCACAACCTCCCTAGGCAATTTATTCCAGCGTTTAACCACCCTGACAGTTAGGAACTTTTTCCTAATGTCCAACCTAAATCTCCATTGCTGCAGTTTAAGCCCATTGCTGCTTGTTCTATCCTTAGAGGCTAAGGTGAACATGTTTTCTCCCTCCTCCTTATGACACCCTTTTATTTTTAAAAATAAGACTATTGAATGGCTTCAACTTGAACTCCTAACTATCTGTCTTGTCTTCCCTCCCCCTCCACCCCCATGAGTCTGCTTTTAAGATATTTAAGCGGGAAGGTCCTCTCTTTGCATCTCCCAATGTAAATCTTTAATAGGGTGGGGGTTTTGGTCACTTTTCCTCTTTGCAGTTTCCTTTGGCACTTTATACCTTTCCACGTGTCTTATCTAGATCTGTATTTGATGTAGAAACCATCCCAAATAACCCTACAATGATGGTGGTAACATTACTTGTAGGCATACAGAAACGATTCCTCAAAGGGTACAGGGATACATCACATAAAACTGATGTCAGCAATGTCACACTGTAACACAAATGAAGTAATTGTGCTTTCTAGTAATCTGACTTCTGGTGTGAATATTGCATCTTGGATATTGTAATCAGTGCTGTTGTAAAATGAATTGACGACAATGTTAAACCTTGGGATATGTACAACACACAGGCTTTGAATCAAGCCTTTACTCGGTATTTAAGTAATTGGGAGGTGTCTTTCCATTAATTTCAATGGCCTTTGGATCAAGCCCTTAATATCACTGCCAGATTCCAGTGGTAGGCTGTCTATACATCTCTTCTCATGACACTTACTTGCTTCTCTGAATTAAAGCAGTTACCAGAAAACAATTTTCCTCCTTCACATACAGGTAGCTAGTTCAAAAGTAATGACAAACTTACTGAAGGAGTGAGTTTGAGTTCAGATCTCTCTCTGTCTCCTTGTTCAAAGAACTCACTGGTTACCAATTCAGCTGCCTAAAATAGAATGACATGAAAGATTAAGGTTCATGTTAGCTATTTGTAAGAATCACAAAGTTATTGCTTAAGGCCCCTAATTATAAATTCCTGGGTAGTCCCATTCATGTGCTTATAGTAAGGCAAATGCTTAAGTACCTTGCTGAGGTTGGATCTCAGTTATGGAACACTGTAGGTATACTCATATCTATAGCTCTGTAGTCATGTTCCAAAACACATTCTGATTTCCTTTTGATGCCTGTCAATGATCAGTCAAATTGGAGCAGCATGTAACTTATGCATTTGACAACAGAATAGATGGTTATAAATTTTATATGCCCACATGGAACTATCTATGTAAAAAGACTTTGTAAAGTGTACATGAGCACTCTGGGTGCTGCCACTCCTGCCTCTGAAAACTGAGTTTTTAGAGAAACAAAGGTAATCGGTAAATTCTGTGTTAGCTAACTTAATGTGAAATCCTAAGACTTTCTTCACCTAGTTTTGTTTTTCTGTACTATATGTATCCTATGCCAGTCTAATTACTGTAGCTCTTAAGCATTTAAATATCAATGCAGATTAAAATTGCATATTTGATTAAATGTAAGAATAGCCGCATTGACTTTTTTGATCTGTATTATACTCTTTTGCCAGACTCCATGAAGCTGCCTTCATTTTTGGCAATAGTATGTGTTACTTGGAAGGATGAAGTATTCAAAACAAGATTATTTTTGAAAACACTGGAAGCCTAAAGAAACCAGTAAAGCCCAGACAGCAAGTGACTTTAGTATAAACAGCAGCTTTAACTAAAAGTACTTGCTGTCATGCACACCCACAAATGTGTCGCTACTGAGATAAAGGTGTGTTTCTAAATGCAAAAAGCTTGGAAACTCAAGCTGACATTCTGTTCTTAACTCATCCTGTTGTGCTATTTACTTTTTCTGAGGTACACTGATAAGAAACCATTTCATATGCAATACCCAGGCACAGAAGAGTGAACTAAGGATAGACTATGCACCTCAGAATGACTTTAAATTTCCTGGTCTTAACATTGAAATGCAAGATTGCTATGCAGTCACTTGTACAGGCTATCAACAATCATCAGATCTTAAATTTGCTACAACTTAAAAATAAGTCACAATCGAAAGCATGTGAACTGAAATTATAAAATGCTTTAAAATTATAAAATGCTTTAAAGTTAATAATTACCTGCAGAATCTTATCTCACAGTTTGGAATGACTTTATCTATATGGAGCCCCATCATGTGAACAATAAAATCATGGATTAATACACCTCGCTTTAGAATAATTTAACAGCCTGGCAGCAATTATGGGCTTTCCAAGTATCTTCTATGTGAATAATGAATATGTACTTGTCTCCTTCCTCCTGCTCTCCAACGTTCTAGCTGTCTCCTTTTGTATGTCTTGTCTTGTCCTCCTCCTAATCTTTTGGAGTGTTTGTACTTTGCACTTATTTTTTTGTCCCTTCCACTTATGTATTTTTGTCCACCTCTCTCCCTTCTCAGGCCTCCTCCAGGTAAGGTTGAGAGTCACAGATTCCTCATTCTGTGGCTTCATTAGTGTGTCTGTTTACTTTTATCTTGGATAAACTCGATCAGATGATGCTTAATGTTCCTAGACTGGATTTTTAATACAAAATACATGTTGGGTCACAAGGGAAGGTTCAGTAGCAGCATTTGGAAGTCATAATTAAAAATAGTTGGTTTTACACTTCAGTGGATGACCCTGGATTTCAGTACTGATCTCCCCTATCCCAAAACTCATTCAAGATGTGCTAAGCAGATCCTAACTGACTCTTTTGATACCGTAGGAAATGGAAAAGCTAATTGGGTTATGGGGGGAACTGAGTAATGCCACGAGCTGCAGCAATAGCAGAGGTGGGTTTGAAGAGCATTGGGACCTGAAACTTTTGTCCTGCAGTATTTCTTGTAAACTGCATCAGGGGAACAGGAACTCTGGAAGGAGATGGATACCAAAATGCTTTTTAAAATATGAGAGAAACATTAACATTATATATACCAGATATTTCCCATATGTTAAACACAGCACAAGAGCAGAATTCACAACACCAAATAGCTATGCAACTCTTTGCTTTAAAAAAATACCTATTCAATAATTACATTAGTACTCTAGACCAGAGGTGGCCAACCTGTGGCTCCAGAGCCACATGCGGCTCCTCAGAAGTTAATATGCAGCTCCTTGTTTAGGAACCGACTCCGGGATTGGAGCTACAGGTGCCAACTCTCCAATGTACCAGGGGGTGCTTGCTGCTCAACCCCTGGCTCTGCCACAAGCCCTGCCCGCACTCCTCCCACTTCCTGCCTCCTCCCCAGAGCCTGCCATGCCCTCACTCCTCCCCCTTCCCCACAGAGCCTCCTGCACACCACAAAACAGCTGATCAGCAGATGTGGGGAGGGACAGGAGGCACTGTCCGGCAGGGCTGCTGGTGGGTGGGAGGTGTGGGGAGCAGGGGAGCTAATGTGGGGGGGTATGGCAGGGAGTGGGTGGGCTGCTGATGTATTACTGTGGCTCTTTGGCAATGTACATTGGTAAATTCTGGCTCCTTCTCAGGCTCGAGTTGGCCACCGCTGCTCTAGACCAGTGCTTCTCAAAGTGGTGGTCCGCGGACCAGTGCCAGTCCACAGCGAGTTTCCTCATAAGAGTGTTGAATAGGATAATAATATGGCACTGGTCCCTGGCACGTTGGGGGGGGGAAATTGCCGGTCCCCCACATCAGATAGCTTAAGAAGCACTGTACTAGACCATGAACTGCAGCTGTGTTGATAAACCCTTATCCCACAAAGGATGTAAGTTTTGCAACTGAGGTAATGCATCCTTAGTACCTCATCACCTTCCAACCAGAGTCCCTCCTTGTCCGTGATGGCTGTCAGGGCTCTTGGATGAGGCCATTCTTGACCCAGCCAACCTTCTAGCTACAGGACTTTCTCATCCTATAGTGGCTTGTCCCACCAAACCCTAAATGTTAATGAATGCCCAGGAATTCTATAAATTTCTCAGGGTCACACTCAGCCCTGCAATTCTTTTTCTGAGTAAGGAATGCTGAATAGGGCTTTAAAACTACATCTTGTAATGTTAAGCCACTGCTGAGATAAAAGAAATCTGCTAATTATGCTAAAAAATGCATATCCTCTATCCATTAGAATGTGCGTCAATTGGCAGTTCCTGTTGGTGTTCCATGTTTAGGACAAATTCTGCTATTGTCAATTGGTCATAGAATTTTGTACATTGTAAAGGGTAACTTTTTGTGTTTATCTAAAGGGGGAAAAAATTTGCAATGTGCAGGGGTGTGGTGTGGTGGTCCCCCCCCCCCCAAAAAAAACCCTCCATTTTTTGTATGTAGTTAAAAGGTTAATAGATGAGAGGATATAAAATTAGATCTCTTCAGGTACCTGCTCAGCAGCATCAAGCAAAGGAAAAGATTGTGCAATAAGCCATGCCTTGCAGAAACCCTTTGCTACTTTTTTTTAAAAAAACTGCATTGATACTGCTGTAAATTGACTGCAGTCTTGCCCCCTTGTAAGTCAGGGCCCTGGGAATATTGTCCTGCTAATATCCCCTCTTCCCAGCCCTGCTATTAATCATGACTTGCCTGTCTTGAAATCTCCCATGGTTTGGTCACAGCTCCGAGGTCACAGGCTGTCATTAGCATTGATCTGAAAAACAGAAATGAACAATACAGACTGACTAACCTTTGTTGTATTGCTAAACAAATCTGCCCTGAATGCATAAATAAAAAGTCAGAATTAGCACCTTTTTCCTCTGGAAGGAACAGCAGCACTGTTTGAAATTTCAACCATCAATATATTTTTATATCCACATTATACCTACAAAGTTTGATATAATACAGATAATGCATAAGCTTGAAAATGTATTGTATGCTAGAAAAGTGTGTCACTACAGACAAAGCAATAATTTTTGCTACTATTTGCACTTCTAACTGGTGATGATTATACTGTACAATGCAGGATGTAAGTAAGGGAGTTATATAATCATTCAGCTGGGATTACTCTGTCTACTTATAGATGGTTGCTGTAGCAAGAGAACCTATAGTCATGAGAGGCATTCCAGACACTTTCAGCACTTTCTTAATTTTTTATTGCGGGTGAGCAGTAGATTTTATAAGGGCTACACTGTTTCACTGTAGTTTAATACACGGCTACAACTGTATGGTACACATTAGAAGGAACTATTCAGCTGTAGAAAGCATTTATGTACAGTACATGATGCAGATAAAAGTATGATAATACTTACATGAAGAACCAAGACACTGAAAATGAAGCATCCAATATACTGCCCAAATCTAAAATTAGGGATGGATGAAATTTTATGGAAAAAATAGAAAATAGCCCATATCTCAGCCCTCAAACACGAAAATGAAACAGCTGAAATTTCAGAAAGGTTAAATCAACACATATGGATGTAGGTACATGCACAGATGACACCTGTCTCTCTTGAATCCAAGCTGCCCTCCCCTTCCTTCCTCAGGCTTTGCTGAGATGATGGACACTTGGAATGTGGCCAACCTGCTAGGTTACATTGCTGTCCACAAACCTTTTACCAGTTG
Organism: Chelonoidis abingdonii; assembly: GCF_003597395.2. Taxonomy (NCBI): domain Eukaryota; kingdom Metazoa; phylum Chordata; order Testudines; family Testudinidae; genus Chelonoidis; species Chelonoidis abingdonii. The sequence continues at coordinate 36,353,722 of NC_133778.1, read as the reverse complement.
GCAGCTCTTTGGGGCCAATGGAGTGCAGTGCATTTGCAAGTCCCTAACAGAGGAGCAGGTGGGGAAAGGGAAATTCAGCCAGGGGAAGAGGCATTAAAGAGAGAGAGGTGGGTCCAGGTTGAGGTGGAAGATCAACCGAAATGTGGAGGGTTATTTTGTTTGAGAACTTTTCAACCCTTTTGCTCTTTATCAGTGGCAAAAGGAAACAAAATATCTGATTGGGTTGGGAGAAGTAAGAAAGATGAGTGAGGGAGAAGCAAGGCAGGATGGACTTATGACTCCTCCTCCCCTGCTCGCTTTTGGAATAGGGCTGTGATAGAAGTAGATTCAAACAGAAACTGCTCCAGGAGCCCTTTCTTCCCTACCCAGGGCTGTGCTTTAGAGCCACCATCTGGCCCCATATTTGGTAATGATTATAAAACACTTAGTTTGCAGTAATATAGAAAGCCTTGTTTTAAAATAATTATCTGTATTCCTGAACTTGACCTCCTTTAACAAATTGTGGTTATATCCCAAAGTAATAGGAAAGCAAAGGAATGACTCGCTTACCGAAATATTTCTCGATGGCTTTTGACATTCCAATTGTAATTGCTTTTACTAACAAGTTCAAAAAACTCAGTCCTTCTCCTGCAACAAAACACATAATCAGGAGGAAAAACCAGAAACTTCTGGAGCTGTTGAGCTCATAGAAAATTTGTTTATATCACATAAGATCACTGTACCTCCTGCATTAATGTTAGAAAATGTTAAGTTGACAAGCTATTTCAATGAACCATTTTAATTTTGAAACATGCCTTATAACTGCCTAGCACTATCAGAGCTGTTAGATAATAGATGTACATACACACATCACTATATCACACCTCAATTCTTGGTTTTTATGGAAGGATGAAATGTTCTGCCTGTAACAACATATAGCCAATAGGACCATATGCACATAAAATGTATATTAAATGGTGATGATACTTTGCCTTTCATCTGAGGATATCAAAGGGCTTCCCAAAGATAGGTAAATATTATTTTCAGCTGAGGAACAGAAAGGTTTAATGACTTTCCAAGATCACATATTGAGTTGGTGGTAGAGTCAAGAATAGAAACAAGAATGACTTGACTTTCTCATGCTCTAATCACTAGAGCACCCTGCTTCCTCCCACAAGACTGAGTGGGGGGAAAATATTGAAAGAAAGGCAATCCATGGTTGCTGCATGTTAACCCAAGAAGAGATGCTACATAGTGTGTCCATCAAACCACAAGTGCGAAGTAAACATGGATCATTGGGCATGTCTACACTGCAATAAAACACCTGCAGCTTGCCTGTGTCAGCTGACTTGGGCTTGCAGCCATAAAATTGGATTGTGCTGGAGTCCTAGAGTCTGGGCTCCAGTCTGAGACCAAATACCTACACTGCAATTTTATAGCTAATGCAGGACAGCTGCAGGTGTTTTATTGCAGTGTCGACATGCTCATTGCCTGCATGATAAACTAGCCTGAGGATAAAGGCAGCAAATGTTGGTGCCAGGTCAAGATTCACTGCTAGAAACCTCCAAATACTGGTCTTTCCCTCAGCTAATGGCCCTGTAGTTACCAGTTAGTTCACATGTGGACAACACAAGGTTTACTCCTGCCCTCACCTGCCTGTGCTAACTTCTCAGTGAAGCTGACCGATATTGCCACCTCTGGTACAAAAAAGAACATAACCCATTATGTTTACAAGCCCCCTGACAGGCATAGGAAAGAGATTTTTGGTTTTGTCTATTGATTTACAGTTTTCCTGTTAGGGAAACATATTTTTTGTTCTTACATTTTAAAATAATAAAGAACAAACTCTGCCTTTTAAATCTAAAGCACAAAGATCATTCACAGGGGAAAACTGACCCATAGTAAAATGGGTCCAACCCTGTTAAGGCTGGCTTGGAGCCTTCTCGCTAACCTACACATAGGCTGTCCTAAGTCAAGAATTTCAACTGGGTGCACAAGGTGCTACTGTAATGGGGGCCCCATTGTGCCAGGTGCTGCACAAACATAGTGAGAGAGAGACATTCCCCCTGAGAATTTTCTGTTTAAGTATCAGACAGGGCCGCAGGGAAACAGAAGCACAGACCTTCTCGAAGGTCACACAGTAGATTAGTGTCAGAGCTGTGAAGATTCCAGAGGTACATCTACACAGCATTTTGGAGTGAGTTTCAGGCTAGAAGGCTCACACTAGCACTCTAAAAGTAGCTATATAGAAAGCACTTTGAAGTTGCACTTCAGGCTCTGAAGCCCACCCCCCTCCATATGCCTCACAGCCCAAGCTCCAGCCCCAGTCGCAACTTCACAGCGGTTTCTATACAGCTACTTTTAGAGTGTTACTGTGAGCCTTCTAGCCTGAGGCTCACTCCAAAATGCTGTGTAAACATACCTGTGTGACCCCAATTGTCCTGAGTGCCAGTCCTGTGCCCTATCCTACAGTGGACCCTGCTGCCTCTATATCAAGCAAAAGTAAAGTAAGATTTGTAGCTTGATGGAGCCGAGTGAGTCTTATAGGTCAGTAGAGCCTGTTAAATGAAGGCCTAGTCCTAGTTAGATTGAAATTCATCCACCACTGAAATCCACCCACTTCTGTACTAATTGCACATTCAAATAAATGCATCAGTATGTTCATATGAAAGTGCAATCTGAATATGTGATCATCACATTTCATACACTTGGTGCTGCCCACCCTAAAATACATTGCTCACTAGAAATGGATAGAATTTAAAATGGGGCATGTAGGGGCTTAGCAGAAATGCCACAGGCCCTAGATAGCTTGTATTATGTTGATAAAGTCATCACTATTAAAAGGTCCTGCGGTTCTGAATTTTATAATGGCAACTAGAATTCTAAGGCACAATGGGTGGTTCTCTAATAACGTATGACTGGGATATGAGATCAGTTTATTTCTTAACAAAGACATGGTTAGAGAGTGAGTTGATTATAGTCTATAAGTACCTACAGAGGAAACAAATATTTTATAATGGGCTCTTCAACCTAGCAGAGATAAAACATGATCCAATGGCTGGAAGGTGAAGAAAGACAAATTTAGACTGAAAATAAGGCATACATTTTTAACAGTGAGGGTAATTAACTATTACAACAACTTATCAAGGGTCATGGTGGATTCTTCATCACTGACAAATTTTAAATCGATTGGATGTTTTTTTTCTAAAAGCTATGCTCTAGGAATTATTTTGGGGGACTTCTGTGGCCTGTATTATGCAAGAAGTCAGACTAGATTATCAGAATGGTCCTTTCTGGCCTTGGAATCTATAAGAACAGAATTAAATACAGAAATAATTAAACTCTTCGTTATTGCATTGTATTCCAACCAAGATATCTCACTGACATATGGCAAATCACAGAATTTTTCTAATGGCATTGTATGATTTTCCCCAAACCGCCTTATTTAATGTGGAGGTTGCTAGCACACTAATGAAGCAGCTCATATGATGACATTATACACTCTGTGTTTCATGAAATATGATATGAAGTGGCTGGATTTTACAAAAATTGCTAATACAATGCAAAGTCACACAAGCAGAAAACAAAATTAATTTATTTCACATTCATGGCATGATGGCATAACCATCCCTGTGGGAATAAATACTGCAATGATGAAAATTTTAATGGCCTAGAGTAGCTGGCGCATAGACCTTAAATCAGCCCAATCATAAATTGGTTGTTGGCAGCTATACATTTGTTGTTAGCACAGCCAGAGGTGGCAGGCTTTTACATTTTCTATTTAATACACATTTCCTTGCCAAAGTCTTACCAGAAAAATATAAGTAGAGCAAAATTTGATGAGAACATAAGGATGGCCATACTGGGTCAGAGCAAAGGTCCATCTAGCCCAGTATCCTGTCTTCCAACAGTGGCTAATGCCAGGTGCCCCAGAAGAAATGAACATAGCAGGTAAACATTGAGTGATCCATCCCCTGTTGCCCATTCCCAGCTTCTGGCAAACGGAGGCTCGGGACACCATACCTGGCTAACAGCCATTGCTGGACCTATCCTCCACAAATTTATCTAGTTCTTTTTTGAACCCTGTTATAGTGTTGTGAAGGCCAAGACTATATAAAGATAATTCTTTGATATCCAGTTAACAGATGCAGAAGGAACATATTCAATACGCACAGTGATTCTAGCATCGGAAAGGCTCAGTCTGTGAAAAGCAGCCATGTGTGAGGAAACAACTTAACGCTGCCTTAGTGGGTGCTTAAACATGGTCTCCAGTAGGACCAGTTTTGTAACTTCTGTAAATAAAGCTATGCAAGTGACATTCAAGGGTGTCCGAAATAAACATAATGTTCAGTTATTTTGTAATCTACTTGAGGAGCTGAAGAGAAATACTTATTGATGTATTCATGCTCAGAGACAAAGCTGGCTTAATATATAATAAAGGTCTACAGTCCAGTGACTCAGGACATCATTTCAGTAAATCTCAGAAATTCTAAGGAAAAGTATAAGGGATGAAATGTTATTACTGCACCATTGGGTCGCCTGTATCTTTTTGGTATGTGTATGACACTACTATCGTGAGCCGTAAGTATGAGTTCTCATAGCTACAATTTTTTTTCAATTCTATTGGGTTGCCTATTGTGAGACTCATTGCCAGATCAAGTAATCAGAGCTAATTCTCACCTAATCTCATTGTTTATTATTTATACAGTGTCATGGGTATACATTGCACTAAACAGACAAAAACCATAATAATTCCCTCTCTGGAGAACCTCATGAAATATGTAATCTGTTGTTTGGGTACAGCCTTGTATTCTTGCTGTGTACCATTACAAGTGGATCCTTAAGACAACCTATCTAGATACTTACACTGCGTAGGAAGTCAGGATAGACTATCAGAGTGGTCCCTGCGCAGGGCGAGGGCTTAAATAGGAGTTTGCATTCAAAATCTCATCTACCAGTGATAATGCAGAAAACACCTTTGAAACCTTTCTAATTTATTTCACGTTTAGTGGCGACTTCAAGACACTTAAGTTTAAAAAAAAAAAAAAAAAAAGACAAAGACAAAAATGGGCTAGGATACCAGCGGGATGAAGAGAAACTGATGGCCTTTTTCCCCTTCTCTTTTCATAAATAAAAACTGAAAGTCATTTCTGGGGCTCTGAAATACATGCATTTCTATTTATTCCCAGCCATAGTGTACTTGAGAAAACTTTGGTAGCTGACTGTTGCCTGATAATAGCCGATTATTTCTTTGACAAAAAATACTGATTTTTTTTTTCACTGATTTTTTTTAATGCACAGAATTAACCGGATACATGTAAAACTACAATGTTAAACAAATGTCAATTGTTTACCTTAGCATGCACTAGTAGAAGGAATAGAACCTCTGGTTTCACTTAAAATCCTAAGTGGTAGGAGAGTTCTCCTGAGTAAGAACTATAGGACTTTGCCATAAGTGGGTAAATTTGAAACAATATAAGTGTCCACAATAAGCAATATTTTCATTGGCAGCTTGGTAACGTTTACTGTACTAGCAAGTATCACAATTCCAAAAATAAAGTGCTTTAAAAAAAAAAAAAAAAGGCAGTGTAGTAACTACAGGATGTTTTCAGCAGACTGGTTTCCATACATAACCCAGAATTCACAGGAGAGACAAGTACATAATAGCCTGGCAATGAGTTTATTAATAGTAATATTAATGATTGGTCTCAATCCATTGCATTATCTCATTCCTGTACAAGGGAGAATTGTCTGGCTCCTTTACAGCTGAGAGTCCAGTTAAAAAAAAAAAACCACATCGATCAGCTAGAGCTAAAAAAACTTGTCTAGAATAACTTTGGTGAGAGCAATTATGTGAGTTTATGCATGTGAGGGATGGCTGTTTTTCCCTCACCCATTACAGCAACTCTCCCTTCAACCAAGGAGGACTGTATCCAATCCTCTCTGGAACCCATCAGTGTTATTTCCAAATGTCACTGTTAGTCTGTAAAGAGCTTTCTAATTGTTGTCCAGAAAGGATTGCTCAAGAATAACTGTTTACATGAGGACTTTTAAAGAACAGGTATTGGCTAAAACTGCTTAAAGTATCTACTAAAACTTTGAGATAATTTATCATCAACATGTCTATGCATCTAACAAATGCCAGGTCTGATCTTTCACTTGGAGGTAATCTGTTTATTTGTTCAATAGTTAAAGTCCTATAAACATACAATATCTTGAGCAAGTCCTAAGGGTCTTCCTCCAGCTATACTTTTATTGCTTCGCAAACCAAATCCCTGAGTGCAAAGTAAACTTTATGAACAGCAGTACAGTGGAGATCCAAGAATACTGCAGTGCTGATATTCCCCACTCTCTCCCCGATAGGCCATTTAAGAGGCAGAAAGTGAGATATTATGTCACTGAAGCAAGAATGTGCTTGCCCAAAAGAATCAGTTTGCATAATTTGGCTTTTAAATGCATGTACAATCAGAAAGCTCATGTGGTAGTGGTTTTCAAACACACTTAGAGTAAATCGTACAATTAGCATAGAATAGTATGAGTAGTTCTATTAGCACAAATGGCACAATAGAAGCTGGATTTGTCTTAATATGTGAGAGTACTGAGGAAAAAAGAGGTCTTTTTTTATTTGCAGAAATTCAAGTCAAGGCCTTAGGTTTTTGAAAATGTTCGGACTTATTCAGCACATCAATGTCAACAATAAAACCCAGGAATGAGTATTCTTGAACCTCAGTTACTGCATGTTGTTTGACATCAGTATGTTTATATACAAAAGGAAACTTGATCTCACAGTCTGAGTCAGATTCACCCCTTCTGGTGTCAGGAGAGGGAAAGGGCTGCTGTGCTCAGGTGGAGATTTATACCCCCAGAGAAGAGCAGCAACTGCTTCCCCTCTCCTGGGAATTCTTGCTGAGAGAGAGCCTGATGCTCTTCCAGGGGCTCCCCAGGATTCTGCTGGTGGAGACTGCTCAGGAACCGTGAAAAAATTTAGCATCATCATCCCCTCCTCAGCCAACCTGCCTGCACCCCCTTACCAGTGACTGCCAACCATTTTTGGAGCACTAGCTATTTGTGCTAGGACATTGCGGGGCTGGGAGGTGGGCATACAGAGTGCTCATTATGGTCCCAAACATCACTGTCCTAAGTCACTGGCAATTTCCATTGTCATATTATCCATCAAAATCAGGAGCAGTCTGCCCAGACAACTTACTAGACTGGAAGGACCAGAAAGTGTGAGACAGTAGCTGTGAAGGCAGCTTTCACCTCATCAGGGCGCACTGTGTATGTCACATTTGTTAAAAGAACATCTTGAAGTAATTCTTGTCTTAAGCTATTTTAGCAAAAATGTTGTTTTGAGAGGCAGATGCCTCAATCTGTCTATGAAAAGTCTTTAGGTGATTAGGCTACCATAGGGGAGAAAAGAAAGCAGTGAACTCTGAGAGATGGCCAGGATTAGCAGCAGGTGAGCTCTTAATGCAGTATTAAAATAACACCATGAGCAGTCAGAGCAAGCTTTGTTTGCCCCATTCCAATTGGTGCCCAATGGAATGGCATATTTTTAATATAGATTAACAGACCCAGACGAGGAAAAGATTTTGCCTGAAGTTCTTTGGAAACTTGGTTTGGCATCAAGCCATCAGCACTCAGGAGCGAGGAAGGAAAAATCCATATCCGCCTCCATACAAACTCAAAAATCAATATGTAAATGCCACCTAGTGGAGTGCAAGTAGGGTGCTAATGGACAACAAGCTATTTTCTAATGCACTGAAATTCCTTAGGATGGAACAGTGTTGTGCCTGGGCAGGAGATAAGCTACAATAGCACACGCTATTGTACTTCTCCCAGTAAATTCCCCAAGTGCATGCCAGCAAGTGGGATTCTGACTGACACACTTTGGAGAAGGAAGTGTGATGCTCAGGAAATGTAAAACTGAGATGCCAACAACTGCACCTATGACTCCATGTGCCTGTTACACATTCGTTTACTCAGTTTGAATCTCCTGGATGTGTGGGGTTTTTTTTTTGTTTTTTTTAAAACTAATTACAGTGCCAGGAAAATGGAAGAACTCATGTTACTTTGACTACTTGGAGGTGTGATAGGAAAACTAAGAAGGAACATGAAGTAACTGCATTTGTAGGACACCTCCAGTCATGCTTGATTCAGTTAAACTTTGCAGGATGGATCCCCAGTTGATATAAATCATCACGTTTTGTCTTCAATGGAGCTACTCTGATTTACAGGGCCAGATGCTCAGCTGGTGTAACTAAATACAGCTTTTTTGCCCTTTTTTTTTTTTTTTGCACAAATAATAACACCATTGGGGATTTGCCCAGAAATTCAAAAAGGGCTAAAAATGTACAATCTCTTTGTAGTTTTGGCCCACAGAAACAATCCTGCACTCTTTGCACATGAAAGGTCTCCTTTGGGAATTCTGTGTAGTGGAAATACAAGATTGGGCTATGACTTTCTTCTGCAATTGCTTCAAGTTTGGCTTTTGCTGCATATCAAAATGAAACTCATTTGGGCATATGAGAAACTTTCATTAGCCTAAGATAAAATAAGTGAGAGACTAAATATCTCCAACCATAATTAACCACTAACTTCATATATTATGTACCCCCACTGGTACTTCATGGATCATCAGACAATGTTCTTTGGATTTTCATTTGTCAAATACAAACAATGCCAATACCTACTCAAAATACAGAGTGAGATCTGTTGCCAATATTGACTGCTTCAGAAGCTGCATAAGGTCACTGTACTCCTTGGAGGACAAGTTAGCAAAGATGTTGTGACCCTGTAATGAAAGAGAGAGAGAAGGTAAAGGACTAACAGTCATTCTAGATTTTTAAAAGATTTCTAACCCTGTAATCTGCCCCATTTTGCTACACAGAAGTTTTTTCCGAATCATGGTAAAACCATAAAGTTAATGCTACTGAGATTACATTAGGACAGGAAGTGCTGGTCACTGTATTCAAGAAGCTGGGCTGTGTTTCTTAACTGTGCTAATATTACAGCCTCTTGCAAAAAGATTTATTCTTTGGTCTGACTCTGCACAGACCCAGTTTATGGAGGAAAAACTATGGATACATCTCAATCTTTCCCTTTTAGCAAATGTTTTTGGAGCTGTGCTTTGTGGCTTTTCAGTTGTGCTGCCAACAGATTTATCTATGTTGCTGCTCAAAGGCATGCAAGCTGGTGTTAGAGCAGTCAAAGACACTCAATCAGTTTTTCATTCAAAATACAGGCTCTCCACTCACCCCGACTATTTTGCACTATCTCATGTACGTACCGGCTTTAGTAACTCAGACCGAGGAGAAGCTAAGTTTGTAGAGCCCTAGACCTTGTGGGCCCTGTAAGAAGGCATTTTTAAAGGACGGTGAAGGCTTATGATTCTGGAAAATGTTTTACAGCCAGAATGAAAGAGAATAAATTATTTAATCAGCAAAGAGTCCTGTGGCTCCTTATAGACGAACAGATGTTTTGGAGAATGAGCTTTCGCGGGTGAATACTCACTTCGTCGGATGCATGTATTTATTATTATTTAATGTTGCTGCTTTGGGAATGGAACATAATACTAACAGTTTATAGTTAGAGACATGTCAAATAAGGGAGAACACAGAGCCTATCATTTATCCAGAGAATACAAACTGAATGAAATTTGCAATTGAACTTTAATCTAATACTGGACTTTGTAAAGTCATATGATTACATTCACATATTTACATCACACTTTGGTATTGCTTCCTAACCCTTGATATAATGTTTTTGGTAACTGAATCTAATTTTGATAGTTGACTGCAGTATAATTTTCATCTACAATGTGCACTGCCATCTAGTGCTTAGGAAGAAGATTAGAACACTATAAAGAAAACAAGAGCTTTCCATAGATAAGGGGCATCTTTTCTTCCTCTAGTGATCTCAAGTTTGTAAAAGGTTTCCTTTCACCTATGTGTTGGGAAGGTGGGGGGGGGAATTCTAGACCACATTTAGTTATAGACTGCAACTTAGGTATGGGGTACAAAGAAAAGCTCAAACCTGGATGTGTTCAAAAAACAGCAGATAGTCACAGCATAGAATTACTTACAATTAGATCTGAAATATTATATAATAAACAGCTAACAAAGGGCTATACCACTATATTCAAGGCTTTATTGCTTGCTGAACTATTTCATAATGTATAAGGCAACATCAACACAGCACAAAACCCATGAGCACATGTGTCAAAGGTGCCTAGGCCAAATATAGGCACCTTTTTTTGTTCATGCTGATAGAAATCTAAAGAAATAATACAATATGCAATGACATTTCCCCCCTAGAAAACACAGATAGACTAGAATATTAAACACCAATATACAGGGTGTAATCTAATTTCAGCCCACTAAAGTGAGAGGTCCAGATACTTGGTGCAAATTTGCATAGCTCCATTGACCTCAATGGAGTTATATCTGCTTGCAAAAGCAGAGGATCTGGATTTGTCTCTATTCCCAGTTGGAGAGTGTTTGGTTCCATCTGTGCATTTTTTATCCAGACAAGTAACAACACACAGAATGTAGGGCTTAAAATCATAGCAGGGTGAACTAGATGGAGTTGCCAGATGATGTTTGGATGATGAAAGAGAAGGAGTAAATTGGGTAAGGGAAAACTTTGTCCAGCAAGGGAAGAAGTTTTTCTTAGATTTGTAGGGATTTTTTTGAGGCCAGCAGGGACCATTAAATCATTTCATCTGACTTCCTGTATAACACAAGCCCATAACTTTTGTTCCACTAAAACACATTTTCCAGATCTTGATCTGAAAATATCGAGAGATGGAGAATCCACCACTTCCCTCAGTAGTATGTTCCAATGATTAATCATCATCCTTGTAAAAAGAAAAATAAAATAAAAAATTGTGGCTTGTTTCTAATTTGATTTTTGTCTGGCTTCAGCTTCCAGCCATTGGTTCTTGTTATGCCTTTCTCCACTAGGTGAAAGAGCCCATTAGTACCTGGTATTTTTCCCTGTCAAGGCACTTATCAGGTCTCCCCCAAACTCATTTTTGATAAACTAAACAGATTGAACTCTTAGGCTTGTTCTATTCTAGTAACTTTATTTTGGTATAATGTTGCTCAGGGCTGGTCAGTTATGCTGACCTATCTCCCCATTTAGACAGTGCTATGTCGAAAGGAGGGCTTCCACTGTCAGCATAGCTACTGCCTCTCAGGGAGAAGCCCTCCCGTTGGCTGAAGTGCTACAGTGGCCCAGCTGCAGCATTTTACGTGTAGATAAGCCCTAAATCTCTCGGCATGTCTTTTTTGTTCCAGCCCTCAATTCATTTTTGTGGCTCTTCTCTGTACTCTCTCCATTTTTTTCAACATCATTTTAAAAATGTAGATATCAGAACTGTAACCAGTATTCTGGTATTGGTCTCACCAATGCCATGCATAGAGGTAAAAAAAACCTTCCCATTCCTATTCACTCCTCCCTTGTTTATACATCCTTGGGTTGGATTAGCCTTGTTGCTCCAGCATTGCTCTGGGAGCTCATGTTTGGCTATTATTAACCCCTAAATCATTTTCAGCATCACTGCTTTCCAAGATACTGTCCCCCATTTTGAAGCTATGGCTGGCATTTTTCTTTTGATGAAGATATTCTGTAAAAAGTCAAATGCCCAAATTTAATATCTATATGATTTATTTTTGTAATCAGTGTCTACCTATTTCCCCCACTTATTGTTACACAACTAGTTTGTCACACTGTGGTGTACAATTAAAAAGTAAGCTCTTCAGGGCAGGGACTATTCTTTCCCATACATGTGGAAGCTCCCAGCACGCATAGGGTGTTACTACAGTACATGTAATAAACCCAACAGCAGTTATTGAAAATACAAAACTAAGCACTCCAAGCATACTGTACATATTGTGGTTGCCCATAAAAGGAAGGAAGGTTTAATGCTTTAAATGTTTTATTTTTACAATAGAAGGTGAGTGTGACAAGGTAAACACATTAGCTGGGAAAGGATTAAGAGTTCCTTGGCTATCAAATGGCTGAGAAGGATATACATATGGAAGATGAATGATCCACGGGGGATACAAGGGAAGAGTGTGTCCTTTTCCCCTGGCTGAATGAGGCAGGGAGAGTCTCAGGGGGAAATAGTCAGCAGCTGTAGTTAAATTGTTTTTTATGTTGTGTTGTGTGAGAGCTTTGTGGTAGTCAATAAACGCTGCCTGGAGGAAAGGGCCATTAAAGGAGTTTGGGCATGGGGTGTGTTTCACTGGAGGTGAAACAGCCCACCACTCTACAGCAAAAGTAATAATCCAGCTAGTCTGGTACCTCACTTTGAAGAATCATGACAGCATGATTAAAATGATGGTGCTCCAAAGTTGCAGAAGTTCCATAAAGTTGAGCCAAAGCTGATCCACTCCTGAAACAAAACAAGGGACATTAGCAATGAGCAACTGGCCTCTTACCAGACACATTTTAAGTGATGTCTTCGCCCAAACACTCTCCAATATGGTGTACGGAAATGCAGAGATGGAAGTAGCTCAATGTACTAATCCAGGGATCGGCAACCTTTGGTGCACAGCCCATCAGGAAAATCCACTGGTGGGCCTGGACGGTTTGTTTACCTGCAGCATCCGCAGGTTCAGCCAATCGCAGCTCCAACTGGCCACGGCTTGCTGTTCCAGGTCAACGGGGGCTGCGGGAAGTGGCGTGGGCTGAGGGATGTGCCAAAGGTTGCCAATTCCTGTACTAACCTATGGCTAGACCCAATTAATATTATAGACCTGCAGGTTCTGGACCCTGTTAAGTCTGCTTTGACCAGCTAAGGATTCCTCCTGAGTAATATAGATATTTTGGGTGAGGTGCTTTTGAAAAGCTAAGTGATGGTGCTTTATCACTGTCTGTAATAACAAGAGTAAGACTAGTTTCATTCCAAATTAGGTGACATTTTGTATATGTTCCACATACTGCAGGCGTGTATTTTATTATATATACACACACATACAGACATGTAATATATGTAGTGGGGCAGGGATTGCCTTTTCCTCTACCTTTGTACCAAGCCAGTCCCTAGTACATATAACAACAATGGTATATAGCAGGCATTTGCAAAACTCTGCTGTAAAAGAGCCTCAAGAGTAGTTAAAATGCTGTCCCTGCAGTAGGCAACATCAGAGTGATTTTAAAAATACTAAGGAGAAAGAGGAAGCAAAAACAGACGTTGAAACCATAAAAATCTAACATTCTTAGAATATATTTCTAATCGTGGTAATTTTTTGTAAAAGCTAGTTGCTACATATTTTGCATACAGTTTCAAAGTTCTAAGCTGAAACTTTAAAGGAAGAAAAACTATAAAATGTAATTATGAAACTGAGAATTCTTGGAAGGTGGAGGGGAGTGGGATTGGACTGTCAGAGCAGATTTATGTTCACCAGTATTTCACTTCTGGGACCCAGCCTAAAACGACAAGGTGGGTTTTCTTTCCAAAGAAATGAGTATAAGAGATTATGCTAGAAACGAATAGCAGGCATCTCCTAAGAGCATATACTACAAAGCTGTACCATACTGATATTTAATTATCAGGGGCAGCTGTAATAGAGAGGGGGAAAAGTGAGAAACATCATCCCTAGAGAAAACAGTGGTGAGGTGTACTAACAGAGCAACTTCAGATAACTGTGATGTTGCTCTCATCATATACCTCTTGATCTTTCATCACACAAAACACTGGTACTCGGCACTAAGATAAAACAGGAGAATATGATGCTCAACTTTATAAGTAAGCTTGGAAGAATAAATCACAGCTGCTGTTATGAGAGGTACAATTTCTGTTTTCAGGGATATTTTATCTGTGTGTCATGTCTTCTCTTAAATGTCTTCAATAATTTCTTTATGGTATTAGAAAAAGACAGTATCTTCTTTGTACTCAGTTGTCAGTTGTACTGGAAGTGACAGCATTCAAGTGCTGAAATCCTCTATTTCAAACTTCCCAAGGGAAATATTACATTCCAATAAACATTCCAATAGAGAAACAGTTAGATTAATCAGAGTCTGAGTCTATAGGGATTTAAATCCTACACAAGTCTTATCTTTGTGAATTAGGAACATGAACATCAATCAGCAAAGTTTTCCCATTTGTCTTACACAGGTTTCCCTTTTTTCTGCTTCTCATCAAGACTCCAACAGCATAAAGCAGCTGGTGATACTTTGTAACCTTTGCACCAGCAGTCCTGTCTCTTGAGCGCTGCAATTGATTTTTCTTGCCTTGGCAAGTGACAAGCCAGACACTGTCATTGTTTCATTGAGAGTGAGCAGCAGCTGAGGAAACAGCAGCTTAAGGAAATGCTAACTGGGTGCATCAGAAACATCAACATGGGTGGAGTGTAATGACGCAGTTTGCCCTAAGAAACAAAACAGCCAATGTACACTACACACTGTGGCACACGTGCTCTTTTTTTGCACAAAAATGTGTCGAGGGGGAATAAATTAGCACAACAGCTCTCTGGCTTTCAAATAGCTGTGGAGTTGGCCGCCTCTTCCTTTGGTCCACAGGACTAGCAGCAGAGCAGAGCCACAAAACCATGCTGCGGCCCAAGGACCACAAAACCCATCTTTTTTGGATTCTGGTTATCTGCAGATGGTCACGTTTCCTTTATTGCAGAGAGCCAATGAAACAGTATAGGTCCTGGATTAGACAGCTCTCTGAAAACTCCATTGCAGAGCTCAGCTGAGATGTAGCAATGGGAGATTTCTTGCCCCATTCCAAACATGGATGGCAGGGGTGGGGGTGGGAAAGGAGAGAGATGCCCTTTGATCAAAGGAACCTCCTTATCACCACAGGTAAAAAGAAAGGGAGTAAACCCTCCCTCCCTCCCCCACTACACTAAACTGCCTCTACCAGCACTCGCGTGGAGGAGGGGACTGCTTATGGCAGTAGAGCATAACTGTGTAAGTAAGGGTTGCAGTATCAGGCCCAGGACCCCTAAACTAGATTTCCTTTTAGAATGAAATTCACTGGGATCTGTACAGCAAGTATAAGACTCCACTTTAACAGATAAGAATCGGAATAGAAAGTCTTAACACACAAGCTCAACAGCATATCCATCAACCAGCTGGCCTCACAGCAGTGCCTTCACACACCCTATGCACCATGCCAGAGGTCTCTACGCCAGCCTCATAGTCTTACTGGAGCTAGGCCAGGAGAGAAGCCACATACTTGTGTTTATATGGAATTAGTGGCCCTAGTACTCTGCACAGCTGGTGTGGCAGAGTTAGGCTGGAATAACTGCCACATCAGATTGCACAGATCCCCACACCACAGTTTTAGGTTGGTGGCAACCATTCCACATGCCAAAGATTGAAAACTTTGGCTTTATGCAGGTGGAGTGAATGTTATCCTTTTGAGGACACAAGGCTTCAGTTTTACCTGCTCTTATTTAAATGTATTAAATAACTGGAAAAGGTTTCACAATGATTCCAACATACCAGCCAAAGACAGATTGAGATATTTGCAATGCTTCTCATACTCAGTGTCGGCAGGTCTCTATTTTGCAGATACTCTGACTGGAGGGATCATCAGTGTTTTGCATCACATTTCTATATTAGGTGTCAGTTCACAAGGGGCAACCCAAATCAAGAGCATGACACAAAGGGCAAGTCAGCAATTACCAAAAAGAATAGGGAATTATAAAGATGGATAGTCCCTCATTACATGTAAGCACAGGAATATTTGGCCTTGGCCTAAGAGCCCTGAAATTAATGCTTCATTCTTTATCCCCTGTCACCTTTTGCTCTGATATGGAAGGGAAACAAATTAAAGTAATAAGAATTGGAAAACTTACTTGGCTTGGAAGGCATTATTGGTTCCCCTGTGGTCAAGGTCATGACATAAACATCCCACAATCAAAGCTAAAATTTCAATTTCAGTCAGAATCTCCTGAAATCCTGCCGTCTAAGAACAGAAAAAATAACTATCAGAAAGCAGGAAGGATAGATAATGTTAGTCCATTGAGTAACAGTCATCTTTGTTTTGAAACCATCATTCTTTAAATAAGGACAAGATAAATGCTTTATTGTCATATTACGTTCACTGCTCTATGCTAGATGGTTAGTGAAATAGATAATGTCCTTGTAGTGCTCTATTTCTATCTCTGTCACAGTCTTAATACTCTCTTCCCCAGTACCCAGAAGGTGCAGTGGGAAAAGAGCTGAAAATAAAAACAATCCTCATCAACAATAAGATGAGAAGTTGAATTTCCATACGTGAAAAACCATGAAAAAATCATTTCCGTTTTAAAATTACTGTCTACTTAACAGAGACTTCTTAGATCCTGAGGTGCTATATTTTTTATACATTGTTGGAGACAACTTACAAGCTAAATCAGAGGAGGCTTAAAAGAGAGAACCTAAATATCAGCTATGCAAATACTAAAGCAGTCAGAGACTGTTTTGTTCACTGCAACAAGGGGATTAGAAACAACGTTCCATGATTTTAGGTGGAAACACCTTGAATAGCATAATTCTACTAGAAATACCCTGCATGAGTTTGAGAGGAGATTTTTTTCTTAAATAACGCATTGGAATTCGTCAGCAATAAAACTGATATGGTAGATATGAGAACTACAGAATGTACTTTAGGCCAGATCATAGCCACCTTAGCTCACATGTGCTGTTGTATTTTATATTTTTTTAACTTCAAATCCAACCCAAGGCAGAAATTGGAACTCTCAGTGTCTGGGACAATACTTAGATTCATGAGTTATAATGCACCATTGGCACCAGTTAGGTCCTGTCCCAAATATGCTGGTGTGAAGAGAAGAGGTGATGATGCAGGAAACCCCGTCTGACACTAGAATTCCCCTGCAGGGAGGTAGCCATGCTGTAGTTTGTCTGCCTGAGCAGCCTGAGAACAGGGGAGGAGGTATTAGCATTGCTGATCGTGCTGAATTTCCCAGAAGGGGTTTGCCTGGGTTGTTGAGTGTGCCCTTGGCAGACCACTGTGCTTTGAAGAGCTATGCTAGAAGGACTGCACGATATTCTTTTCCTAAAGATACAGCAGGACTCTCTAATGAATTTTCTCCCACACAGCACTCTTGGAGATATTATGCAGGCTTCTGCCCTGTGCAGGCATAACGGCCTCAGACACCTCAAATCACACACACTGCATTCTGTACTATTCCATTCTCTTGGAGCCTGTGTCCCTAAGAGGAATAATTTGGTCCGCAGATTTTGAAAAAGCATATGGTAATGTTGATACCAAAAAATGATAGGCTAAGGTAGGAAGTCATTATATGGGGCCTGACTTTCAGTAGTGCTGAGCACCAACAAATTTAACTGAAGCCCATGGGAGTTGCAGATGCTCAGCACTTCTGCACAATCAGCTCCACAGAATGCAAAATAAGTTTGATGGATAGCGGAGTATCTCCGAGAAGGGAAATAAGCAATTATCACTGTGAATTTCTCCAGCTCAAAAGAGGTTAGCACTGGAGAAGACCAGATATTGATTTCAGCAGTTGACCTTTGTTGGGAAGATGCATTATGCAAATAATTTTATTGAGAATATGGTATGTAAAATAGAAAAGTTTGCTAATAAGGCCAAAAGCAGAGTTGTGTCCACTAAGGAATCAGTAGGTTGGGAAAAAAACAAAAAATAGCATGTGACTGAAATGACCAATCACACAACACAAATAGCAAATTGTGACTAGGTCAGTGGCAGCTAGTAATGAGGGGAGCAGCAAGTCAGCATGGCAGGGTTTCCTCTCAAACCAGTGAAATAACAAAAACTCACATACTGACCATGGAGGGGAAAACTAATGGTGGCTGATGAACATCTGCAAGAAGTGTGAGGAGTCAGAGTGTCAGAGCCATAAAGGAAAGATGCATATGAACTGGGATCAACTGGAAAGAGAAGAGGCAGGGAAGGTATAGCTCATCCCATCATAAAAGAGAATGCATGAGTGACAAAATGTGTTTGAGTGGGTTTTGCTGCTGCTAAGTGAGGAGAGGTGCAAAACCAACTGGAAGTGCAGTAAGAGATAGTGTAGAGGGAAAAGGTGGCTATGTAATAGCATCTGCTTCACAGTTACAATAAGGGAAGTCAACCCATGTCTCTGAGAGGATTCAAAGGAGCCCAAGAAGTTCAGTTTCCCCCCACACAATATTTCAGTGCCATTTGGGTCTCTAATGCCCCTAAACACCTTCATCCATGTGCCGAATTAATGTTGATAAATGCAAACTAAAGCACACTGGAAAGCATAATCCCAGCTATACCTATAAAATGATGGGGTGTAAATCAGCTGTTACCACTCAAGAAAGAGATCTTGGAGTTATGGATAGTTCTCTGAAAACATCCACTCAATGTGCAGCGGCAGTCAAAAAAGTGAATAAAATGCTGGGAATAATTAAGAAAGGGATAGATAATAGGACAGAAAATACCATGTTGCCTCTATATAAATCCATGGTATGCCTACATCTTGAATACTGTGTGCAGATGTGGTTGCCTCATCTCAAAAAAGACGTATTGGAATTAGAAAAGGTTCTGAAAAGGACAATAAAAATTATTAGGGATATGGAATGTATGAGGAGAGATTGATAAGACTGGGACTTATCAGCTTGGAAAAGAGACGGCTAAGGGGAGATATGACTGAGGTCTATAAAATCATGACTGGTGTAGAGAACGTAGATAAGGAAGTGCTGTTGTTTACTCCTTCTCATAACACAAGAACTAGGAGTCACCATATGAAATTAGTAGGCATCAGGTTTAAAACAAACAAAAGGAAGTATTTCTTCACACACTACACAGTCAACCTGTGGAACTCCTTGCCAGAGGATGTTGTGAAGGCCAAGACTATCACAGGGTTCAAAAAAACTAGATAAATTAATGAAGGATAGGTCCATCAATGGCTATTAGCCAGGATGGACAGGGTTGGTGTCCCTAGCCTCTGTTTACCACAAGCTGGGAATGAGTGACAGGGAATGGATCACTTGATGATTACCTGTTCTGTTCATTCCCTTTCGGGCACCTGGCACTGGCCACTGTCAGCAGACAGGATACTGGGCTAGATGGATCTTTGGTCTGACCCAGTAGGGCCATTCTTATGTATATCTATCTTTAGACACTAGCACATTACAGTAAGACCTGTTGAGAACTTTACTTTGCAGAGTATTGACTCTACAGACCATAAATCCTACTTTAGTAAATCTTAAATCATGTATCACTGATATGATAAGCCATCAGCTTTCTTGGCCTGCTGTGCCAATGTCACATGAAGAGCCTTATCCTTCAGGATACTAAGTGCTTTCAACTCCCATTCATGTCAGATGCCCAGTACCTTCCAGTGGGTGCTCTGCACCCTACAGGATTGGACTCTGTCTACATTTCAAAAAGGCTGGTCTAAATGCCAAAGAAGATTCTACAAATGAAGCATCCATAGATGGAATAACTTGACTGTTATTAAATGGTGGCTCTTGAATTGTAGATAAATTGCCTTTAAAATGTCATTTCAATAACATAGTTACAAGAGCAGAGGAAGCATCTGAAAAATACTGTCTTTATTTTTTTAAGATTATTCTCCTACAACAAAGAATAACAACAACAAAAAAAAGTATCAGTAAAATAGCTAGTGACCTGGCAATATGATGTGCCAAGTTACAGTCCAAAGAAACTGCCCATGGTTGAGTAATAAACCACTGAAAATTGGAGTTTTATAATGGAATTCTGATGCCGTAATAAATGGTCCTCAGCTTAACACAGGGTTTGATTGAATTCAAGGATTCAGCCTGCATCATAAATGCAGGACTACAGATTAAGCAATTTACTAACAGTAGCAATAGCTCAAAAATAAATTCAACTTTTTATTTAATCAAAAATCTTGTCATGGAATACATAAATAGGATATTTCACTTAATAAAAACATTTAATTTAAAAACAGTATTATGGTAGTAGGATGTCTGCTTTGCACATAATGTAGGAAGACAGAGAGTGGCTGTGTCCCCCACTTTTTAAATTTACGTGTAGAGAGGAAAAATACATAGCTGTGGATGATGGTGTAATAGAATTTATTTTCACCAGAACAGGAATGACCCATAACTCATGCGTGGCAGAGCTTAAAATGAATTATGGAGGTCATTCTTTCATGTGAGGAAATGAATCGCATTACACCTTGCCCCACTTTTATGTGTTTTGTTATTAGCAGACTGGATGCGATTTTAATTATCTGTTGCTTTACTTTTCTTTCATTTTACTTTTTCAAATAAATATTGATGAAGGGTGTGTCAGATGAAGGTTACTAAGTTAGGGCCTGATCCTATGAACTGTTCTCAAGCCACGTTCATAAGTATCTCACTGATATCAGTGGGAGTATTCGTGAGTTAAAAATATAACAGTGTGGTATGATAGGTATGCACCCTGCACTGGCTAACTGGAGATAGCAAGCTAAGGCATCTGGTTGCACCTGGGCCTGGTCAGATTAAGATGAAGCTAAGATGGGGAAGGAGCTGGATGGTGAGCATAAGTGTGGCAGTGCTTCCCGCAGCTACCAGTGGCGGGGAACGGCGAACCGCGGCCACTGAGAGCTGTGGGTGGCCATGCTTGCAGACAGTCAATGTAAACACAGTTTTGCAGCCTGCCAGTGGATTACCCTGAGGGGGTGTGTGCGGCAGGTTGCCCACCACTGGCATAAAGGGAGGAAGCTAAGGTCAGAGAGAGGCTGCAGGGAGAGAGGGGCCCAGAACTCTGCACTACCTCTCTAGTTGCTAGAGAGTGAAGAAAGGGCATGAAGAAGTAGGTGTGCAGTAAGCTCTGGAAGAAACTGTGAAAAAGGGCCTGAAGGAAGACTAAGGTAGAAAGAAGTCCCAGGAGGCAGTGAGGCGTCTAAGGGCTGGTCTTCACTATGGGGAGATCGATGCTGCTGCAATGCAGCAGGTGTCGGTTTAGCGGGTTTAGTGAAAACCTGCTAAATCGATGGTCTCCGGTTGACCCCAGTACTCCAGCTCCCCGAGAAGAGTAAGGGAAGTATATGGGAGATGTTCTCCCGTCGACACAGCACAATGAAGACACTGTGGTAAGTCAACCTAAGCTGCGTTGACTCCATCTACGTTATTCACGTAGCTGGAGTAGCGTAACTTAGGTTGACTTACCCTGGTAACATAGACAAGGCTTCAGGGAGCAGATTGTAGCTGTGTGCTACAGGGTCCCTGGACTGAAATTCAGAGGAGAGGGAGGGTCTGGGTTCCTTTACTGGCCGCTGCGGAAGGAAGTGAGGAAACACCCTGACACAAGAAAGACTGCTGAATTTGTAGCCAGAGCTCTAGGGGAAAAACTCTGAGAGGTATGCTCCACACAAGAGCGGGAGGACAGCCTTACAGAGCCTGGGAAGGGATAAAAAATTATGTATGTTTTTTGAGTTTAGCTTATTGGACTCTTTAGTCCCTCCTTCCAGAGTAAACAAATGTGACTTGGTCGGAGGGCTGAGTCATGAGAAGAGGCAGACCACAGTGGGACTGTAGGCAGTGGGGCAGTAGGGAAGAAGAGCCTGCTATGTCAGGCCCGGCCACAAGGAGGTGTTCTAGCTATGAGTCCACTCCTCCACATGTGAGTTGCAGGACTGGCCCTATAGTTTTCCTAGGATTCAGCCAGGAAGGAAGCAAAAATATATGTCATTAAACATATAGAAGAAGTGAAATTATTGGTTTTAATTTTTCTTTTTTAAAACTGTATTTGAAAGCTACCTTCTCTCCAGTGTTGAAAGTAATTTGGATGCAATATACAGTAATTATTTAAGAAAAACTGCCACTGAAATCTATCACACTTTTGCATTTGTAAAGGTGGCTGAATCTTTCCCTTATTTAGTAGCCAGAATTTTAACCCTTCTTTTTTTGGTAAGTTTTTTAACGGAAATTATAACGTGCACAACATTGAGACAAAGCTTTATTTAAGATGGTCTTTATGACATTGATGTCTGACTGATGGCATATTAATTGTATTGTTATGACAAGCCTGTTAACAAACATTTACAGTCAGTACAATGGTGTGTTAACCAAGATGAAAATTTAAACCAGAAGCTAACAAACTGCAGCATGCTCTCATTTTTATACTTTAATGTTCCATTCTGTATTCTTTGCCTATTTAAAACTCCTATTAATTTCAAGTGGTTCAATCCATTTGAGGCTGGAGTGGGTTTATGTCCCATATAGTTAGGACTCAATCCTATTTCTATTTAAATCAGCTTGAATTTTGCCATTAACCTCAGCAGGATTGGGTACTTAGAGACCACGATATTGCAGTAAACCTTACCTGAGAACTCTCTAAAATAGATATTATAGACCATAAGATCTATTCAGTTCATTCTTAGCATTATCACATTATATCAGTGATGCAGAAAAACCATAGCTCTCTTGATTAATTTTTGCCAATAGCACTGATTTCCGTGGTAGTTTTGGAGGGGTTAGAGATGGGAGTACAATGATTGTAGTACAGGAACCTTTAGGGTATGACTGCACTACAATTAGCGGCCCTTTGGCTGGCCTGTGCCAGTTGACTGTGGCTCACGGAGCTTGGGCTAAGTGACTGTTTAACTGCAGTGTAGATGTTCAGGTTCAGGCCTGAGCTCTGGGATCCTGCTACCCCACTGGGTCCTGGAGTCTGGACTCTAGCCTGAGCCTGAACATCTACACCACAATTAAACAGCACCTTAGGCCCAGCTCTGCAAGTAGGCTGACATGGGCCAGCCCTGGGTTTTTAATTGTCATTTAGACATACCCTTAAAGAACCTTTTGCCATAGAAATCTAGAAGTAAGAATTTACCAGGAAGCACCTTTGGACATTTAACATGTGATTTTTATGTATTTTATTCAAATACCAGTTCATAATTAGGAACACCTTCAGACTAAAGGTAGGACCTCTATAAACAATTAAGGCTTGGATTTTCAAAGGAACCTACGAGTTAGGTGCCCAAATCCCACTGAAATATGATGTGCACAATCTGCAGTCTGTGAAACCCTCCTTATTGTCCCCACTTTGAATTAATAATAAACTGTTCAGCCTGTCTCTGAAATTCAGATTGCCGGCATCACAAATATGGATTTTAAATCTGCATCACATCTTCATTTAAAGAAACATAGAGCAGTGTCCAGGGTTGTAAATGTGTGTGCTGTGGTATTTTGTCATTAGTGTTGAACAGCATTTCTCTTGTTCAGCACCACTGGAAGCACCATCATAAGCTGTGTGTGTGTGTGTGTGTGTGCATGCACATGTGGTTTTTCACTCTGCTACCAGTGAGTTTTGTAAAATTCTAATATTCCAGAAGCCGCTATGTAAGCTTTCAGGTAGAGGGGAAATAATACAATTTCTTCTGGTCAGCTCAGATATAATTATATGAAGGTTTATATAATAAGGCTGTGATGGACAGCAGGCAACATAATTATCTAAAAATTACCACAGCTAAAGAGCAAGTTAATGAGACAACCATTCAATGCAGGAATACTGATTTCAAGAGGAAAACTACCCTTAGTTTTGAGAAGCAGGATAACAGAGACTAATCATAATTGACATACCACTAAAGTATTGTTTGACCTCTGTCCCTTTGAATCTGACCTTATTTTTGAAAATATAAATATCTTTAAAAGTCAAGCAAGCCTTCAAGGTCATTTCAAAGTCACTATCTTCAAAGTCTGACATAATCTTCCTTTTGACCCTCTTTTATAATATAGAAAATTAGCTAAATTGATTTGGGCCTGATAGGTACTGATATTACTTTTTCTTTAATGTAGTTAAACATTTATGCATCAATCAACAATGTTTCTGGCATATTGGCACAGACAACCCTTAATGTTTTTTGGAAGACAACATACTCTCCTATACATCTGCTTGTATAGTACCTCAGCATATAATCATGAATTTATCCTCTCACAACCCTTGAGAGGTAGGGAATTATTTTTCCTATTTTAGAAACAGGGAAACAGAGGCACTGAGAAATTAAGTGACTTGCCTATGGTTACACAGAGAACCTTTGCCAGAACCACAAACTGATCCCAGTCTGGTACCTTATGTACAAGACTAACCTTCCTCTCTGGCCAAATTGAGGCACCCAATCCTGTTCTCAGTGAAATCAACATCGAAGTTGGTGCAAACTCACTGTAAACACAATCCCATTGCACCACTTGTTTAGCAGTTTGCTTACAATCACTTGGACAGTTATTCTTGGATTATTCAGATTGACTATGACGAGAATGGTTTGAAAAATTTAGATGGGTTGGGCTGATATAGTTATCTTACACAATGTATGAGAGGATTCTGAAGTTAGGTTCTGAGAGCTACTCTCAAAGCAAATGAAGATTTAGGCCTAATAGACCTGATGTCAAATCTTTGAAGAAAGCAAGATCTATATTCCTCACCCCCACTCCTCATGCCCATTTAGTCATCTCTAGATGAAAAGAAGCTACCTGGTAGGACGGAATATTTTTGCCCACACAAAAAAGTATATTGGAAACTTGGCATTAGAGCACCACCCAGAGGACAGTTTATATTATAAATGACATTTGTGGCACTTGCTGAGGAAAAGGTGCACACAAACTGGTAGCATCTGATAGAAATACACAGAATTTAATTCAGTCCAATTTCAAATGATTAAGCAGTTAGCCTGGCTTTGGTTTTACTTCTCAGGCATGTATCAGTGGCTTGTCTGGCATCTTGTTGTCCTTTCTTACCTTTATAACATTTGAAAAATTACTACTTGCCTGTATATTATCAACTTGGTTGTGAAGTTTAGCATAAGGTTAATACACTGTGTCCAACGCCACAACATTTCAGATACAGAAAAGTGTCCTTGTAGATTTGCCCGTAGAAACCATTTAAATTCTATTTATCTGAACAACTTCTCTCCAGCTATAAGAATACTAAGAGCAACTGCCATTCTCTTTTCTCTTTAGGCCTTTCTCCCCACTAATTCTGGCTGTATCAGTGACTCTTTATTTTTCTGCCTCACTTTGCACATCTGTGTAACAGGGATATTAATACTTACTTATCTTAAAGGAGTGTTGTGGGGATGCATTAGATCATATTTGTGCAGCACGTGTATGAACATGTAAAGTGCTAAGGACCTGATCCAATGTTCATTGAAATCAATGGCAAGACTTCAGTGGGCACTGGATCAGGCCCAATCTGATCCATTTACAGGACAGATTATGCAGCCTCCTCTGACAATATTGCCAGTAGCAACATCATTGACGCAAATGTTTTATAGACTGGCAGGTGGTAGGAGTCTTGAAAAGCAGTAATACTCACATGTCATCCCTCTCCCTTTAGAAAACAAGTACACAATCTTTGAGATGCACCTGGTTTCCAGCAAAGCCCTTGTTTGCTAATTTCCACAAATAAGCCCAGGATTCTCCAAAATGGAGATGTGTTAATTCTTGGATTGGCAGATTTCTGTCTGGTGCCTGACTAATCTACTTTTACAAACCATGTATTTCATGTCAGATTTCACCTCTTAGAATTCTGCCATTCCAGTACGTGACATGTTCCATCCAGTTCTTTTACTTATTCTTCTGCAAATATTTGGATGGAGGGAGCCTGTCAACTCCCAACTGATTTATAGAAGTTCCTCCTACAGTGTCTTGAGGAGATGTAAGCATGTTAACATTGTACAACAGAGATCTCATTAACACAAAAGTGAATAAATCAGCATATGGCATAGCCATACAAAGAAACATATGGTAGCCCACCATCAATTTATGGTAGCTCACATTTGCCATAAAAAAAATTTCAAGTAGAAAAGATATAGATGAAACTTCTATGCATGGCCCTTGATTCAAAGGGATGGATGCTGTTGTGGCTGAGCCATAGGGCAGTGATTCAGAACTCTTGGGTTCTCTTTCTGCCCACGTCAGTCACAGGCTTCCTGTTATGACCTTGGGAAAGTAAACAGGCCAGTATTTTCAACAGTGGCCTGGGCTTTTACGTGCACCAATTTGCAAGTATCCAACCAAGACACTTTGGGTTTGATTTTTTCCATGATTAATCTGAATCCAGTTGGATAAAGCAAGTCGCTTTGGCACCCCAGTTATTGTATTATCTGCTCAATAATATTTTAGTATTGCTTCCTAAATGATGGCTTTGTTAAAAAACAAATTTAAAAAGAGCAGAACTAGGGGAAAAAAAAGTCCACAAGTTTGTGGGGAGAAAGCTTAAAAAAATTCAGTTTCTTTACATTTTTGATAAGAAAAGAAGCAGTAAAATTGTCATTCACTGTGGAAAAATCAGTTTTGCCCAGAAGATAGACATTTATCACTTTTTCTGCAGAGCTGTGTTTGTTGCCACAAACAACAACAACTTTGCCCCAGAACAGGTTTGTAAATGTGAAGATATACAATTTCAAATGCAAATATTCATGGGGTGAACACAGGTTGTTTTGCCAAGATATATGTAGCATCTCACATGCTTCTTGTTTTGGATAGATGTATGCTAGAGATAGGCAAACCCTTGGAAAATGATAAATGAAACTAGTTATGAGGGCAACTCTCTAGCTTTGAGTATAGCTTATAATGTGAGTCGTGCCATGTGCCTAAGGCAAATCTTTAAAGCTATTCACCCTTTATACCCCAAGGCACTTAAAGGGTTAAAAGGTTTAAACATGAACAACTTTTCATAGTCGTCTTTCACACTACATATGAGGAAATGTTTGCACAAACACTATACTGCAGGACCTTCTCTTAAGGCTCAAGATAAACCAATGAGGCTGTGTTTGGATCCAGATTAGATTTACACTCGAGTTTGAGGCTGAATCAGGGTTCATGTTCAGTTTTGGGAGTTAAATCCTGCAACCTGTTAAATTTTAGATTCAAACAGTGCAAATCTCATGGTGGATCAGTTTCTACTGCCTTGAACAGTAGGGATCTTGCATCTGCTCTCAACACTTTCCACTATCAAGGGCTGAAATCTCTCAACCAGCTGTTCTTACCAAGGTTTCAGATGAATCTCAACCAGAAAGTAAGCCCCTTCCAGTTTTGGTTCTAACCACAAATCTTAAGAGCAAGTTTGGATCCAGGAATTCAAACTATATTCTCCTGAAATGAAGGGATTTGCGATTTTGACTTTAGGCCATCTGTACTTTAAAAGGAGAGCAATACAGAAAAATAACTAGAGCTATAATCCTTCTCTTTAGAGCTCTGCGTGGCTATACAAATGTGTATCTGTATCCGATCTATGATTTGCAGGTAATTTTTGTGGACAATCACAGATATCTGTGGATTTGCAGGGCTCTATTCTGGGGGCTGGGCTGAGGTTTCGAGGCATCTCCCCCTGCTGGAGCCCAGTCAATGAGAGCCACTTGAGCAGCTGTGGGGAGCCGGCGCGGAGTTGCGGACCCTCCACCTGCCATTGGCTAGGTGGGGAGCTCTCAGGCCCCCCCCCACACACACCGCAGCAGGTGGAGAGTCCACTGCGGCTCCCCACAGCTCCCCAGCTGGGTTCCATGCTGGTCTGGGTGGTGGTGGTGGGGAGACCTGTGGAGCTGCCTGGGGGTTGCTCGGGACCCCACCCAGGGCAGGTGGAGGGTCCGCCGCAGCTCCCCAAGCTGCCCGCCCTTACCTGGCTGGCTCTTACCATGGCCAGGCTGTGGCTTTGAGCCGCCCCCATTCCCTGCTGGAGCCAGGTCAGGGAGAGCTGCACTGGCAGCTGTGGGAAGCCATGACGGACCCTCTACCTGCCCTGGGAGGGGAGCCTGAGCAACATCCCACCCAATGTCCCAGCACCTCCCCTCTCCCCCAGGCAGGTGGAGGGGCCCGGGCTCCCCGCAGCTGCCAGCACAGCTCTCCCCAACCCAGCTCCGGCGGTGAGGCATTTGGTGGTTGGGGGAGGAACACAGATTATGGGCATCATTGGGAGTACTTTATATGCAGAGAGAATGTTAGACCCTTTGATGGATATCTTTGATGAATACCAGAAAACAATATGCAGAGGCTGCAGAATTTATTTGGATCCTCTCTAAGGAAACCCATTTTTAAATAGTGTATAAGGCAATATCTCGTATATCTATTTAGCTGAAGCTAGGGAAGTAGCTGATAAGTATCATCACATCAAATAACTCTACTGATAGGATTCTACACTCTCAGGTTTTTATGACCTCCATTTTCACATGCAGAAATAAATGCAAAATCAAAGATTTCAAAAAAGGAAGACATGGTAAGATCAAAATCTCTAGTAAGCTCCCAACTCCAAGATTTTGTCATCTGTTAATTATTAGTCATTTTAATGTGCCTGTGATATCACTGTTGCTAATACTCTATAAAATGTTGCCAAAATTGTGCTCCCACAATTAGGATACTCTGATTTCATATATATTGCTATAAAATAAATAAATATTATAACGAAAAAACAAATGTTGGAAAAGATGTTTAGACGCTTAAGACAATGTGATGATAAAAACTCTTATGAGGCCTGTCCCTTTCGTGGAATACTTACAGTTAACATTGCAAACATTAGTTGGCACACATTGAAAGCATGCCTCCAGTTGTGATACAGAACCATTCGATAATTCTTCCTAACTGTCAAAAGCCACCTACACAATGTCTGAAATGAAAAGTACAAATTGTATCAGGGCCACTAAATGTGTACAAATGGGCATAGCACTGCCAAGACAAAGTGGCAGATATCTTTATAGAGCAGATGGTTACCTCATAGTCAATTTTAAATTTCTGAACCATTCCAAGCTCCATGAACATCCGGAGAGCTGCAGTAATCATGGCATCCACGTCGAGTGAAAAGTCATCAAAATGGATATTGTCAATGCCAAGCTCTGACACCAGTGGTATGTTCGCTCCCTAGAAATGATAAAGAGAAAGGGAAACTCTTTGTTCAAAATTCAGGGTTTTTTCCTTTGTCTGATTCTTAGAACAAATTTATTATGTCAACCCTGACCTGCAAATACACTCTATTAGATCTAAAATTCAACTTGAACTTTTGTTGCCCTAAGCAAATAAGGGGAAAAAAATCTAATCTGAGTAGGAAACATGCTTACCATCAATACTGGAGCCCATATGTAGAATATAGACTATAATAGCTATCCTCTTTACAGTTATCAGAGGGGTAGCCGTGTTAGTCTGGATCTGTAAAAGCAGCAAAGGATCCTGTGGCACTGTCATAAGTAGATAGGTAAGGTAAGGGTTAAACCTCTCAACCACCCTGGAACGTCTGCAGTGGCAACAAATCCAGGAGCTGTGCACCAACTTCGCACCATTGTTCTCAGCCACTCCAGGACTGACTGAACGGGCATACCACTCCATTGACACAGGTAATGCTCACCCAATTAGAACACCACCCTACCGGGTGTCCCCTCACGCACAAGCTGCTATAGAGCGGGAGATCCAGAACATGCTACAGATGGGTATAATCCGCTCATCTACCAGTGCATGGGCATCTCCAGTGGTTCTGGTACCCAAACCAGATGGGGAAATACGCTTTTGCATGGACT
>NC_133778.1:36233998-36322191 GCF_003597395.2 Chelonoidis abingdonii | reverse complement strand
TCCTGACCTGGTGGCAGCCTATCAGATCTAAGCTGGAGATTAAGCTTAGAGGACTTCATGCTAGTACCTCATATTTGAACTCTAAGGTTCAAATCGAGGAATTATACTATGACAGGCACCTTATAGACTAACAGACATTTTGGAGCATGCATCCTATGAAGTGGGTATTCACCCATGAAAGCTCATGCTCCAAAACGTCTGTTAGTCTATAAGGTGCCACAGGGTCCTTTGCTGCTCTTTACAGCTATTATAGCAACACAGTATATTCTAGTGCAAATGACAATGGTCAAATGCAACAAACATCTGGACAGCCAGCACCTGTGAATTTTAACTACTACCTTTCAGAAATGGAGAAGTAAATACACCATCCTGCAGAGTTTCTCTAGCCAAATTTCCTTACAGCCTGTAGTTGTACAATTGTCCACTGTTATATACATAAAAGGGTAATACAAGGGTAAGACAAGATATTTCTAGTGTAAATATTTTTCAAATTTAAACAAAGTTGTTTGGAGCATTCAGTTCATTTTAGAAATACATTTGCTTTTTGTAAGTATAACACTGTATTGTCTTTTTTAAAAAATGGAAGAGTGAGTTTTTTATGCAAAATAGTACAATAGCGCACACTATTCTCTCTGCAATTATTGCATTTGTGCACCCAAATAAGTTAAATGTATATGGATACAGCTAGTGTGGAAGCTAACTAGCCATTTGCACACAAGTACCTGATTTGCCCACGCAGTCTTTTTTTTTTTTTTGATGATTTAAAAAAAACCTGTATATTTCAATCTTACATCTCCATTTTTGAAAACTCATTGGTTATAAACCTGGAGTGCTAGCAATACACACAACCTTTTCTTAAACACAAGTGCCTGCTAATAACTTTACACTAGGCTCAACCTAGTTCAACCCCACCATGCAATACGAGATGGTGTGAACTTGCCACAATACAGTACAAATGTTGGAATGTTAAAGTAGCAGGTAATGGCCCACTAAAATAAAAAGTTATTTTTAATTCCATATCTAATGGAGGGGGCGTCAGTAGCACAAAAAATCACCATGACCAGTGCTAGCTGAAAGGGGTTCACCAATCTAGAACTGAATTGGCAAGGGAAACTGAACGACCTTTCCAGGACATGGCTGAACTTCTGCAGGATACATGTGGGGAAGTAAAAGCAGCAGAGAATCCTGTGGCACCTTATAGACTAACAGACGTTTTGGAGCATGAGTTTTCGTGGGTGAATACCCACTTCGTTGGATGCATGTAGTGGAAATTTCCAGGGGCAGGTATATATATGCTAGCAAGCAAGCTAGAGATAACGAGGTTAGTTCAATCAGGGAGGGTGAGGCCCTGTTCTAGCAGTTGAGGTGTGAAAAACACCAACAGAAAGAAAACGGTTCTGTAAGTTGGCAAGCCATTCACAGTCTTTGTTCAACCCTGAGCTGATGGTGTCAAATTTGCAGATGAACTGAAGCTCAGCAGTTCTCCTTTGAAGTCTGGTCTGAAGTTTTTTTTGCTGCAGGATGGCCACCTTAAGGTCTGCTATATGGTAGCCAGGGAGGTTGAAGTGCTCTCCACAGGTTTTTGTATATTGCCATTCCTATATCTGATTTTGTGCCATTTTACCTTTTCCGTAGAGACCTGGTCCAATTTGGCGATGTAACATAGCAGAGGGGCATTGCTGGCATATGATGGCGTATATTACATTGGTGGACGTGCAGGTGAATGAACCGGTGATGGTGTGGCTGATCTGGTTAGGTCCTGTGATGGTGTCGCTGGTGTAGATATGTGGGTAGATATGTGGTGTAGATATGTGGGGAAGCTGGCTTTGCTACTATCTCAGCTATCTCTGCTCTGGAAACACAGGACTTCAGTTTTCAGCAGTTTAGCATCTTCCATAGGAGCAAATCCTGAAAGCTTCTGAACATCTCCCATTTTATATCCGTGAGAGTTACAGATGCTTGACATCTCTTATGATTTGGCTAATGAGCACTAAAATCATTTTTTAAATAGAGAAAATGACAATTATTATAAAATGCTGTAGATGTGAAATATGAATTGTTGTCGTAGCCATGTCAGTCCCAGGATATTGGAGAAACAAGGTAGGTGAGGTAATATCTTTTATTGGACCAATTTGTGTTGGTGAGAGAGACACGCAGTGTAAGATTGAAAGTTTGTCTCTCTCATCAATAGAAATTGGTCCAATAAAAGATATTACCTCATCCACCTTGTCTCAGCAGTTATGACCCAATTTCACATCTACAAAATCTCTGCTATGCTGAATTTCAAAGAGCTACTAGACAATGGCAAAGTTTCTTATGGTTCACTCACTCTTCAAAGTTTCATCAGGCTGTTTGCGATGTATGTGGAGTTTCATTCCTCCATTAATACATGCATTATTTGTGATAAATGCAGTCTTTGCAAAATGCTGCTGGAAGCAATACATCTGGGCCTTTTTTTAACTGAATGTTGTACGGAAGTTTATTGGCATGAACTTCAAAAGTGCTGGCAACAAAAGAGCTATGTTAGAAGTGGAGCTGGCTGAAATTTTTTCACCAAAAAATGTGATGCAACAAAAATTTGTTGCTGGAAAATTTTTTACTTTTCAACATAAACCCAAAAATCTAAGACAAAAAGTCAAAAAATATCTGTGGAAAAATTTTAAAGACAATTGGGGCGGAAAAAAAAGTTTCAATCTTTCACAGGAAAGATGCATTGTCCAGGCAACTCTAATTCAAAGGGAGATATTTGATGCTGTAGCTCAAATACACTATCATCATTTTCTTCTCTCTTTTGTCAAAGAACAGAGTAGCAACGATATATTCCAAATCTATAACAAACTGACCCACTGGATATTAATAAAGCAAATCAAAGGAAATTTCTTCCCATATCAGTCTTAAACTTTTAAATATTTATGAGACTTTATATCCCTAAATTTAACAGGAGTGTCATAATCTATAACTGGATTAATAGGCAGCAGATAACATTTGTATAAAAGAACCATTTGCTTTACAACAGCAATAAAGGAAACAATAGAATTATGAGTGCTGAAGCTAATTTGAATAATGTTTAAAAAAATGACATGTTGTTGTGTGGCTGCAGCAGTGTGCTGGCTGCACCTGGCATTGTCTGTCCTCACTTTCTTATATCTGTGCTGCAGCAGTCTGGGTTTATAAAGGAGGGGTCATCAAACTACTACTACTTTTTTTTTTTTTTTTTTTAATTACAAAGGTATAAAAATATCCACTATCTAGAATGTTAAACACGTACAGCCCTGAACCCTCAGAATTCCCAGGAGACTTCCTGTACAGCAGGGTGAATTTCACTGAATTTCTTTTGCAACAAACAAAAAATCTAAAAAAAATTCTCTTCTTGGAGGACAGGTGGGATTAAGGCTCCAGGGACTGGATTAATGGGGTAAAATTTGTAAGGGTGCCTCCTGATTTAGAAGCCACTGAAAGTCAATTTGAGAGACTTAATTTCAATAGGCTTTCAATGGGATTTAGGCTCCTAGTCACTTGGGCACTTTTTTGAAAATTTTACCCCTCATGAGTAAATATTTGTATCTTTCTCAGAATGACTGAGAACATCATTATGTACTGAAGTCTTTTTCCCCTACTACAGGCAGGATAATACAAATACCTTCATTTAGTCCTTATTCAGGGAAGAGTCACATAATCTTACCATAATCAGAAATGTACATGTCCTCATTGGTTGTAGCCAAACTGGGCTCAAAACAAAGATTTGATTTAAACACAAATTGTTTTCATGATCCCTCTTAACACATAAGGCCCAATTATTCTTCTCTTTAAAAAGCTACAGGAGGGCCAAAATTTCCTGTCACCTTCAGACCAAAGAACTTCCAGTGTATCATTCACTCCTGTGGGTGGATCTCAGCAGCCTATGGCGGAGGCTGGGGACCATAAAATCATAGGGTTAGAAGGGAACGCAAGGGTCGTCTAGTCCAACTCCCCTGCCAAAATGCAGGATTTGTTGTGTCTAAACCATCCAAAACAGATGGGTATCCAGCCTCCTTTTGAAAACCTCCAGTGAAGAAGCTTTTACCACCTCCCTATATAGTCTGTTCTTACAGTTAGGAAGCTTTTCCTGAGATTTAATCAAAATCTGCTATGTCGTAGTTTGAACCCATTGCCTCTTGTCCTGCGTTCTGTGGCAAGAGAGAACAACTCTTCTCCACCATTTTTTATGGCAGCCTTTCAAGTACACTTCTACCCCGATATAACGCTGTCCTCGGGAGCCAAAAAATCTTACCGCATTATAGGTGAAACTGCGTTATATCAAACTTGCTTTGATCCACTAAAGCGCGCAGCCCCTCCCTCCCTGGAGCTCTGCTTTACCACCTTATATCTGAATTTGTGTTATATCAGGTTGCGTTATATCACGGTAGAGGTGTACTATGAAGACCACTGTCATGTCACCCCTCAATCTCCTCTTTTCCAAACGAAACATATCCAGTTTCTTCAGCCTTGCTCATATGGCTTGCATTCCATCCTTTTGATCATCTTTGTTCCTTGCCTTTGAATTCTTTCCAGTTTCTCCACATCCTTTCTACAAATTTGTGACCAAAGTTGGACACCGTATTCCAGCTGAGGCCTAACCAGAGCCGAGCAGAGTGATACTATCACTCCTCATGACTTGCATGCTTTGCCTCTATTAATGCAAACTTAAATTACATTTGTTTTTGCAACAGCATTGCACTGCTGACTCATGTTGAGGTTATGATCCACTACAACTCCCAGATCCTTCTCAGGGATCATCCAAGATCAGAGCATGTGGACCAGAGCTCTGGCTGCCTTTGTCCTGAAGTGTAAGGTGGGTGGTGGTGCTGGCAAGAGCTTTAGGTGCTGACTTTCCCCCTGTTGGTGCCCATTTAGGGTTTGACACAGTCAGGCCCTTTTTCCTCCTCATTTCCTTGCTGCTTTTATTTTAATGTACAAATATCATCAAATGACTTTATAACATACATACGACAAGTGAACTGCTAGGAAATGAATGACTGAGCCCTGCTGAATCAATGTATAAAAGCTGGAATAATGGTCAGGGAGGCTCACTGAAGGCCAGTAGTTTTGTTAGGACTCCAGCATCAGAAATTAAATGTAACAAGAGGGGATATGCTAAGGGTATATAAAATTTAGCCTCTGGTTTTGGCTATTGTCAGAGACAGCACAGTGGAATGGATGGATCACTGGTTTGATCCTAAGCTTCTATAGCTATATAAGGTGGGGGCAGAACCTAAACAAAGAAACTTTTTAGAAAATCAAGATTTGGGAAGCACTGAGAGTTTATTATTTCAGCCGAAAGGTAAACTCTGGTGCTTATACCTCAGCAATGCTGGAGACAAGCATTTTATCATGTTTTCTGTTCTTAGAACATATTGGCTGTGTAGATTTTGTTTCTTTATGTTGTTAGAGTATAACTAGATGAAAAAAGATAGATAAATATTTATTCACTTGTGTTCTTACAGACTGTGTGTGTGTGTGTATATATATATAATATTATACAATCAGCTTCTGCAGTAAAAAAACACACACAGCATTTTAAAGTGTTCATACTGTAGGAGCTGAAAAAAGCAATCACATGCAGGGAAAGAGCAAGCAAGCAAGCAAACCAAAATGGGAAACGTCTGCTAGTCTCACTAAGTACATTTTCCATACTGGAAATAAACCTGGTGTCACATTTAGCCTGGTGAATGTTCCTGCAAACAACTTTTACTTTTACTCTTATTTTCAGTTTGAATAATATATCGCATTAAAACTGGCACACTGGCCAAAACTGCAATCTCGCCCTTGAAAAGATTTGCAAAATATATTACTAAATATTAAATACCCTCAAATTCATTAACAAAACCAGATGTTTTTAAACCACTTTTGGGAAAAATATTTCCCCTACTGAATAATTTGTGGATGGCTGTTGGTCAAAAGCTCATGGCAAGTGCCTTTCTATTTTGAGACTTAGAAATATTTACCACTGTCTCAAAATTGTGTTACTTTACAGGTTTCCCAAATGGCCTCACAAACCAAAGTTCTTCTAGATAAGAGAGGACTCTTCTTTTCCAGCACCAAAGCTGCATCAAACTCTAAATTAACATAACACTAGTCTACTCTTCTCCGCTAGCCTGATATACAGACAAGAGATCAGGGTCAAGACATGGTTTATCGACAGAGATAATTCTAGGAAGGAGAACTCTTACACAGGGAGAAATTAGAACATAGTGGAAACACATAAAACAGTTACCTGGAACATTAAGTAGTGTTATTCAGTTTTGTAGCTCTTTTTGAGACAGGAGGTGGGCAGCTATAGCAATGACTGTAATCTCTCTTGTCTCCTGAACTGCTCCTTGTCTAGTCATGATTCACAGAAGCCAGTGCACACTGGTAAACAGCACTAGGAATTTCTTTCACAAACTTCCTACAGATCAGATCATAACAGTAGTCATTCAAATAATTAGAATTGTTTATTTACACAGATCTAAATTTGGGTTTCCCATTGATAATAAGAACACAGTGCAGGGGATCGTACTATATCTTGCAGTGAAATCTGGGAATTGTAAGATATTTTAGGTTGATCTTTGACAATGGAACATCCTTAGTCTTCCTCTATTCTATATATGACACATTCAAATTTGCAGCAGATTCTGCAGTATCCTGCTTATAAAATATTCACTGCTATGGTGGCCATCTCACCAAGTGGACAGAGTGGATTGACACTTGAGAGACATGGATACTGTTCTTAGCTCTGCCAATGGCCTACTGTGTGGGCTTCATCTGTGTCTCAAATACCTTTATTTCTTTACACAGAAGGCCCCATAAAAACTACCTGCATATTTTATATGTGCAAAGATATGTAAAGATACTTTTAAGTGAAATGTCTTTATAAGCAGACATTGTTATTAACTGTAGTGGGCCAAACTTTGCTTCCATTTACAACTGCACAAGGCCAAACTCAGTGTCTCCAAGGTGTGGCACATCTGAAATATCTTTTTGCATCTCTCTCTGAAGAGAATGGAGCTAATTGTTTTAGATCAGGGATATTTTAATGCCCAGAGCAAAGGTGGTCTTAAAGGTCTCCATCTGCCACTGCATCCTGCTGATGGTATATCTCTGCCCTTCATGATTGTGAATCAGCATCTCCTCCCAAGTGATCTGCAGCAGCAGAAATAGGACTATTCTAAAGAGAATTTTTGACTATTTATAGTAAAAGGAGTGAACGGGGAATAGAATCAAGGAGAATCTGCATGTCTTCTGTCTGGATTTGAGTTCTAACGTGCCTAGCACAGTAACGTTGACTTCTTGCACCAGGGTCAAAATTACCACTGTAAATACCTGCCCTTCAACAACTCCTCTCCACACTTCAACTACCCTCAAATTTTGGTCCCAAAAATGAGTCACATACATGGGAATACTAAAGTAACTGGAAGCAGAGTGAGTAATGAAGTGGAGACAGGAGGAGGAATCTGGGGTTGTTTGAGGGAGCTTTATGGACACCTTATACACACACCCCTCACTTAATCACCCACAGGTCTGTCAGTCTCCCTTACCTTCCAGATTTCCACATCTCCTTTCTCGCCCAAAGAGTTCCACTTGTGTATCAACATAACCAGTCTGGGTGCCCCCTTCTCCACTGCAAAAATTAACTCTATTACCCTCTGATTCGAACCTTGTGGGTAAGCTGTATGCACACTTGTGCACACCAGAGCCTGGAATGCTTAAGATAACTGGCATGCTGCAGTATTTCAAGCATCGAAGCTATAGCTGCTTCTGCTTATTGATGTAGGGGGTTACTACACAGAAAGGGTACCTCAATTAGCCTTGTCCTCATGAAGCTTAAAATGTGACACTAGCACTGACTCCTACTAGGAGACTCTGCTGACCTTGGCAGCATTGCAGGCATCATATTTTCACAGGAATTGGGTGTTACTGAGCAACTGCTCCAGTATTGTCAATATAAGTGTTTTCCAGCCACATCAGACATGCATATTTTTTATTCAACTTATTTTCACTTTAGAAGACACAGTGGTTGAGCCCATTGCAAAATAAATAAATACATAAATAAAACTGGTTGTTCTGGGGGTGGATAGATTAAGATAAATTGATTTGTCTCCCCCTTTGTCAAGTAAAGATCAAAGAAGTGCCCTTGCACCATTTCTCAAGAAGGTGTAAAAGCGACACTAGTAGAGGAAGAAGGTTTCACAGTATAAGCTATGCAAAGAGGCAGTGTGTTTGAGGAAATATGGTACTGGCCTGGAAGTCAAGACATCTGGGTTCTGACTCTACTGCTGCTGCTGACCTGCTGACTGACCTTAGGGAAGTCACTTCACCTTTTTTTGTCATGGCTTCCCCATCTATAAAATGGGCATAATCATTCTCACCTTCCTTTGCAAAATGCTTTGAGATCTGCAGATGAAAAGCATTATATTGCTTTGTCCTCAGTTGGCAAGTTAACAGTGCGGAACCCAGTTTACATACAAAATTAGAATAGAAAAAGTGTGTTCATCACTGTTTCAGAAAGTCATGTTTGGATGGTGGTCTAACCAAATATTACATATGTTCATTATTAGTACTAATATTTACATTAACAAAATTCACTGGGTTAATAAAACTATTCAGCTTTTTCTATTAAATAATAAAAGCACTTGCTAAGCAACACATCACTCACCTAAACAAAACATTTGGATAACTCTGACTTAGTCTGGAAAAGAGAAGACTGAAAGGGGACATTATAGTTTTCAAGTACATAAAAGGTTATTACAAAGAGGTAGGAGAAGAATTGTTCTTAACTTCTGAGGAGAGGACAAGAAGCAATAGGTTTAAATTGCAGCAAGGGAGGTTTATTTATTCCAGTGCTTAACCACCCTGTCAGGAATAAATTGCCTAGGGAGGTTGTGGAATCTCCATCACTGGAGATTTTTAAGAGCAGGTTGGACAAACACCTGTCAGGGATGGTCTAGATAATACTTAATCCTGTCATGAATGCAGGGGACTGGACTAGATGACCTCTCAAGGTCCCTTCCAGTTCTATGATTGTGGGCTGAGAACAAAAGTCTGATATTTACCTTGTGTTTCAGTGTATAAACCTGTGTGTGTATGACATACAGGTTTGGGGACTTTTAAATTTTATTCTGATAATGGCCAGAAAGGATAAATGGTTAGAACAACACTTCAGATGCTGACTCAGTGTTTCCACAGGTAAATCCTGAAATAGAGTTGCAGCTTTTTAAGTCACTTTCAAATATTTCTGATCAGTCAGTTGATCCTTTCAGAATCAGCTATTTTTTTTCCAAACTAGGACTCATGAACAGAAATAAATGTCATAGAGTACTGAAGTAAAAATGTTACATTTCAAAATTTTGTCACAAAATATAATAGAAAAAAGCACAGAATACATTATTTATGTTAAGTATCAGAGGGGTAGCCATGTTAGTCTGGATCTGCAAAAGCAGCAAAGAGTCCTGTGGCACCTTATAGACTAACAGATGTATTGGAGCATGAGCTTTCGTGGGTGAATACCCACTTCGTGGGTCATGCATCCGACGAAGTGGTATTCACCCACAAAAGCTCATGCTCCAATACGTCTGTTAGTCTATAAGGTGCCACAGGACTCTTTGATTTTAACAACATAAATAATAGCAGCAATCTTCAGTGCTAAAATTGTTTTCTAGCACATAGAAACAAAATGGCAGATTTTTTTCCCTCTTTGTAGGCTGTTTTAAAAGAACAGAGACATAAAATAAAAGTGATTAATGGTCTAAACCATCTATTATTGTTAGAGGTAAAATATGTGAGTATAGTGTAGGCATTCTACAGAGCCAGAACTTTCCAAACAATGATCTCCCAAGGTCCACGTATGGAGAGCTAATGTGCTTCTGACCTATTTTAATAGAGGAATTGGAAATAATTAGTGTGTCATATACCACCCTATAGTAACAGTTGATTTTTTTTAATGGTTACCTGTATAGGTGAAGAGCTAATACTAGTCCATTAGTGCAGTCCCAGCTCCAGAGTATTAAAGAGCCACAAGCAGCAAGACTAGGGGAAGTGTTTCCCAAATCATACTGCAGAACAGGGGTCAGACTTACAGGCCGACTATCCCTACAAGGTCCTAACCTGCTTTTATGGGGGAGAGGGTGGGCTACCCACCCCATGTAAATGTAGGAGGGCAAGGAAGCCAGCTTTTTGTTCCTGAAATAGATTTAGGAGGGAGAGGAGAGGTCAAGTTGCTCCTCCCAGAAGATCCAGCAAGTGGAAAGAGCCAAGTAAGGGAAAAGGGAAATAGTCAGTCTTCTCAAAGGAGGAGGGAAAAATCCAGGGTCATTTGGGGGCAAAGGAAATGGTCCAAACTAAGGGCATGTCTACACTACTCGCCGAATCGGCGGGCAGCAATCAATCCAGTGGGGGTCAATTTATCGCATCCAGCCTTGATGTGATTCTTCGACCCCCGAGTGCTCTCCCGTCAACTGCTGTACTCCACTGCCATGCGAGGTGCAGGTGGAGCTCACAGGGGAGCGGCAGCGGTCGACTCACCGTGGTGAAGACACCACAGTAAGTCGATCTAAGTACGTCGACTTCAGCTACGTTATTCATGTAGCTGAAGCTGCATAACTTAGATTGATCCCGCACTTATGTAGACCAGGGCTCAGTCTTCTAACCCTCCCTATGAAGGTGTGAGAGAGGAAGGGAGGCTAGGAGAAGATGGCTTTAAAAATACATTTGCAGTAGATGTGTGCAGGTATTAAATTACTTTCTATCCAACTCTACACCAGCTGCATTCACTGCATTTGATCCATCTGCTGCAGCTGGATGCAATTGCAATTATTGACCCCATTGGAGGAGAAAAAGTTGAACTATGCAATCTGATGTACAGTCAGATGGCTGGCTGGCACAGCCCTGGAAACGTGCACATTAATGAAGCAGGATAAAGATTTCCTTTTGGCCTATGCAGCTTTTTTTCCCTAAGTGTTTGTAACATATCAGGCTGGCAGAATAGTGACAGATGGGAGAAGCTATGCAAATATGAGTGGGCTAGAGTTCCATTATGGATAAAATCTTATTTCAGATCTACTGTGACATCTATAGCAGAATAGTGTTAAATTGACTTTAAATCA
Organism: Chelonoidis abingdonii; assembly: GCF_003597395.2. Taxonomy (NCBI): domain Eukaryota; kingdom Metazoa; phylum Chordata; order Testudines; family Testudinidae; genus Chelonoidis; species Chelonoidis abingdonii. The sequence continues at coordinate 36,311,071 of NC_133778.1, read as the reverse complement.
AAATCAAATTAACACCACCTTCAAACAAATAACACTCATTTACAGAAAAGCATCTAGAAAACCTCAAAGTTCTACAAAATTTCATCTTTATCTTGTTTGTTTTAGTTTCCACTGAGTTGCAAGTACAGGTTTTAAAAATATACCCGACATGCTGAGTCATTAAATCACATCTTAGGCACCTTCAGGGCGGCTTGCTTCCCTTGACACTGTCAGCCTTTTTTTTTCCCTAAAGAAGTCTTGCCTTACTATGGCTCTTGCAAAGCTAACAGGGCTAGCTTGAGTTCCTGCGGCTCCTGACAGGCTGATTGGTAATATTATACAGTGACACAAAGCTAACCTTCCCTCCAATCCCTGAAGCTGAGTATGATACTTCTGCAGCGTTGCTCAGCACTGATAGTAGACAGCAAATGAGCAAGTTCAAATTCCAAACCCACATCCTCTCCCTCATGGGGTACACACTGTTCCATGCCAATGACTGAACCTAACCATGGAGTGTAAGAACTCCTAGTTAAGCTTTTTAAGGAGATAGGGGAAAGGAAGACAAGGAGGACTCCTCAGCAATGGATTTCTGAGAGAAGGTGGACATTTTATGAGCTCTCTGAAGGCACCTGCTCTTTCAATGCTTAAGATCAATATATATTATTTACTTGTATTTATTTAGCACATTTCTGCTTAAGGGATCCCAAAGTGTTTTACAAATTTTGTAAATGATCTGTACAAACAGGAATCACTTTCATCCATCTTTAAAATGCTTTGGGGTCGAAGGTGGTGGCTGTTCAACAAACCCTTTGGCAGTTCTAGAGTTTACTTTGAAGGTTTCCTATCTAAGTAATGACTGGGCCCAAACTCAAACTTCTGATTCTCTCCTCCATCATCTCCCACTTTCTCCTTCTCTCTCTTCCTCTCCTTTTCTTCTTTCCTTTCACTTACCATTTGAAGATGTAGGTTAAAATGTTAATAGGTAGTAATAAGCATCTTTAGATTTCCAACAAAATATACTCCTTTTATTTCCCATTTCTGGGACAGAGTGTCTCATCATATAGTACTCTAATCAAGCAGGGGTTTAAATTCATGATATTTTTGCTATGGCCTAAAGCTTTGAAAAATGATTTCTTGCCCTGTTAGTCGCAAAGATTTTGTATTTACTATAAAAATCAGTGTAAGGCTGTCTTGATGAGTCTGCAAACAGAGTAAAACAAAAGCTCAGACAGTGTTAGGAACTTCCCCCATTCATTTTAATGTGATGGCAACTCTAGAGCCCAGCTGTTAACATTTACTACTGAAAAGGACTTCAATATTGATGCAAACTTGAAAAAGAGATTTTCAAACCCAAAAAACAATTTACCGTTGTGTATTCTCTTTGCTATTATTGAAGTATTTGTGTGTGATGAATAAGAGCTTTTTCCCACCCATGCAAACCAGCTTCTACATTTACTTCATCCTGCATAGTCATAATTCTGTTTTATGATATCAGTCTGTTTCCATGGATATCATTGTCATGCTACAGATTCACATTATACTCCCCTACAGATTCAGGTAGGAGAAAAGCTGTGACAGAACATGCTCAAAGATTTCTGGAATATTAGTTAACCTGCAATGAGTGCTGAATGCCTTAAATAACAAGAAGAGGGTCAATCAAGCACATATATTATTACAAGAGTACTTTGTAAAACTTCTTTTTTGATTCAAAGAAACGCCCAAAGCTGTCAGAACAGAATGTCACAATTTCTGGGATACCACAGCTACCAGAAACTTCTCCAGAGTAATAGAACTGACCCACAGGGGTTTAAGTGAGTGGTGGCTTCTCAGGAGCTAAGCCAGTTCCCTTGCCTTTCCTGAGGACCCTATTCCAAAGGAGCTAGGGTCCTGGAGATATAAGAAGAGAGTCAGGAACCAGGAGGATGCCCAAGCGGTAGCAAAGGAAGAATAGTTCCTTCTCTTGTTGGCAGGGTGGAAGTGGCTCTAATGGGGCTGGAGAGATGCCAAGCAGGTAATGAATGGTTTGAGGAGGACAGGAGAAGCAAACACAGTCAGTGACCTAAAAGCAGTTCAGCCGCCTGCTCAAAAATGTGTGGTTAAACTGTGGTGCTTTTATAGTCTTTTCTGAAGGAAGCCAGCTGATTAGCCATTTGACTTAAACTGTAAGCTCTTCAAGGCAAGGCCCATCACTTTTATGGGTTTGTACTGCACCTACCACAATGCCTTCAGGTGCTTTCACAATACAAATAATAAATAATGATGATGATTTGGAACAAGGAACATAAAAGAGGCTGAATCCAGGAACAGTGGAATAAGGCGAGGTTTGTCGGTTAGTGGCAGAAGGGGAGGAGACAGATGAAACTACTGCTACTACTTCCTATTCCCACATTATGAAGGAATGTGCTTGAGGCATGGCAATGGACAAGGCCACCGAGCAGTAACTTGAGTTGAGGACGTATGAATTGTCAGGCAGTTTCTACAGGAGACTGTCCCCTATCTAAGGGGCTGGTTGTGGGAGACTGAATTAGATTATACACAGTAAAATTTATTAAGTAACTAATATTTCTATGCATTGGATGTTTACAGCCTTTCCTTTCTACCTTCTATAGTAAAGATGTGCAAGTGGTTATCTAGAACCCATTTAGGGGTCGAGCCTGTGTGGGCCTAGACACAAAGCATCTGCTTCTTTTGCCTTCAAGTTTATAGTAAACCAGGGATTGTATTAAGTGCTACAAAGTAGGGTCAATAATACTATTAAAATGCAATATATAGATCTGTACAAGATCATAACTACACTAGGAAACATTGATGTGCCATGTCCCCAGTTGTCGTTCTTGTTCACAGTGCTGGATATAGCTTGCTGCAAAGTGAAAGATGACAGAACCCTTCACAGAAATTGTCTCATAAAATATTCAGTTTACTGTTCTCGCCTGGGGTGCAATCTATTTCTTGCTGCAACTCCATAGAGATTGTACAGAAGTGCTCGAATCAAATTTTTCACATATTTAAAATGTTTATCATTTAAAAGACTGAAAATGCAAAACTACCAACATATTTCTTCTGTCAGAAAATATGTTCACTATGCCTGGCCTTTTGCTAGGAGGAAAAGTAGGTGCATGAACTTTGTAGATTAAAATAATTCTGCATCGATCTGACAGGTAATGAAACAATATAATAAATAACTTTTGCCAAACTGTAATCACATACTTTTACATACTGAATAATAGATTCTGTCTGTATGATATATGCCCAATGGCCTCTGTGTGCCCATTTACACACCTGAGTAACTTTACTCCAGCAAGTAGTCCCAGTGAAGTCCAACTGAAATTACTCCTGCGAACAAATTTACTTGCATGCATGCAGGATATAGCAGCCTTCCCCCTTCACTCCTGTATTAGTTTACAGAGATTTGTGAAATGAAATTTTTGATATGGGGCTTTGATTTTAACAGATCTGAACTAATGAGGGTATTTCTTTAGGTTCTTTCTCACCTCACTCCCCTGTGCAACAGCAGTAAACTGTCTATGTTGTTAACATATTCCAGTACGTGCACACACGAAAACATTATTACAGTTTGAAATTATACTGGAATTACCTTCTTTAGAATTTTACATTTTTAGAGAAATGCTGCTCAACTACCAGCCTTAATATGGAGCAAGGATGGCACCCAGTGGCCAAACATGTTAATTTCACAGTGGATTTATTTCTTATGGATTTCCAGTTTCTGACTTCTCCTGAACTTTCTAATTGGACAGAGGTTCTAGCTCAAATGAAAACCATTTGGCTCCCTAAAAATGTAAAGGGATGTTACGAAGCTAACTCTGGCAAAAAAAAATTATAAAAATAAACTTATAAGAATAATACCATTAATATTTTAAAAACAGTTACAGTAGAAGGTTGTGAAAAAATAATCAAGCATTTTCCAATAGCATTTGCAACCAAAACATCGCAGCATTTTGCTAGACCAAAGGAGCCACAAAGTGAACTAGGCTTTTAACAATGAAAAACTGCCTACTCCATTTTCATTACCCACACTGAGAAAAGCAAAAGCAATTTCCTGCTATCACTAATATAAAGGATTTTGCTTTTTAATATGATTTTTAAGATGAAAATCTTCCTTTAGCATTCAAATAGTATGTAGACAATACTAGAACTGGTCAAAAGTTCCAGTGAAATTAAATTTGATGAAAAACAGAAAATATTTTTCATGTTTTCTGACCAATGTCAGATTAGATCTGTACAAAATGTGTAATTTTATACAGTTTTGTACCAGATTATTTTGAAGAGTTCTGTCAGTTTTTAGAGCAAATATCAATACAATGCTCCTAATAAGGCCAGATTGGGAAACCGGTGTTCCCAATAGTGAGCAATTCCATATGAGTCATCTCAGTATCAATAGGCTACTTCTGTGAATAACTGCTCACCATTGCAAGTGGTTCACAATCAGATCCATACTGAGAGGCTTCATAAGATGAGTGATCATTCCTAGAGTAAGGAGTCATTCTGGACTAGTTCTGACTTGACTTGAATGTACAGACACTTTATCTTTATTACTATCTACATGTCTTCCAGTATAAACTTAAATTCACATGTAAGTGTTCATGACTGAAGCATACTACTTTATCGTTTGTCAAGTGTTGATGCTTGATCATAAAGCAGATATTCCTATCATTCAGATGATATTTTCTATGGACTACATCTTATCTTTCTTGCATTGTGGTTGGTTGAATATAATAATGCCGGACTGCATTTTTTCCACAGAGCTTTTCAGATGACGAGATTGCTGTAGAACAGGGTGACCAATCAGACTGAAGGAAAGAGAATAGCTATATTGGATAATGAATCATTTCACCTCCTGCTGTGAATGATGCAATGTCTCTAACATTTGTTTGGAAAAACAAGCAAACTGGAAACAGCATCTAAGCCCTGAGGCAGTATTTCTGGACATCACAATGAATGCAAAAAAAGGAAAAAATTTATAGCAGCAACACACTAACACATGAAGTCTTTTAGCATGGAGTGAATTAGTCAACATCAATCCCTTTTCTTACATCGTTCTCTTTTTAAGGTTTCTAACCTGACAGTTGTCAAAATAGCATTACTGTAGTGAGAACAATTACCTAATAAAGTGAAAATAGCCAGCATTAAAGCAAAAATATCAGACATTCTTTAGACTGCTAATTTGGGCATATTTTTTCCTTAGGAATCTATTTTTAATATCTGTAAAAATAACCTGGAGGTTAGGCACTTTGATTTAGATTCATAGTCAAATACAATCAGTAAATAACGTTCAGTTTCTTTTTGTGAAGAATTCTTAAAAAAAAACATAACTGAATGTCCTGCTTGCTTGTATTATCTAGTTCCATTTTCTTGTTATTTACAGTAATAGAAAACGAATTTCCTGTAGTTTATGGATAAAAACAAGGTAGAGCTTTAAAACCAGTACGATTTATATTCCAGTTTGACTATAATGTTGCCGACTTTCTCTGTTAGAGGTACTCATTTATTATTTAATATTGCTATTTATGGCATTCCCTCATTCTGCAATCAGAACAGCAATATTGCTTTTTGACACTTGTTTTTTAACACAGCATATAATCATATAGAGACATCACTTCCCTATGAAATTCTACAGAACACTCCTATTTAAAAAAAATTCTACTAAATTCCAGAATGTTGTGGGACAATTTCCATAGAATTTTAATAAAGATCTATAGACACCTATTGTTTAATTCCTATTAGATTCTATAGGACTGTTCTCTAAGAGATGTCCTACTAAAGTCCTAAGATCTTTAAATAAAGGACTTGCTAATAATCACAGAAAACATCAAAACCATCTAAATTTTCAGCCTAAACCCCAATGGATTTTGGACAGCTTTATGATGATTCATCATAATCTTTTGTATTGGTATAGTACCTACTAGTTCAAGAATCTGTGAGCTTTACAGAGGGGTTTGAATATTATCCTCCTTTTACAGATGGGGAAACAAAACATAAAGAGGTAAAGTGACTTGCCCTTCTCACTCATGTGATCCATCAGTGACAGAGCTGGGAACCTAGCTAGATCTGAACACTTAGATACTATGGTGGCAGACCCCCTATAAATACACTAGACAGATAGACAGACATCATCCTGGAATCTAAACATTCCACCTGCCCTGCAAGAAAAGAGTATTTGTTTTTGCCACATGAACTCAATCTTATTCAACTGAAATAACTAGAGGGTTTTTTAATGGAAATTTAAAAAGGAAACACTGTAATAAAATTTTTCCAATTTATTTTACATCTATAGATCTGGTAACTTTTTAAAAATTTCAACTTAATTTCAATTTAATTTTATTTGCACTGTCCATCACAGAGTATCTAAGAATGTGTATAAAATTATAACCTCAGATAATGGCTGTACTAAACTCAATTTATACCGTTACAACTGATGCCTTCACAGAATTCAATTTATGCAAATAAGTTGCCTAATCGATGTGTCCAACTGTTTAGAATGTGAGGTCAAATAGCAGTAGTAAAATTTGTTTCCCTTTTTTAGCTCAATTTTTCTCAATCTTTATTTTGTGAAATATCTGTAATTTTTAAGAGATAAAAATCCAAGCACAACTTTCTATTTTCCACAATTAAGCTAGTCCTTTATGAGCCAGAGTAAAGCCAAAGTAGCTGAGGTAGAAGGGATATATTATTATCACTACATTCTGAATCAAAGATTTTGTCCAGTAGGTGATCCATTATTTTTGTCATGTGGCTCTCCTGTGTACTGTTCACCCTACAGAAGGGACTATCTCAAAAAGCTGTAAATAATGCATCATAGCCATTAAATATTGATCTGGCTTATACCATTCAGAGCTGCACAATTAGGTTAGCTTTTTAAAAATAACTTCTTGTCTATTACACATCGAGAGGAGTTTGCATATTCTCTCTGTAAAATACATTAGTTGAATTTTAAGGTGAGGTGTGTTTGTGGGTGTGTTTATTTGCTATCTGATCTAATACATAGCACTTGTTTAATCCTATCTCAGAATTCAGTGACTTTCTTTCTAAAAATATCCAGTCCTGAGGCTCAATCCTGCATTCTTTACTCCTGAAGGCTGGATTTCTAAATCTGGATAGCACTGGGGAAAAAAGACAACCATGTTTCTGGCTTGGTGAACCTAGATCCCAACGAGAAGTCGCCAGCCAGGCAGTATAATACAATTCTATAGGACATAACCAAACTCTGTTTACCCTATATTCGGTTAACTGAGGCTTTTCTATTCAATAATATTACAAATGATTTTAGCCAAACACTAATAATGGGAGTATGGAAATTAGAGATGTCAGCCTAATTTTAAATCGAAGAGACAATAGAGTACTTTAACTTCCATTCTGACTTGGCACACAGCTTTTAAAGACACACATAGTCCTAGTTTCCCAATAAATTAAAGAAAATAAATTAATGTAGATATGGGCATGATCCACCACTGTGACGCCAGTTTTATGCTGATGTAACTCATTTTGTTTGTAATGGAATTACACAAATGTAAATTGGGAGAAATATAGCGGTGAATCAGGCCCATGACCTTCATTAACACAAGTAAAATAATCTGGAAACAAAAACTGGAGAAATATTCATTTGTATTTTTAAGGAACTTGCTTCATCTATGTATTTATCACTCTTGTCTTCAATTCCTGTGAACATTCATATGATTGAGTTTTAGGTGCAAGAATACTTCTGGAAAGCACATTTTAACCTCATGCTCACAAATGTTTACAGAAGGCTAATTTTAAATTTGCTTCCTGGAAACAAAGCAGTTGCAGCAAAAATCTGCCTATAAGAACTATGCTGTTCAGGTCAGAGAATAGAAATAATACAATATGATTTGTGTGACCAGTCCAAACTAAGCAACAGAGATCCAAATAGCAAGCCAACAGAGTTTAAATGAACATTACAAAAAATGTTGAATAATTCTGAGTAGCAAATAAATTTGAGAGGATCTGTTCATGGACATTCTGTGAATAGGAAAAGATTAAATTTGTCTAGTGCCTTATTTATTAGAAACTATTTCTTCAGGTGTAGACCATAGTATAATATGTTTATATGTCTGTTACTTGTGCTATTCTTTTGTACATCATTCACAGACGCAACAGCCATTTTCAAATGGAAGATAGGAGTACTGTATATATCCCAATTATGGGAACAATGGTGGGAAACCTAATACTGTTAGTCTTGATTGTCTTTAATTAGTAGCTCTAGGGTGTCAATTTCCCTAATTCCCTCCCCCATCTGAAATCAACTTGTTATTCTGTAGCTATAGAAACTGAAAAAGGGTCCCAATCTGCATTGTATGCCAACCCCAAACTCTCAATGACTTTTTTAAATTGGCAAGAAATGCAGCTTTGGGCCCGAATGCTTCATTTGTTGTTAACTGAGATCAGAGCCCTACTGTAGTAAGTACTGTATATACATTAACAGTGCACAGATAGACAGCCTGCCACGCTAAAAACTTACAATCAGAATAGACAGCACAGACAAAGGTTGCAGGAAGGAAGCATTATTATGCAGTTTTACAAATTAGGGATCTGACGGGAAAAAGAATGAAATCCTAGGCCCATTGAAGGCATTGGCTAAGCTCCAATCACACTCAGATCTCCTGAATTACACTCAGAGAAATTGTGATTTTTGTCCAAGGGCCACACAGGAAATATGTGGCAAAACTGACTACCTAGATCTCCTGAGTCCACTCCAATGCCCTAACCAAAAGACCAACCTTCCTCTCTCATCATATGAGAAAGTGAGTTACTTAAATACATTTTATCATTCTTCTGGGTCATTGACAGCAGAGTATGTGGGGGAATTTCCATGAAGTCAGTAGGTTGTACCCACTTACACCAAGCCTACATTTCGTAGAGTTCAGCTTCTCACACTAGCCTTTTGAGAAATGTATGCTAAGAAACTAAGTGCTTATAGACAAAAACAGTGAAGTAAACGTGTTTTCACATTATTTTAGTCAATTTTTTTAATGATAAAAAGTGAAAAGGCTCGTGTCATGAATTTTCAAAGAGCAATGATCCATATCATTGGATTTCTTATTGAGATGGAACCTCCAATAATAACACTTTGGTATGACCCCAAATGCTGGGTTATTTAGAGAGTAACTTGTAATAATGTAAGCATTTTTAAAAGAAGGCAACCCAGTTTTGAGACCTATTATAGGTGATGAGGTATTTTTAAGAGGGACATTCCAATAATTCAAGAAGTGGAATTTCTTCAAAAACATAGAAAACTAAATATAATGTGGAGATATAACAACGAGACAATCATAGAAATCAGATATGGAAAAGTCCTATTAGATTACATGGCCTATCATCATGTTAATTTTACAATGTTCAGTATTGTACCTTTCCTCCTCTACTGCCTAGTATGGATTTCAGCCTCCCAGCCAATGGTGCTTCCACTACTTTCCCTGACAGATTTTTACAAAGCCTAAGTAGACTTTCAATTAAGGAAGTTTCTTTCTTTTTTTTTCTTCTTTTTTTTCTGGGTAGGGGGGAGTGAATTCTTAATAGGGGAATAGCAGCAATGGCAAGCAAAGTGTCATTTCTTACTCTGGGAACTTAGAAATGGCATTTGCTTGTGATGTGATTTCTCTGATGAATTGCAACTCTTTAAAAAGGGCACCCACTGTAGCAGTGTGCATTATTCTCAGCTGCAACAATTAAAGTTGATTTTAATTGGAATTTCATCAATAACTCTTTAAAAGCCTAGACTACAACCCCTTGGATTTATTATGATACAACAAAAATAAGATAATAGACAATAGCCTCAGGAAAAATAAGCCTCAAGTATATCTATTCATTTTTTATCACTTTGTAATAGCCACTACTTAAAAGTTTATGTAGCCAAAAATAAAAAGGAAAAAACATTTTGAGGATAGATAAAATAAAGAACAAAAAGATAAGGCCAACATATAAACAAGATGGCAAAGATAGAAAAACAAGACTGAGACAGAGGAAATGTATTCATGTATTTTTATAAAAATCTGTAATGTGCCCAGCCCTGTCTGAACATACATCCCCTATATAAATTCAAATACAAAATATATTTAAGAATTATTCACTCTCCATGACATACATTCCTTGGCAAATATACTTCAGAATTCACTGGTCTTCTATCCTAATAATATATTTGTGCCAAGGAAACCATTGAAACCAGTGCTGATGAAGGTGGTTGCTGGGTTTGGTTATAAATATTGCTGAACTTGTCCTGTCACTTAATATGGAACAGCTGATGATGATGATTGAAAATGTCAGCCTGTACCCCAAACCACTGAGAGCTTTATGAGCTAAGAGCAACACCTAGAATTCCATCCAGAGACAATGTAAGCCAGGACAGATCCCAGAGCACTGGTGTTTCGGGCTCCTGACACAAAGTTCAATGTATTAAGCACGTGAAAATATTCTGCAGTAGATTCAGTTTGAGTGGCTTGAACGTGTATTTCTATGTAGAGCACATTACAGAACTATAGATTTGAGGTGATAAAGGTGTGGATAACTGTGGCACGGTACAGACGTGAAAGAAAATGTTGCACTCTTTTCATCAGGCACAGATGCAAACAGCATTCTAGGCCACAACTGCTGCCTAAGCATATAATAGCAAAATGAACATACAAAACTGAATTAGAAGTGTTGGTTCCACATTGTCAATCAATGCAGGCACAGATATAATTTTTTCCAACTCTTCTGCTGCTTCCTCAAACAACCTAAACCATCTCACTGTTGTCCAGATTAAGCTGCAGCCAGCTAGCCATGCCCCAAATTAATAGACACTGAATCATTACATTAGTGTAGCCAGGTCAGGAGCAACGGAGACAGAGCTGAGCGTTACAACCCACATCTAACTTTCCCATCAGCCTAATATACACTCTGTATAGGAGAGGAGACAATATGTATTCTCCAGAAATGTCATTTATAACTTGAAAGGCACTCCAGAAGACAGACAATGGCAGTCAGTCAAAGGCAGCTATTTGCACACAAAGAGTGTTGACAGAAACTAAAGAGTAGTCCCTGCGATGTTGCACCTCATGTTTTATGGAAATATACTTATGAGTGTGAATATGATGTAACTGGAATATGCTTTCTGCAAAAGGTTTCTTGTAAGGTATCATAACAAAGGTTATAACCTGCTGAATGTATTCCTCCTATTTGTATGTATGTATCATTCTTGTGTCTGAAGCTAGAAATATGAAGTATAATATGAGGTCCTATTGTAATTATTCAAAGTGTGTGCCATTAATGGCAGCTTAGAATCTTGATGGCTTCCATTGACTAGAGCAATTGGTTGTGAATGGGTTTATTTACCTGCAAGTCTTCCTGCGTACGTGTGCATGGGCCAGCCCATGGGTAATGAAGAATGAGGTCTTACGGTGACATGTGAGCATGTCACCTGAGCATGTCACTTCTCCATTTAGAAGGAGGGGTGGGGACCCAGAAAGACACAAGATTCCAGCCTTCTGCCAAAGCTATAAAAGGGGGTGGAACAGAATAAAGGAGGCTGCCAGTCATGAGAAAACCCCTAGTTTCCACCTAAGATGTCTGCTGGAACTAACAAGGACTGTACCAGGGAAAGGATCGGGCCTAGTCTAGGAAGGAGTCTAGTCTGTGAAAGAAGCTTATTGGAACATCTCTGAGGGTGAGATTTTACCTATAAACAGTTTCTTAATGTATTAGGCTTAGACTTGCATGGTTTTGCTTTATTTTGCTTGGTGACTTACTTTGCCCTGTCTGTTCTTACTTAGAACCACTTAAATCCTATTTTTTATAGTTAATAAAATCACTTTTGTTTGTTAATGAACCCAGAGTAAGTGTTATAGAGGGCAGACAATTTATGAGTTTACTCTGTATAAGCTTTATACATAGTAAAACGGATTTATTTGGGGTTTGGATCCCATTGGGAACTGGGTGTCTGGGTGTTGGAGATAGAAGACCTATTCAGCAGTTTTTAGTTAGTCTGCAGCTTTGGGGCGAGGACCAGACCTGGTCTGTGTTGCAGCAGGCTACCGTGTCTAGCTCAACAAGGCAGGGTGCCAGAGTCCCAAGTTGGCAGGGAAAACGGGCTCAGAGGTAATCTCAGCATATCAGGTGTTAGTCCCAAGGGGGTCTCTGTGACCGAACCCATCACAGTCCCTTCTTAAAAAATTAACTCCTGATAATCTTGCAGGATTCAGCATGCACACATAATTATTAGCTGCCTCCTCACTCTCAATATGCAATTATTTAAATTTGTTGGCTGTACTAAAGAAAATGGAAGTTGGCACAGAAAATACCTTATTTCTATTACCCATCGAGTAATACAAGAACCTCAAAAAGTTTAGAAGTACTGTCAGATACTGCAGATTCTGAAGTTGTGACTACTTATCTTAACCACGAGTCTTTTGGAGCTATGCTCACTAATCCATTAACAGTTTGTACAAATGGCCTCTGTGTCTATTTTGAATATAGCAGTAAAACTGACTTTTTGTTTTTCTTTTTATTTGACCTACGTTCATTTTATCTTACAGTTGCTTGGTATGCTAAATGGAAATGTAAATCCTTACCTTAAATTTGTCAACTTCTGTCTTTGAACATGTTGCATGGTAGGACAGCACCTGATGCAGAACAAAAGAAAAAAAATCAATTTTTCACAGTGGATGAGTAGAAATTAGAGGATTCCTTGATGCTGTCTAATAAATTGCTTTAAAAACAAGTTTTATTAATATTTATGCAGCATCAGTTAGCTATGAATTAAGGCATATATAACTAATTGAAGGTTCTCACGTATACATCTCGCATTTACATTCCAGATAATTTTATTGGAAACCCATACACAGTAAGTAGTGTAATATTAAAGGCATAATTATAGTTCTCTTGAAGTCCTGCAATTAAAAGATAAAAAGTTCATGGTTTATTTGTACTTTGATTTTGAAGTAATGATACTCATGAAACTGTTGAGCTTATGTCCTTTCTAAAGACATCTCACTGCTAGCTAATTATCATTTCTAGCTTATAGCTGTCATTCCCTTAAATATGGTGCTCTAGAATGAGTACTTCCAGAAATAGCAGCTGGTATGTAAGGGATGGGCCACAGCTTTGAGACATATATGAATATGCATGTACATACCTGGAGTAGAATGTATCCTTATCTAAGGGAAATATTCACCCAGCAATCCAGAAGCTACAGAAGGCTCTCTGTGCACTGGAACCACCTAAGTTCCACTCTGCATAGGATGGACAACTGTGGAGCAGGCACACAGGACAACTCTGCAGCATCTACGCATTCCCATAGAGGAAGTTTCTTCCTAACCCACATAGCTGGTGGCTGGTTGGTTTATGTTATGAAGCACTTAGGTTAATATCCGTTATTTTAAAAAATGGTTGTATGCATTTAATATAAATTGTGGGTGTTTTTATTATCTATATAAATATCTACTCTCTTTTTTTGAACCCTCTTAATCTCTTGGTCTGTGACATTGAGATCCATCCGTTAATTGGGAGTTGTGTAAAATGTATTTCTTTACAGCAGTTTTACATTTTTTGCCCTTTAGTATTTATTGAATGTCCTGTTGTTGCCCGTTGAGAAAAGGTAAATAGCAGCACCCAAAGTACCTGCTCTATTCCGTTTATCCTGTTCTTAGCTTATATTGTAACCCTCAGCCCCAAACAGTATCATTTTTTTGGGTCTTATCCTATTAGTCTCTCCATATTTCTAATAACCTAGATTGCCTGTCTCTGAAGCCCTTCTACTTCCATTATATTTCTTTCCAGAAAAGGTGACCAGAACTGTGTACACCAGAGGTGGGCAAACTACAGCCTGCAGGACTGTCCTGCCTGGCCCCCGAGCTCCTGGCCCTAGAGGCTAGCTCCTGGTCCCTCCCCTGCTGCCCCCCCTCCCCTGCAGCCTCAGCTCGCTTGCTTCACTGCCGGCGCAATGCTCTGGGCGGCAGGGCTGTGAGCTCCTGGGGCAGCACAGCTGCAGAGCCCAGCCTGACCTAGAGCCGCCAGCCACCTGTGCTCCAGGCAGTGCGGTAAGGGGGCAAGGAGCTGGGGGGATTGGATAGAGGTCAGGGGAGTTTGGGATGGTCAGAGGGTGGGGATGTGGATAGGGGTTGGGGTGGTCATGGCGGGAACAAGGGGTTGAATGGTTGCAGGAGTCCTAGGGGGGGCAGTCAGGAAAGGGAGGTTGGATGGGGCGGCAGGGGTTCCGGGGGAAGTCAGGGGACAAGGAGAAGGGGTGGTTGGATGGGGAAGGGGTTCCAGGGGGCCGTCAGGAATGAGAGGAGGGGTTGGATGGGGCAGTGGGGTTCCAGGGGCGGTCAGGGGACAGGGAGTAGGGGTGTGTGGATGGGATAGGGGTCCTGGGGGGGGGCCGTCAGGGAACGGGGGTTGGATGGGGCAGGAGACCCTGGGGGGCGGCAGGTAAGAGGTGGGGGCCGGGCCACAATTCCTTCCTCTAACCAGCCCTCCATACAATTTATGAAACCCGATGTGGCCCCCAGGCCAAAAAGTTTGCCAGCCTCCGGTGTACACAATTCTAAGTGAGGGCATAACAAAGATTTACATTATGTCATAATGTTTTGGGATTTTTTTACCCTATTCATTATGTAACCTAACATTTTATTAGCTTTTTGGGCCACTGGAGCACATTTAGCAGAGCTTTTAATTTAGTTGTCTACAACAGTGCCCAGGTCTCTTTCTCAACTGGTTACTGTTAATTTAAAATCTAGCAATATGAATGATTAGTTCAAATTATTCCTTCTGAAGTGTATTAGCTTGTAACATTGAATTTCCTCTATCACAGTGCTGCTCATTTAGTTAGATTTGTTAATTCCTTCTGAATTTTCTCTCCTGTCTAGTTCTGATTATTCCAAATGAATTTTTTTATCTGCAAACTTTGCTATCCTGCTGTTCACTCCCTTTCCCATATATTTAATAAATATACTAGGCATATAGGACTGGAGGGCATCTTCAGTGTCATCAAGTCAAGCCCCCAACAACACTTATCCTGGAAGGAAAGCTTAAGGCATTCCATTGTTGATCTTTTGCCATATTGAAAACTAACCATTTATTCCATCTTTTGTTTTCCATTTCTCAGCTGGTGTTATAAGAGCTCCATAAAAAAAGCAGTATCTATGAATCCCAATATACCGGTAGTCTGTATCAAGCAGACTTCTCTTAAATCTGGTTATAATGTCAATTTGAAATGCCTCTCAGCTATTGCAGATCTAGCTAGCTCAGTAAACATATATAAATATTAACAAAGTATTTACATTGTTGAGAAAAAGATTCTTTGTCCTTCAATAGAGAGTTACTAGCTTCTTTTTGTTCTGTATTTTTGCACTCATCTCAACCAGGTAGTATCGTGGATAGTTTCTCATTTAAAGAAAGAATAAATGTTCATTGAATTATGATAGCCATTCATCATACCTATAATCAATATCCACACCACGTGATGATTAATCTTTATAGAATGTCCAAGAGAGTAGTTGTATTTTACAACCAAGCAATTCTGTTTTCTTAGATAAAATAATGAATAGCTATTTCCCACCTAAATCTTCCTTGCTTTGTACCTGCTCAGTTTAATATTTGCCATAATTTGATTTTCTTCTCATGGAAGGGAATTCAATCCACAATGTGATTTTATGTGAAAAAGTTGGGGTTTGTGAGGTCTTGCAAAAAGTTAATTATTATTATAATTGTAAAGACTATCGAGTCCCACAACAGCCCTAAAGAAAGAGGGGTTACACTGTGTCTCTTAAGTCTTTATACAAACATAGGTGTTGATCCAAAAAAGTGCTTCAGCATATGCTCAAATTTAATCATGTAACTATTCCCACTGGCTTCAAAGGATTTAACATTAAGCACACACTTAAATGCTTTGGATTATGGTGTGGACTGAGACCACAGTGACACAGGACAAAAAATAGCTTGTGCCATTTTCATAAGCATTCAGGGGTTTATGACTTATTCAGACCAAGTTCCCTTCTGGTATTCTTAATGAGCTATCCCACATTTGTGCGTGTTATATAAATCTAGTGGATTTGCCCATTCAAGGGATAAGTACATTGAGAATCCACATCATCATGAAGCTGAGGTCACATGTGGAAATCCAAGACATTACTGCAAATCTAGGGGAAATTACTTTTCTTCTAACAAAAAATATGACCTTGAAATACTAGGGGGAGTTTGCACATGACTATTAAAAAGTATGGAACTAAGCTACCATAGATTCACATAAGAAGAAAGAGAGGAAACCATAAAGGTAATAAATAATTTGTATTTTTAACAAGGGCTACTGGTAATTGTGTGAATCAAGAATGAGAAGTTCAAGTGGATTACAGATTTCTAGAAATCCAAAAAATATTATCTTCATGTATAATGTGGGTGTGTATTTATAAATATATATGTATAAATATATATACATATATGCAGCAAAGAGTCCTGTGGCACCTTATAGATTAACAGAAGTTTTGGAGCATGAGCTTTCGTGGGTGAATACCCACTTCGTCGACGTGCATCCGACAAACTGGGTATTCACCCATGAAAGCTCATGCTTCAAAACTTCTGTTAGTCTATAAGGTGCCACAGGACTCTTTGCTGCTTTTTCAGATCCAGACTAACATGGCTACCCCTCTGATACATATACATATATGTCTCTTATGTAATAAGACACACCAAAAAAATCCAGTTTTCCCTGTCAAACTTAATTTGATGGTCTATACCACTTTCGCTAACTTATTTGAGCATCAACTTCTCACCCATTTCTCTAATAAAACAGTAAATCTAGGAATTTTAAAGACCCTGTTTTGCAGTATAGAAACTAAAACCCTTTTAAAAGACTTATCTTTTTCAAAGAAGTGTGATTTTTTTTTTTTACTTTAGTGAGAGTTTCATACCTAAAACCTCTGTACACCACTTTGAAAATGTAGGGGGAAGGAACCTCAGCATGACATCATCTGCAAAAAGCACGCCTGTAAAGCCTTTAATTTGTAAGACTATACTAGGTACATATATAATAAATGATATTTAATGGAAAGGACAAAAATTCATTACACCCACGTGAAACAAGAGTTCTTTCTATTTCATAGCTGTAATTGAATCAGATTTACGTTTTGCTAGAAAAACCTATATACGCCTCTGATTACATCATACCTATATAATCCAATTTTTAAGAAGTGTCTTAAAAACAGCAAGAACATTTAAAAAGTAAGCCTCATTTATAGTGCTGTCATTCTGAATGTCAAATAGACACACAGCTACTCTACCACTGCATTCATAGCCTTAGGAGCAGCAGAGGACATCTATATGACCGGCTTCAAAGCTTTGTTTCTTTGTGAAAGAAGCCAATGTGAGCAGTTAGAGGTAGACTTTTTACACAATTATTCTTGAATAGAGCTGTCAAGTGATTAAAAAAATCAATTGCGATTAATCACACAATTAAAAAAATTAATCGTGATTAATCCCATGATTAATTGCACTGTTAAACAATAATAGAATACCATTTATTTAAATATTTTTGGATATCTTCTACATTTTCAAATGTATTGATTTCAATTACAACACAGAATACAAAGTGTACAGTGCTCACTTTATATTTATTTTGATTACAAATATTTGCACTGTAAAAAACCCGAACCACCAAAAAAGAGAATCAGCCTTCTGGTGGTGGCATCTAACTCAAATGATGAAAATGAACATGCATGGGTCCACTCTGCTTTGGATCATTATCGAGCAGAACCCGTCATCAGTATGGATGCATGTCCTCTAGAATGGTGGTTGAAGCATGAAGGGACATATGAATCTTTAGCACATCTGGCATGTAAATATCTTCTGATACCGGCTACAAAAGTGCCATGCGAATGCCTGTTCTCACTTTCAGATGACATTGTAAACAAGAAGCAGGCAGCATTATCTCCTGCAAATTGTAATCAAACTTGTTTGTCTGGGCAATTGGCTGAACAAGAAATAGGTCAGAGTGGACTTATAAAACTTTAGAGCCTACACCATTTTTGTTTTTGAGTGCAGTTATGTAACAAAAAAAAAATCTACATTTGTAAGTTACACTTTCACGATAAAGAGATTGCACTACAATACTTGTATGAGGTGAATTGAAAAATACTATTTCTTCTGTTTATCATTTTTACAATACAAATATTTGTAATAAAAAATAATATAAAATGAGCACTGTAGACTTTGTATTCTGAGTTATAGTAGAAATCAATATATTCAAAAATGTAGAAAAACATCCAAAAATATTTAATAAATTTCAATTCGTATTCTATTGTTTAACTCCAATTAATCACGATTAATTTTTTTAATTGTCATTACTTTTTTTGAATTAACTGTGTGAGTTAACTGCGATTAATTGACAGCCCTACTCTTAAAATCTACAGAATTTAATGGAGAATGGTAATCTTCAACAGTGTTTTTTTGTGGGGAGTAGGGTTTAACCATCATACAGAATGTAATAGAGAATTAAATTGCATCTTTAGGAACTCCGGGCTGTTTGAGCAGCTGCAAGAAGGGACTTACTTCCCAGACCAGAAAATTACTGTTGGGGATGTTGAAATGCCTACAGTTATCCTCAGGGACCCAACCTACCCCTTAATGCCATGGCTCATGAAGCCATACACAGGCAGCCTATACAGTAGTCAGGAGCAGTTCAACTATAGGCTGAGCAAGTGCAGAATGGTGGTAGAATGTGCCTTTGGACTTTTAAAAGCTCACTGGCACTGTCTGCTGACTAGGTTAGATCTCAGTGCAACCAATATTCCCATTGTTATTACTGCTCCATAATATCTCTGAGAGTAAGGGGGAGACATTTATGGCGGGGTGGGAGGTTAAGGCTAATCGCCTGGCTGCCAATTTTGAACAGCCAAACACCATGGCGATTAGGTAGGTGTGCTGCACATCAGAGAGGCTTTGAAAACTAGTTTAATGACTGGCCAGACTATGGTGTGACAGTTGTGTGTGTTTCTCCTTGATGCAAACCTACCCGCTTTGTTAATTTTAATTCCCTGTAAGCCAACCACCCTCCCCCCTTCAATCACAGCTGGCAAAGGAAATAAAGTCACTATTGTTTTGAAACCATGGATTTTTTCTTTATTAATTTAAAAAAAAAAAAAGAGAGAGAGAGAACTGATAAGGTAGCCTGGGTGGGGTAGGGTGAAATGGGGGAGGAGGGAAGGACAAGCCCACATTGCTTATTGTAGCCACACTACAAATCAAAACTGTTTGAATGACAGCCTTCTGTTGCTTGGGCCATCTTCTGGACTGGAGTGGAATGACTGGGTGCCAGAGCCTCTCCCCGACACGTTCTTGGGCATTTGGGTGAGGAGGATATAGAACTTGGAGAACAGGGCAGGCGGTTGTACAGTGGATGCAGCGGCGGTCTGTGCTCTTGTTGGCTTTCCTGTAGCTCCACCAGATGCCTGAGCATATCCGTTTGCTCCCCCATTAGCTTAAGCATTGCATCCTGCCTCTTCTCATCACACTCACTTAATGCTTTCCTGGACTCTGCCACTGAATGCCTCCATGCCTTCAGCTGTGCCTTATCAGTACAGGAGGACTGCATGAGCTCAGAAAACATGTCATCACGAGCGTGGTTTTTTTTGCCTTCTAATCTGCAATAACTCCAGGGACGGAGATGATAGGGAGAGCATAGAAACATTTGCACCTGTGGGGGGATAAAAAGGGAGAGTAAAATTTAAGATGATACATTTCTGAGAACAAAAGGCAGACTCTTGCACAGTGAATCAAGCAATTCACATCGGACAACACATGTGGTTTAAGTACAAGGTCACATTTTGCCATTTATATTGAGCACCTGCTGGTATGGTGACATATCACACATGGCTGGGCAACATAATTCAGTCTCCAGGCAGCCATGGTAAGCCAAAGGGTATGCGGGTTTGCCTTCATAATATGTCAGAATGTTTTCAAACTGCAGCACCCTCCCTTCCCAAAGCAAGCAATGCTGGTTGGGTTTGCCATTTAAAAGGAGAGGCTGTGGTTTCTGGGTGGATGTGCAGCACACACCTCCCTTACCCACCCCTCCGCATGGCTATTTGGGATGATTCCTTCACCCCTTCCCCTGCCGTGTGGCTATTCTCAGGGATGATCCCTTTTAACCAAGTGCAAACAACCCAGCATGAATGGGGTCATTTTACTGTTCCATTACTAAAATTCCTCTATTTCAATCAGGTGACCATGAATGATATTACTCTCCTGAGGCTAACAGAAAGATATAGACCGAATGTTGCTTGAATGCGACCAAAACTCAGGACCATTCGCTGCCATGCTTTGTACTGCAATGATTCCAGACTACTTGCTACTGGCTTGGCATGGTAAAGTGTCCTACCGTGGAGGACAAAATAAGGCAGCCCTCCCCAGAAACCTTCTGCAAAGGCTTTCAGAGTACCTCCAGGAGAGCTTCATGGAGATGTTCCTGGAGGATTTCCACTCCATCCCCAGACACGTTAACAGACTTTTCCAGGAGCTGTACCGGCCACAAGTGCATCCCAAGCCTTCAGGGCAAATCAAACTTTAAACACTATTGCTTTTAAACCCTGTACTGTAGTTACAAATGTGCACTCACCAGGGGTGCCTTCTCCGCCTTCAGTGTCAGGGATCCCACCTTGGGAGGGTATTGGCTCCAGGGTGATGAAAAGGTCCTGGCTGCTGGGGAGAATGGATTCACCTCTTGCCTGCTGCGCATTCTCCTCCTCATCCACAAAATCCTCCTCTGTGTTGCGTGAGACTCCCCCCGCCCCATTGCAGGTGTCCACAGACTGTGGTGGGGTAGTGGTAGGGTCCCCCTCTAGAATGGCATGCAGCTGATCCTAGAAGCGGCATGTATGGGGCTCTGATACAGAACAAACATTTGCCTCCTTTGTCTTTTGGTAGGCTTGCCTGAGCTCCTTGACTTTCACACGGCACTGCTGTGTGTCCCTGTTGTAGCCTCTGTCCATCATCCCCTGTGCAATTTTGGCATATATATTAACATTTCTTCTTTTTGATCGGAGTTCTGTCTGCACAGAATCTTCTCCCCATACAGCAATCAGATCCAGTGTCTTCCGTTCGCTCCATGTTGGAGCTCGTTTGCGATTCTGGGGGGACTGCATGGTCACCTGTGCTGCTGAGCTCACCATACTGACCAAACAGAAAATGAAATTCAAAAGTTCCCGGGACTTTTCCTGTGTACCTGGCTAGTGCATTGGAGTTGAAAGTGCTGTCCAGAGCGGTCACATTGGGGCACTCTGGGACAGCTCCCGGAGGCCAAGAATGTCCATTTGCATCTGCACTACCCCAAATTCGACCCAGCAATTTTAGCACTACTCCCCTCGCCGGGGAGAAGTACATAAATCTATTTTACAAGCCCTTTAGGTTGACGGAACAGGGTTGCTTGTGTAGACGCATTCATTATAAAATCAACCTAATGGGGCTAAATTTGACCTAACCCTGTAGTGTAGACCAGAGCCAAGTAGCAGAACTAGAGAGAGCTTCTATTATCAGTTAGCCTTGACCATTAGTAGAGAAAATTTGTTTTTCTTGAAGTACCAGACCTCAGCTCTGGCAGGCCCTCACTTTATTCCAATAATGGATATAACTGTGAAAGAAAAAATTCTACAGATTTCTCCTCATGAAGTTAAAAGTACTAATGATATATATGATACTTCAGCTCTTCCCTTCAGTGTTTTCCCCAGTTGCTCTGCCTTTTTCATTACATACAATAAGTTTAAAAACAAAAAATTACCCACAACTGGGTGGTATATCAAGTTCTACAAATTTTCAGTAACTGCACTCTTCTGATCCAACTGTAGACTGGAAGTAAAACAAAGAAATCCTGACATGTCCCCCCCCTCCGCCCCTTGTATACTTAACCTCCCTTTTCCAGGGCCCCAAGGATCTTCACTCTCTTCTTTCAAATCCCTGCTCAAAACTCACTTTTTTTCACTTTACTTCCTACAGGTGACCACTACTTTTGGTGCTATTTATTTCTCTCCTCAGTGGATGGGAATATATAGGTTTCATTCACAGCATAACAGGACTCTCATTACCTTTATTATTTTTTAAAATGTTGTTTCTCTTTTCTCTCCTTTCTCACCATTTCCTGGGTTTGTCTGATTTAAACTGTAAGCTCCTCAGAGCTTGGACCACATCCTTTTTTACTTCTGTGTATCACAGCACAACTGTATGCTATTATCAACTCAATACTTAGCTGGTATATGTACACTGCAACTGGGGGATTCTTTTGAGCTACACTAATTTAAACAAACTGAGGATTAGGTTCATTATAAGAAATGTACCCCACATAATCTCCCCTTATGAAATGTGAATTCTAAGCAGACAGAACTGTATATTTAGAAAATGACACTAACTACAAAATTCACTGTGATAAATTCTGCAGCAGAATGACCTTTTATATATGATATGTTTATGACAAAAATGATTTACAGAGTGTTTGAATACTTTGATCATATACTTACGTCAAGAGCAACAGATTGCTTTGCCCAAGATTTCTTCACTTGGTCATACATTATTGTGTTGTTGATGCCCAGGCCACAAAAAATAACAAAAGCCTAAAAAGAAAGAATTCATTTAAAATAACAACACAAAGATGAATGCTGTTTTAGATGTTTGAAACAATAGGATGAGGAGTAAACTAGAAAACAGATACAATTATTTCTATAATGCATTTAGTTAAGGGCAAGCTAGCTGGAGAATACAGGTCAGTAAAGCTGTTCTGTAAGAATCTGTTTAGGTAACTGTATTTTCAGGACAGCCTGCTTTCCACGAGGTGCTCCAAATGTAACACCTGACCTAGCTCTCAAGCTGAAATGAGTAACCTCTTGGTATAATACGGGCCAAATCTCACTCTGACTTGGGGTCTTTCCAACTGGACCAACATTTGGCCTTAAGTGAACCATGACTGACAAACATACAATAACTATGATGGTGTGCAAAACCATATATGCCATGTTTGTCGTCCCTCCCAGTATTGTACAGGGACTGGAAGACTGACAAAGTACTTTTGGGTGCTATTTCCATAAAATATTATCCCATATTAAAAACAATGCAGAAAGCTAATCTAATATGTTTAAGTAACTGTGCGATCAAAAAAACCTGCATACATGTAACAAGCCATATTGTCCTGTGTCTTTATATAGGTCAAAGTGCAATGGGACTCTGGTCCTGAATGGAGCATTTGAATTCTACAGCAATACACATAAATAAATTATATACCCTCTTAATTTGGCCACAAACATACCAAAACACTTTTATACATGATACTCTTATAATGAATAGATACAATTGCTACCTACAGGAAACAGAGACTAGATCTGAGAGATGCTCGAGAGGATAGTTAAATAATTATCCAATTTAAATACAATCCGTAACAATGGTTTTAATCCTTATTATTTATTTTTTGTTTATAGATGTGCCAAACCCCACGTCTGAACTCTCAAATTTTTGGAGAAATTCATACTAGGATTCCAACTTTGTAGCTCGGAATCTATCTCTAGTTTTATCCTATTCCATTGCAGATCAGGGTCAGAATAAGATCTTTTTTTTGTTTGTTGATTAATGGTGAGAGAGATGAAACAGGGCATGGAGTGGTGGCATCTCTCAAACAGCTGTCACTTACAATAAGCTAGAATCCAAATGTATCAATGGAGAATCTGCTAATAAGAATATAGACAGTGCAAGCCTCTTCCTTGCAAGTTAGGGTTAAACAATCCTCAGTATCTAGAAATATAGACTTTATGCTGGCAGAGTACAGAATTGTTGCAAAGTTAAGTACATCTTACCTCAAATAATCGTTGATCAGCATCATCAAAAGGTTTCCCATCAAGCCTGTTCAACACTTGAGCTACCCCTTTAGAAAGTTAAGACAAAGCTTTTAATGTATATTAATTCATAATGCAGAAATTCTGTTCATTACTAATTACAACATTTTTCCAACTCTAAAGCAAATCTCCAAATCATTTATTATGAAAAACAGTAATAACAAATAGCAATGTCTGAAAGTCTCATTGTTTGTTTGTTTTTGTTTTGTTTTGATGACATGATTCAGTTTACTACTGTTTTGTCTGTTGTGCAAGTATAATATTGGCAGTCTATATGGTATTAT
This sequence comes from Chelonoidis abingdonii, assembly GCF_003597395.2. Lineage (NCBI taxonomy): Eukaryota > Metazoa > Chordata > Testudines > Testudinidae > Chelonoidis > Chelonoidis abingdonii. The sequence continues at coordinate 36,286,941 of NC_133778.1, read as the reverse complement.
TCAATGCTTTGTGTGAGAGATTTTGGGCTTGGCTACACTAGAAATTTCAAAGTGTTGCCGTGGCAGCACTGCGGGAGCACTGGCGCGGCAGCGCTTTGAAGTGTGAGTGTAGTCAGAGCGGCAGCGCTGGGAGAGAGCTCTCCCAGCGCTGCACGTAAACCACACCCTTTTCGGGTGCAGCGTGCAGCACTGGGAGCCGTGCTCCCAGTGCTGCCGTCCTGATTACACTGACACTTTACAGCGCTGTATCTTGCAGCGCTCAGGGGGGTTTTTTTTCACACCCCTGAGCGCGAAAGTTGCAGGGCTGTAAAGTGCCAATGTAGCCAAGCCCTAAGACCCTGATTCAGCAAGGTACTTAAGTATTTGACAAACTTTAGGCACATAAGTAGTCCCAAAGACCTCAGGGCACATGCCTATGTAACTTGCTGAATCAGTGCCCTCATTCTTAACTCTTAGCTAATTTATCATGACCCACATATACAAGTCTCTTTCCGCCCAAAACTGGCCCAACCATTTACTGAGTCAATAAATACCCAATTCTATTAAGCAACTTGTAGGGAAAAACTATTAAAAGCTGGTGGCTCTACATGAGTCAATATTAAATTCCTTTGTGAAAGACTATTCCTTCTATTTTCTTATAGCTCTCACAAAATATTGTAAAATGTATCAATGAATTTCTCTTTTGCCTCTGCTATGCAACAAACATCATAAACCACAGTTTTTAAAAGGCACAATTACTATGTTTGTATTGCTTGCTTAAGCAGACAAGGCCTGGTCCTGTGATGTGATGAGTGCACATCACATCTGCAACGTACTTACCACTCTCAACTCTATTTGATTGCCTGCCATAACATATGGGGCCATGGGCCAAAGTCTCAGCTGCTGTGAATGGTCATCGCTGCATTGACTTCAATTGAGCCATGATCATTCATAGCCCCATAATTTTAGAGGGCCTCCTTTTTTGTGTGAAAAAAACCAGGTAATTATTTGTCTAATCTGTATAGACTCCATGGAGCATTTTTCAGGATCAGACCAACAATTGCCCAAACTGTGTACACAAAACAGAGGCCCTTGAATGATGTCTCAATACGGCAGAGGCAGTGTTAGCCCATTGGGGGCCCTAAGCAGGAATATTTCACCCTCCAACAAATAATAAAACAGGTAATGGGGGATTCCTTGAGCTGCTTGCGGCATTAAGCAATTGCTTAGTCTGCTTATGCCTAGCACCAGCTGTTCAATAATCGTGCAAAAGTTTTCATGAAAATTGTTAAAGGAACCGATCAGTTTTCATCTCTTTCACCTGGAAGTTTCAACAAAGGGATTATTATTTCAAGTAATATAACAATGAAGCAATTGGAAAGCTGAAGAACAGTCCATACGGTATCCAAGTCAAAAAATGTTCCTTCTTGTATACTTAGTATGCCTCCTAGGTATTCTAACTGCTTAACAATATTCAGCTGGGAAACAGAAGAAAAAGGAACACAATTAAGAAAACAGAAGTAAATTCATATAAGCACAATAATTCTGAACTTAGTTATGTGAAATATCTTACCAATTATTTGGTGGTTGCTATTCCATATAGGAACACAAAGAACAGATCTTATGTGAAAGCCAGAAAACTGGTCAGCCTAGGATGTAAAAAATGAGAATTTTAGCCATCGGGACAGTATTTGAGTAAGCTAATTGTAGTCCTCTGAGGTCCCGCTAATAGTAACATCAAGGAGGACTTCAACAAGCTCATAGTTACAAATTAGTTTAATTCCACATGGGTCAAATCCTGCAGCCCTAATTCAGTCAAAACGCCTATTGATGCCTAATCTATAGTAGGATTACTTGCATGAGTAAAGCAAGTAGGGCTTTGCCCAAAGTATTGGTTGAATCAGGGCCTGTATTAGGAACTGTCTTAACATATATGAAAACACAGCACATGCCTCAGAGAGCTTACAATGTTTGGTTCTTGATTTGAACTAAAGACTAAACATGACTGGGATAATGCCCAGTCATTTGGATAACAGCTGAATAGAACAGTTTCAAGGAAGGGCTATACCAAGAGGAGATCACTCATGGGACAAATACATTGGTGGCTTAGGAAAGAGAATATGAGTCACCTGCCAAATGGGCTCAGAAGAGAGGTGTGGTGCCCTCCCTGAAGGGTTAATCTGATGTTGGTTTCAAAAACAGCCAATAAGAGAGGGGATGTATAGTTTAAGATTTGCAGAGATAAGACAAGAAGTGAGCTGGGAATTGGGTGGGAGAAGAAGGCAAGTTTCAGGGGGGACTGAGGGCTGTGATCAAAAATCAGGAGGTGAGATTTCCTATGTAGATGTCACCTGTAATTCAGAAAAGACCTTTTGCCTCCCTGCTTGTTTTGAGGGAATATATTGTGATATGAAGCTTTGCAATGTAACTTTTAAACCACGGATTCTCCATTTTCTATGCTGTTCTTTGGAGGTAGTGCTGCAAGACGTCCCAAGGGAGGCAAGTGATTCTTCAAACTCTGAAGAGAGGTTGAAGGGGGCGAACAGGATGGGCTGAGACCGGCTCCAGCTCTCAGCCAAAGGTAAAGATCAGGAGGTGCTTCTGGTGCTATTGTAAAACCCACAACGGGGGAAATGGTGACAGACTACAAATAAGAGGAGTTTGAGGAGCAAAGATTACAATTCTGTAAGGAAGCAATGTACTGAGAACAGATGCCTTCTCAGATGCTGCAGTTCCAAAGGCTGCCATGTGAGCAGTTGTATACTGATTCTATAATGACCTCCAACTGAGAACTTGGGGGAACTGCCATCTGGAAAAGTGTGAAGCAATTCAGTTTACTATTAGAGTCATATCCTCCCATCGATACATATGTGGAACTTCTGATTGAAATCAATGGGGAGTCCCGCATAAAATCTATGATAGGACATAGCCCTATTAGTCTTATGGCTCTTCTGTGAAGAAATGGGTAATTATATTTAAGCGGAAGGAATATGTGCAATGTACTGAACTCAGACCACCAGCTGCCTTTCAAAATCCTCTCAAACAATCAAACATTGATCATAACTAACAATGAACTTCAGTCCCTCACGATTGTCATGTTTTACCAGTTACTTAACCATATTCTTCCATTTACTTCTTGCAAAATACAAAAAAATGAGGAAAAACATTAGGCTAGAAATACCATCAAGATGCAGAAGGCTGTATGTTTGAGTACAAATTTATATAACTGGGCCAGCCTAGCACAATTCAGTTGATCTCACTTGAGATGAACACTTACACCAATGCTGAATTTGGTCTCAATAGCATTTTCTGTTTTTAACTTTTTTCCATATATTGTTGATATATTATTCTCCAAAATTGTGATTTTTTTTTTCATTTCAAAATGGTGGTGCATAGGTGCCGGAACTAGGGGTGCTAGGGTGCTGCCACACCCTTGGCTTGAAGTGGTTTCCATCATATACAGGGTTTACAGTTTGGTTCAATGGCTCTGAGCACCCCCACTATACAAATTGTTCCAGCACCCTTGCGGTGGGGAAATAAAAATTGAAAGTGATCACCTTGTGGACAACTTGTTTAATATTCCCAGGTAGCATGTTATTTTTAAATATGTAACGTACGTATACGGAATGTAATATATAAAAACTGCCTCCTTTTTGTATTAGTTCATACTAGTATGTGAGTCAATATATAATCTCACATGTGCAAGATCTAAAACATATGCATTTAGATAGAAATCAAATATAAGTTACATATATTCTTTTTGTTCCATGTTGTAAAATTCTATAAGATGGAGCTTCGTAAGGCCCATTTCAATATAATGCAGCTTTTCAAGGGGGGGAGATAACTGCTAGGTTTTATTTATTGTCTGAATTTTTGCAGATCTTGATGTAGATCTTAAAATAAGTTTAATGAAAATACCTCAGTGCAAAATGTTCAGTGAAAGTGATTTGACAATGAAGCATCAGAATTTCATTTACAAATAAAAATTAGTATGGCGGAAAGAGAGTTTTTGTAACAGTAGTAGAGACAGAAGAATAGAACATGTGATTACAAATACAAAGGTATGTTTTATTTTAGTAATAAGGAGTGATGACGTCCTTTTTTTTAATACACTTGATTGTCTCCTGAAATCATTGTTTAATTCACAATGCCAGTTGTAATAAATTTTTATGACAATATCAACAGAAAATAATTATTGCCCTTTATATTTGGTAACTTGCATAATTCTTCTCCTATATGTTAGTCAGTATCTCTTACTGGCATAGACTTTAAGTAAGTTTGAAACAAATATGAGATGGCTGCATTATTAATCAGAACTTGGCATATTAAAAGTATGACTGCAGACACATCAAGGATATGACGTGTTTTACTTCAGCATCTCTCTTTTTGACAGGAAATATTCCCCAAGCATTAATTGTACTTTCTGAAATTCTGAATAGCATAGTTTTCCCATAAACTAGTGCAGTGGGTGCATACTTTAAGTACTTTTCTGTTTTGGCGGATTCTGCTGGTTTAAAAGCTCTTCCCTATACACAAAATGGGGAGTACCACTGGAATCAATGGAAATTGTCAAAATGGAAGGTTCTTTGAAAGTGTGCTCATAGTGTTAATGTAGTTTAACAGGCTCACTGGCTAGAATTATGCACTGATTTACTCTAAACCCATTGCCCAGCCCCAAGGCAAGTCCACTAAAGTAATGGTCTTATAAGGGATACAATTCAGGGTGGAATTTGTCTCTCTGTCTATAGCTCACTGTGACCCAGTTGTTTAAATTTCAAGAAACTGGAATGATAACTTGAAATATTCCAAATCTGACATTGTCAGAATCCTATGAGAGTATATACCGGAAAAGGAGTTTCTATATTGCTACTCAAACAATAACAAGAAAACTCCGAGCCAAAGCATTCCCTATGTGGAGTGGAAACTGAGTTATGATTTGTGAGTTGTAGAAACTGAGGCCTGATTTTCAGAGATGCTAGGCACTTGCAGCTCCAATTGACTTCCATTAGAATTGTGGGTGTTCAGCTTCTCTGAAAAAATTAAAGTCATGGAGTTGATGGCTCATTGTTCCCAAGGGATGGGCAGGGGCTTATCCCTCCCCCAGTACAGACAGGGCTTGGTCCTCAGAAACAATCTGTACACATATAATGCCTGCTCTCTTCTCTGCCAGTGAAAGTATGCAAAAAGCAGCTAGTCTGAGTGGGATAGAGCAGAAGTGGGAAGCACTGACCCTGTTGACCTCTGTGGATGTTTTGCTGGGACCGGCCTTTGACCAGGTCAGGAGGTAAACTACTATTTCCACTACCAGTTCCATGAGGGGTCTTAGCATTAATTAATCCCCACCCTAGAGGCATTTATTTATGTCAGTTCCCTCACCCCTGAATGAGGTTTGAGAGCATCAGAACAGCTCCTGTAGAAACACTGCTTTGCTTAAGAGGCCAATGGGGCTGGGAAGTAGTGCAGAAGCCCAAGAACACTGTTTGGATGGCCCTCATCTCTGTGGGCTCTCAGGAGAGTTTGTAGGTCAAACCCTCATCAATTCCATAGGGGGACAAAACCTCTTGTCTGCCCAGAAAGGAGGGTTTGATCATAGTGAAACTCCGTGAGCCAAAACTCCTAGGATTCCCAGTCCAGTAAGCAGGAATAACCCATTCAGGGGACAGTTTGGTTCGTTGGTCCTGTCAAACTTAGGAAAGTAATCCAGTGCTCACAAATTCTGTCAGAAGTGGTATCTGGTGCCTGTTCCCCAACCCCAGCAAGTGAAACTGTGCTCTAGGATATGCGCATACAACTCCCATTGGCTTCACTGGAAGTTGCATGCAAGTATCTAAAAGGAAAAAATTAGCCCACTGTGTATATTTTATTTGTAAAAACATACTGGAATAACATTGGTTTGCTAAGTAGGACCACAAAACCCATTTGTCTTTTGAGATCATATTACTACAGCCCCTGTTTACATTCAGTGTAGAGTTCCAATATCGCTGATAACTACCAACTATGATTCTGCTAATGGGGAACATAAAGAACTATCAGTGGTAGAATTTTCAACAATAATTAGCTTTCATAGATCTCAAAGCACTTTCTAAAGGAAGGCGTCATTATCCCCAGTTTACTGATTGGAAAAATGAGGCACAGATAGGTGAAGTAATTGCCTATTAGTGGGAACAGTGCTGTATCCTAGATAAAACTGCCTTTGCTATCTTTCCATCACGAGTGATTATTGCTTCAAGCCATGGTGCTGCTGAAAGAACAAATAGAGGACATACTGGATAGAAAAAGATAATTCAGAACAAATGTTCTTATGTTTTATATTCATCTGGACTTGCTTGACTTTTATTATTCTGAACTGCAAAAATATGACAGTGTATTTAAATTTTTAAGAAATCTTACTTCAGCGTCAAAGCGAGGATCCTGATATGCATCACTGATGTTCACTGGAAGACCCGTGGAAGCTACTAGCTCAGCAATGCTATTATTTATTAGCCAGTCAGAATAAGATGATGATTTCTCCATACTGTCTTTGAAACTATCATAAAGGTACAGCAAGGGAAGAAAAGAATACAATCAATGTTGCTTGAAAGCCCGCCATGTATAGTTATTTTAACATCAGAATGATCTATAGCCATAAAAAACTGCTAAATGACAGCAGCCACAGAATAATAGGGAATGATCAGAACATCTATCTCAGAAATCTCTGGACTTTTCCAAATTAACACTTCGTTCACACCAAACTAGGTTTGAATCTATCGCATTAGCTTACCCCGCACTAAGCGATCATGTGCACTCTGCTGCCAAACGCTCAAAGTTCTGTCATGCACTTTGATCTACCCTGCTTTGAATCCCCTCCTGCCACAAGCTAAGTGTTTGTTTAGACAAGCCCCTAGTCTTGATCCTGGTGAAAGAGCAGTTATACCAGGGCCCTCTTCTGTAAGCCCTTTTCTAATTCCAGAAACCATCACTTGCATGAATAGTCTCATTGGGTAAACTCCTTGCCCCACTAAAGTTACTGGTAAAACTACCACTGACTTCCATAGAGCCAGGATTTCACCCACTGTCATCAACAGGATTACTCATGTAAACCCTATTCATGCGAGTGAGAGGGTTGCAGGATCAAGCTTCTGGTTATCAGAAACACTCTGGATGATTCTTTAAAAAAACAACCAGTTAGTTTAGGTGTATCACTTTTTGTTACCCAACCTGAAAAATCTTAAATGGGTTTAACAGGTTTTCAGCAAGTCCTGAGCAAAGCCCCCTGAAAATCAGGCCCCTTCAAGGCACCCAGAAATCACTAGTCACTCTTGAAAATCATGGTCTTCGTATTTCTTAGGTTCTGGGTTCCTTTACTCCATGAAGGGAACTATTAATGTGATTTCAAATATAAATAGAAATCTGGATCAACTACAATGTTACAAATAAAGCAATATATAGCTAAGGATGTGAATGTCAGTTTTTTCAATAAATTAATCAATTATTTTCCCCCATCAAGAGAAATACTGCAAGCTAATATAGTAACAAGAAATCTATCACTAAAGATTTTTTTAATTATTATGACATTGACTTAATTTCACTTCAGCTAGTATTGTAAAATATGTATCAAAGCCTAGAGAAAGGAGAAATTTGCATAGCCTCAGTCTCAGGAAATTACTGAAGGCTCAATCCTGGAAAGTGTCAAGTGTATATCTTTTCTCTTTCAAATGAATACTTTTCCAGAAGGAAAGTGTTATTTTATAATGTCATGGAATATGTCATACATATTCTATTATTTAAAATAATAAACAAACTGTTTTAAAGAATACATTGTTTAAGAATCAGGTCTCTACAAAATTAAGAAAAATGGTACAATTTGTCCATACAGCAAAATGTCTGTCAGAGATTTAATGGAATTCTACTTACCTCCCCAGATAAAAACTACTATATGATGAAGTTATTTTTGAGAAAACCTATCAATGATTTGGATAAAAAACACAGGGATGCTGTAATTATCCTCAAAACAAGCATTCTAAAACAACTACATCTGGAGTTAAGGTTAAACTTAAAAGAAATTCAGATGTTAATATCTGGAAATACATAGGCAGGTGCCCTTAACTCTGCCGGGTACTGATGCCATGCAATAATACAATTATAGTTGATGAATACTGATGCTTGTGGTCTCAGATTAGATTAACCAGATTTTTAAAGATACAATAGATGATTTTTCACATTTTTTTTAATTACATCAGAATTAAGACTGGTGCCTCAGCTGTGTATTTCCATACTTTAATATGCTTGCATTTCTTTTATGTTTTGCCTTTATGAAAATTCAACAGTTTCCCAACCCTTCCCTTCACTGACCCACTGTGATTAATTATATATAATGCTCAATAAAGAGTTCCAATTATATACAGATCAAGGAGTAGAATTATTTCAAGGCTCCTTTTTGTGTAGAAATCTGCTTAAAAAAAAATCAACTTGTAAATGATCACTTTTTAGTGAGATACCTAAATATGTATTATCTGTAGTTTTTTTTCCAATTAGTCTAATAAATAAAAGGAATCAATTTTTTTTGGATTTTTTATTATTTTCTGTTTGACATCATTATTTCTTGCACTCAGCAATGGCAGAAATGGTGAAAACATTTTATTGTGGAGTGTCACATTTTTGTAATTTCGATATGCAGTTGTGAACTCAGTTGTGTGGGGCACATGGATAAGGAATCATGAATAGATAACATGAGTGTTGAAGCAATGAGAATCTACAGACATATAATAGGAAAATGCTATTCCTTTTCAAGATTGACTCTCTGGCCAGGTCTACACTGCGACTTTAAATCGGTTTAATGGCCGATATACCGATTTAACGCTGTATCCGTTCACACGACGTCGTCATTAATATCGAGTTAAACGCGTTCCTTAAATCGATTTCGGAACTCTCCCAACGAGAGGAGTAGCGCTAAATTCGATAGTGATAACTCGGTATAGGGTTCACTGTGGCGGAACATCGACGTTATTGCCTCCGGGCGATCCCCGAGTGCAGACTGACCGCTCTGACATCCCAATCTGAACTCGGATGCACGGCAGGTAAACAGAAAAGCCCGCAGACTTTTGAATTACATTCCTCTTGCCCAGCGTAGTCTGATCGGCACGGCTGGCGATGCAGTTTGAAATCAAAGAGCTCCAGTAGACCGTACGGGCGATACTAGGTCTGATAAGCTGTATGGGGAGACAAATTGTTGTATCCAGCTCCGTTCAGCACCAATGCCACAGCGTTTGGAATAACTCCAGGATACACAGCGCTGTGTGCAAGCGTATCGGGAAGCCAGAGACTCAAATGGACCTCAATGAGGGAGGGAGGGGGTATTTTTTTCTGAGGACTCCAGCTATCCCACAGTCCACAGCAGTCTCTGAAAATTCATTTCATTCTTGCTGAGCTCCGCAATGTCTGTAGGTTCCACACAGTGTCTGGCGTGGGTTTCCGGGAACAGCTCCTCAGTTTATTTCCCCACCACCACGTGAAACAAAAAAGGGAAAGATTGCTGTGCTCTGGCGTTTGCTCAATGCACTCCGCGAAAAAGGCGCCAAAGGGTTGTCTGCTGCCTCACAAAGGGATGGGTGAGGCTGTAACCCAGGCACCACCCAGGGCAGTGTTTTCTGCTCGCATCAGGCACTGTGCTCTAACACGGAAGTGGGAACATATGGGATAGCTGAGGAACAGCTACCCACAGTGCCCCGCTCCGGAATCATGGTAGCTTTGGACCGCATGGACGCAAACAAATCGATTTCGGGATCCCACTGTGGACGCGCTAAACCGATTTTATTAGATCTGTTTTGTAATATCGGTTTAAGCTAATTCGAAATAATCGTGCAGTGTAGACGTACCCTCTGCCACAGCTAACCTAAAGGCTGCAAAACTGGCAGCAAAACTAGCACAGGATATCAGAATAATGGCCTGATTCACCACCCTTTTATACCCACTCTGCAGCAATCTAAAACGATCTGATCCTATTCCTCACCTAGTCAATAGCAAAATTCATTCTGACTCATTGGGAGCAGGATTATGACCTAGGTAATGGGCAGCTATTTATAAGTGCCAAAATAAATGCAAGTCATCTCAGATTTGAAGTGACAACTGTCTAATTTTCAACAGTTAAAAAGCATTTTTAAAGAACAAAGGGACTCGAGTTCCCTTGAGAAATAACTAGCAATTTTGGGGTAATATAGTATCAAAACAGCTAGATGTCTCAGTCAATGAGAGAGGATTGATTTAGTTGGTTATGCTAATTTTCTGCAGACTAATTCATAGAAGTTGCCTCTTTCAAAGGAATGTTAAAATTGTTCAGCAAAGTTATAAATAAAGATGCTTTGAAAAAAGGAGAAGATTAACAATTTTCATTTGGGACAAGAATTTTGAGTGAATCTAATAAATCAATTATATAATAAATATTTTGACAGCAATCTAAACTGATATTTTAATATTTCAAAGATAAGTACAAAATTTAGTTAAATAATTTAAGACTTATTCCAGGGGCATCACAGACCTGAGAGGAAAAGAACCTTTAAGGGTAAAATTCTAATTACAGATGCAGAGCACTTGGTGCGTATCTTTAAAAAAAAAACAACCATAAAATTGGTAGAATTCTTACAGCAAAGATTAAAATCTGGACATTATTATTATATGGGAGACTAATTAAATCCATACTGGATTATAGGTGTCAACCATTTGAACCAGCATACAATTTCAAGTAAAGGAAACTAGACATAATTCAGCATGAAGTTTTAAAAGCATATTGTCTACGTCACCAGCAAATGTTTTAATGATACTCTGTGGAGAAAGCAACTGAGATTTTAGGAGGAAGAATCTCAGTATTTATTTCTGGTGTAAATTTAAATCAAGAGGCTCAATCGTCGGACTCGACAGCACAAGCAAATGGGAAGCTCCCCTAAATGGGCAGCCAAAGATCCCCTGAAAGGGAAATTCTTGAGTAATGCAGGGTTGGCTTAGGGAACTCTATGCCACCCACTCCTTACTTCCTCTACATAGGAGGAGAGAGTACCGGGGCAGAGGTGAGTGCACAAAACTGCTATCAGAGTGTGGGACTGTATGGAACTATCACAGCCCCCATAACTTTAAGCAGCCCTTTGGCTGCTCTAAATTATGCCACAAGCCATTTCAGATCCTCAGATAGGAGGAGTAAAAAGATGTCTTAAAGCCACCTTCCCTCACCTCACCTTCATCAAGCCTAAACTCAGCACAGATGAGCACTGAGCCTTCAGGACTTTTAAGAAGGTGTTAGTAATGTGAATAAAAGAAAATTTGATACTTTTTAAAAGGGGAAGGGAAATTAGAAACATTTGGCAAAACTTTCACTTTAAGAATGAAATGACTGTTAGAAATGAGCGTGAATATATCATTGTGATTATTCATAAATTGAAACCAATGATGTAGTATGTGAGAAACTGACAAATCAAACAGGAGATGAACACAAAGAAAACGTGGTCTCTAAGGCTATTTCTTTGCAAATAACTGCAGAGAAAAAAAGATCTGAAGCAAGGAAAATATTTACTGATAATCAGGGTTGTTTCACCATAGCAATATTTAGGGAAGTAACAGTTGACAAAGGTAAAAAAGTCCATTTTTTCTAGCAGTAAAAAAGGAAATGTATTAGAATCTGGAAAGCTATATTATCCCTGGAGCCACCCTGCTTCACTGCAGAATTTCTGCCTAGTACTTTCCCCACTCCACAGTCTGCATGGCTCCTGGCTACAGTTTCAGATAAAGGTACATATCTTCACTAAAGTCAGATGAACCACCTGATTTTGCAGTTTTCATTCAGGCATAATGCCCAGTGATTCTAAATCAGTAGGACTTATCTTGAGTAAGAACTGCAGAATCTAGCCTGAAAAGGGCAAATGTCATTGGAAATAGTGTTCAAATGTCAAGGGCTTTGGGCATTGTTCTGTATGCCAAATAACTTTTATTTCCCTATTGTAATGCAACTAATCTGTGTGTTTATGCTAGGATTACAGTGCAGATCTAAATGTGGCATGCTAACTGCCAGTCTAGAACTGACTTTTGCAAACCCAACCTGGCTCTCCACGCAGAATAAAGATTAAAGTAACGTCATTTTTTATACTAGAGATACAGGGTTTGCTAATCTGAGCTACATGAGCATACACAACTATGTATATTGAAAAAACTGATACCATGCCTGCATGTGCTCATTCACATACCTTAGGTTAAAATGAAGTTACTCTTGACTCAATCATATGTAAGCAACAGCATCAGAAAATGTGTCAATATATTCTATAGCAACTTCTGAAATTTTATATCAGAAGTTTGAAAATCAGAATCTCTGCTACCCTATATGTACTGGCACAGACACACAATAAATTATGGACTCAATCTTACAACCCAGCACAGCGCCTACAAAGCGTGAATCTAGGGCGAACTCTACTGTGGCTTCCTCCAAATCCCAGCCTGAATGGAATGTCCCAGAGTGTGAAGGGGAGCGCAGTGCAAGATGGAACAGCCAAGAATTGGAGTGAGAACCCAAAGGAGGATGACCTGCTCACTACCCCATCTTCAGTTCCTTTGCAAAACTGGAACCCCATGGGACATGAGATTCCAGCTCTGTGGCAAGCAACTCCTTCCTTCCATGGCACAGGCTCCTCTTCACACACAAATGTGGAAGGGACTAAATGATTTGTCTAGGCCAAAACATAAATCTGAGGCACAATGAGGAATAGAATCCTTTGTCCTAAGTCCTGGTCCCATGCTTTAACACAAACACCCTTCCTCCCCATTAACTGTTTTAGGAAAGAGCCATTGCTATTCTAAGGCTCCTGATCAAAAGCAATAATTCATAATTCTCACATGAACTAGCGAGTCAATTATTCACACACCGAGCATTCTCATTTCTTATTGCTCATTTTCCTTTTACTCCTTGCTTCCTCTATCCTATCCATTCTGTTGGTGGATAGGGCACAGATGGGGGTTAGGAGACATGGATTCCATTCCTGGCTCCGCATCTGACTTCATGTGGCCTTCCCAAGGCCACATGAACCCTTCTGATGCTCAGGTTCCCCATCCATAAAACGAGGATGATATAATGCTACCCACCTTTTGTAAAGGACTTTGAGATCTATGGATGAAATGCTTTTCATAAAGTACTGAGCACTATCATTATAATTATCTAACCTATAATGCTTCTAATCACTGTGGTAGCTATGAGTGGGATCTTTCCTTACAGTTTTGGAAGTGACGTAGTATAGCATTAAGAAAAGTGAATTTTAGTTTAGTCTGTTCTTAAAAGGGGCAGTGACAAAGCTGGCAGGGCATAAAATTAGATTTAGCAACTTTGCATTGTTTTGAGTGTATGTATACGAACCATATCTCTACTCTGCCTGCCAAGTTATTGTTAGCAGGATAGAAACGGAGGTTTTTTTTGTAGCATTCATATTATATTCCTAATATAAATTTCAAAATCTGTACAAACTGCTTTCAGTGAAATTTTTGGAGTAAGATTCAGTTTTAAGACTCAACCTTAATCTTTCAATGATACCCCTGAATTCCCAATCAGTTGGTTTCTTGGGGCCTTTAGAGGATCAATGAACACTCACAAGGAACACTCAGTACCTTGCAGGACTGGGGGCTTGGAAAATAGCCTTGGTTATGCAAAAAACATCTGTTTGCACTACTGTTTCCAATCTATTAATTATTTTTTATCAAGATCAGGTTTACAGATAAGTTTAGAAAGTAAGGATGGATTCTGGTATACCTTTAGATTGGTTCCCAGCTGGCACGCAGCCACATATATTTACCATCTCACTATCATCTGTTTCAAGAGGTCTGTATGTTTTTTCCCTTTCAGTGGGGGTCAGAAATAAAAACAGTCTGATGCCCAAACCTTTGACACTACTGCAGTAAAACATTTTACATTCAATCAATGCAGCACAAATCTGAAATCATTCCATACATAAAATACAACTGTATTAAATTATTTTTACTTTGATACTCACCAAGCAAAGCAAAATCTCTGTCACTATAAACTGGGTAGTGTTCTTCATGAACAATAAAGGGACATCAGATCTTCCCTGGCTCATCAGCAGTGCACAATGACACAAAGGCAGTATGTAGATGTGGAACCTTATTCAAGCAATACTCCCTTGGAAATAAATGGGAGTTTTGCCTGGGTAAAAAGTGCTGGATCAGGCTGATCTTAATCAAATCAGTCCAGTGTTTCATAAGAAAATATACCAAGGTTTAATAGAGCAAACATCTGTAAATCACTATGACATAACCATCAATCCATTACCGTAGAAGATGAGTTCTAACCTGTTCTCAGCATCAGCACTGCATTTTGGAGACAGCAACTCAAAGGATTTTGTAAACTTCACCACCTGTCATATTAAAAAAAAAAAATCATTCTATCTGAACTTGAGATTTTTCATGAAAAATTACATACGTAGTCAGCAGCAATATAATGTTTTATATATTAATTATATTTTTAGCCAGTGATCTTAGACTGAATGTTCAATCGCACATTCCTCAGGTGGACTATTCATGTTCAAACTTTACATTGCAACATAAGCAAACTATAAAGATACCCGATTGATTTTTTTCATACTCTTTCCCAAAATAGTATTTTTCATAAAATGTTTTGCTACAGCATAGAGAGACTCCCAGTGACTTCAAAGGACCAGCTCTTCATTCTATCACAGCCCATAACTGAAGCAGCTAAATAATCTGAAAAACAACCAGAAATAATCAAGAGGAGAAACACAACAACATCAGTTGACCAGATTAACTCCAACTGAACTTCCTCTAATATATGTAATATGGCTAGATAGTGTCAACAACTTTTAAGTATAACTTCCAGTTTAAATCAATTTGTTAATTTCAGTGGGGAGTTGTTCTTAACAGCTGATGGCATGTTATGGCCTATAGAGAATATTTCTGGCTTTCAACAGCTGGCACCAGGTGCCTCAATGACTTATATTTCCTCCAGTGTATTGGAGTTATGATTCACAGCCCTTGCAGAGATGCCCAATTATCAGACTTACAAAGAACTAGTGTACATCCTTAAAGAAATGTTCAGTAGACTGCAAGTGTTAGTGTTGCAGAGATTCTGTAAAGGCACAGGCTGAAATGGTGCATGAAATCAAATTCTTGATAAGAACTTTTATATTGTTAACCTCATGGTCTTTAACATAACTTTAGAGTAGAATAATTATTCCTTTTTTAAGTGGACAGAATATTCCCCATTCAACCATCTTTTCTTGATTTATGAACTTCAGATAAACATGTTTTTTTATAAGTAATAGCCACATTGTATTACCATGGGCTGTTCCCAGCTACAATTAATGCCATCTCCAGTGACACAAATTTTAATGTTTGCCAGGAGTTTATCTGCAGCTCACATCCCTGAAAGAACACGATGGCATGTATCCCATCCAACAGGCTATTTTCCAAAGTCACAGTAATAACAATAATAATTAATAATACATTTACATATGGGCTCAGAAAGAAACATGTATCTTTAACTCTTACCCCACTTACAATTCCAGAAACTGCCAGTCAAATGAAAAGTTTAGAAAATGTAGGGGCCAGTCCCGCCGAAGTCCCCAAACTCAACAGATCCAGTGCTGTTCCACTGGATGTGTGTGCAAAGAGGACACAGCCTAGCTGCATTGTCCCTCTCCCACTTTTCTATACAGGGGAAAATGTGGATGGGACAAAAGAGAACAGGAGAGAGTGGAGATGGAGCAACCCCAGACAGGAGGGATGCAATAGAGGTGTAGAACACTGTAGCCTCAGGGCAACAGCAACATGATTATGTGATTAAATGTTCACACACACATGCTCCCTTCCCCCACCCCCAAAAAGAATTTTTACATGAAACCAAAATGTTGTCTATTTGAACAGAAAATACTTAAGGATTCAGGGAAATATTTGTGAATTTACCTTTGAACAAAAATAAAAGATGCAAAACTACAAAAATAGTTACAAAGGCATTTACTGACTATTTGCTGAAATGCATGCAGAATGAACTAGGTTCCAAAAGATGCACATTAAATAACTGGCTTATGGTTCTCTGGAACTGGTTCTGTATATTAAGGCTGCTTTTCAAGCACCACCAATTCAGTAAGATATTTTCAAAAACGACAATTTTAGCAGTGAGTTTCAGGAAGATGATACAACAAAGACAGATTTTTTTCCTTAGACCAATTGCATTGTGGAGAAAAAGAAAACAGAAGACAAATGTTTTTAATCCATCTTAATTGTTTTTATAGCCACACCAGAATGGCAGTTTGCTTCTCAGTTAAATGCTACTACCATCATGCGGGGACCAGAGTCTCAAAACAAACCTCAAACAAACAAACAACAAACAGGCAAGTAAGGACTATATAACTACAACTGGATCAATCCTCTTGAAGTCAATTCCATAAAGAACTTGGTGTGACTACAGTAAATATCTTTAGGTGAGCAAAAGGGACTAGAAACAGATGGTGTGGTTTTGCCTTGACAAAAATAAATATAAATATAAAGTCTATATAACTTAAAATAAGAACTATATATTGAAAAACATTCACTGTGCAATATTGTACTTACATTATATGTAAAAGCCTCACCATAATAAACCAGACATTATACCACTCACGTATTAGACCTTCTCTAAAATTTGAAGGGCCACTTACTGGTGATTCAATGTCTTCCAGGAGTAAAACTGAGCATCGTTCACACTTCAACAGAGTCTGGGCTCGATGCATGATTTTCTTAACAATTTTCTCTAAGTCTGTCTGTTCCTCAAAGAGGTCATTAACTACCTCCAACAAAGCCTGCATAAGAGGACAGGAAATTATTACTTTGGTTGTAGAAACAACAATTAAATGATTTATTTGTACAGATGTGCACTCTTTGCGTCTGATTCTGATCTCATTACATTGATGAAAATCTAGAGTAACTCCCCTGATGTCTTCATTCAAGCAAAATTTTTACTGATTTTAGTGACAATTGAATCAATGGGAGTTCTTGAAAAAAGAGTAAGAACTGAATAATGATGGCTGAGTTTGGCCCTACATAAGGCACAATCCAACTCTACTGCAGTCCATGGGATTTTTTCCATTCACTTCAATAGATTTTGAATTGGATACAAGAAGAGAGAGTGTTTCAAAGTTTCATAGGAGTATTTAGCTACCAAGGTTAATATGCTTCATGATGGGATGGAAAACTGTGTCTTTTAATAACACGTCCGCATGTGCTGACCTATGGTTGAGTGGCCAAGATTTGTTTTAGAATATTATGATGTTGTCTATAATAATAATCTTGCTTTACTCATTTATTTTAAAAAGTGTATTGCAATTTCAAACACAAGACATGAGATGTCTAGAGAGACAAGACATGTAAATATTTTTACATTAGATAGTCACTCTGATCCTGATTTTAAAATCAGCTTTCATAAACCTTTTCAAGTAAGAATGAACCCATTTTCTCAATTCAAAATAGACATAAGATCTAGTGAAAAGGTACCAGACATGCAAAAACATTCCACATGAACATTTTCCACTGAAGATAGGGAGGTATTTGAAGGTGATCTGCAAACTGGGAAAAAACATTGGACCAGATCCTCAGCTGGTACACGTAGGCGCAGCTCCCTTGAAGAGGCGGTGTGCTGATTTACACTAGCTGGAGATTTAGCCCCTTATGTTTGCATTCTTTCTCTTCATTATGATGTGCAAAAGAGATCTGAAATGTGTTTTGTTTTGTGTTTGCTAGTTTTTTTCTAGAAATATCAGGAATATCCAGCCTCGCCTTCCCTGTTTTTGCGGGAGGGACTAGAGGACTGCAGCAGGAACTTTCTCAGCCCTCATTTGAAGGCACAAGAATGTTAAATCTTTCAAAAAGAGGCATTTAAGGTGGTCTACACACAGCTTAAGCTCTGATTTCACTATATCAGTTTAGAAACTAATTTAATTTAATCATATCACCCCTCAACCTTCTTTTGGTTAGGCTAAAAAAGTCAAGCTCTTTCAATCTCCTTTTGTAAGACAGGTTTTTCATTCCTTGGATCATCCTAGTAGCCCTTCTCTGTACCTGTTCCAGTTTGAATTCATCCCTCTTAAACATCGGAAACCAGAACTGCACACACTATTCCAGATGAGGTCTCACCAGTGCCTTGTATTACAGTACTAACACTTCCTTATCTTTGCTGGAAATACCTTGCCCGATGCATCCTAAAACCTCATTAGCTTTTTTAAAGGCCATATCACATTGGCGGCTCATAGTCATCCTGTGATCAACCAATACTCCAAGGTCCTTCTCCTCCTCTGCAACTTCCAACTGATATGTCCCCAATTTATAACTAAAATTCTTGTTATTAATCCCTAAATGCATGACCTTGCACTTTTCACTATTCAGTTTCACCCTATTACTATTACTCCAGTTTACAAGGTCATCCAGATCTTCCTGTATGATATCCCGGTTATTGTCTGTGTTAGCAATACCTCCCAGCTTTGTGTCATCTGCAAACTTTATTAGCACATTCCCACTTTTTGTGCCAAGGTCAGTAATAAAAAGTCTCACAGAGCTTGGGCTCCAGGGCTCTTTCATTACTGTGTACACTGCTGGGCTTGGGCTTGGACCCCAAGCTCTGGGACTCATTTGTAAAACAAGAAAATATATATTTAATTTTAAAAAGCTGTCAGACCTTTCTCATACTACATGAGATGGGAAATAAAGAAATAAGGCACAAACACAATAGTTCTTTCCTTCACAGGCAACATTTACTACTTAACTTATATTTGCACCTTAAGAGTAAATCTGACAGCTTAACCATGAGTTGAAAATATTTTTAAACGTAGTTTTCTTTTCTATTTTAAATATAATGGGCCAAATTCTTTTTAGTATAAATTAGCCCAGGGTGTTGGAACAATTTTTATAGTGGGGGTGCTATGATGCACTGAACCAAAAGGTAAACCCTATATATAATGGAAACCACTTCAAGCCAAGAGGTGCGGCAGCACCCTCAGAACTCCTAGTTCCAGCACCCTATGAAGTCACTTAAGTTATAGTAGAGATGAATTTGGCCCATTGTTTTGTGTCACTGCATACAGCACTTGCATTAAAGTGTCTCCATATCACCAAATATATATAAAAAAAAAATTAGTAGTCTGAGCCATGCTAATAAGAAAACTAGGTCCAAATGGGGAAAATCTTGATTTACATAGATTACAATCTAAACCATACAAGCTTCTCTATGTTGGCTTATTCGGGGTTTGCTGTACTGCCAAATCAAATTAAGGTCTATATTTACAAGACAACTTAATTACTTCAGTTTAATTGAATCTCATCTAAAAAAATGATAAAGCAGTTCAAACTGACAACCAGGATGATATCAAGATGAGCTTGCTTGAATGTCCATGTACATTTTATCAAGCAACTTCCACAAAACTTTTCTTCAGGTAATACATACAGCCACAACTGGGATGACAGGCCCCAAATGTGAGCCAACTTGAAATGGATATAATAAGGAATGTCTCAAGGAAAGTAAACTAGGCACGAAAACATAATCTACCAAGGAGTTTTAAAACAATAACTCATGAGTTTGTAAAATAGCAACTGTATAAACCAACGTTCCATTGTTTTGTGCTCGTCCTGCAACTCTACAGTGTCACTGAACGCAGGTCACCATAGAGCAGCCAAATGGCAATGGATTTTGTTAATACTGACTTAAGGTTGAAATAGTGATCAAGAAAGGGAAGGATCTATCTCTCCAGGGCAATTCCCTAAGCTGCTCAATCTCCAGAAATTGGCATATTTTAATGAAGAGTGAGTGTGAAGCATTTTGGGGAGGGAAGGAGGTATTCAAGAGCCATGAAAAATCACCGTAATATTTTCCTGTTTAAAACTACCCATCTGGCTAAGGACATTAAAATGAGGCTTCCTCCAGAGTCCATTATCAACACTTTAAGGGTTTCCCTTCAGAGTGATCTGATGATTTCAGATGTTTTATTTTGTTTAATTCTTTGTGCCACAACTTCATCAGAAATGTCAGCATGCTTCTATAAAAGGGAAACTTCACAACTAGTGTTTAGTTTCAAGAGAAAATAAGGTTTAATGACAGAGGATTTGGCTTCTATCAACTCAAGTCTCAAAATGAAAGACTGATTTTTTTACCACTAATAAAGTCCCACAGAGCAACTGACAGCTCTTGGCAATTCCTCCTCAATCTCTCCTCTGTAAGTTTAGATAGCATTAAAGAATTAATTGCAAATAGCTAAATCCCTGAGCAGCTTCAGTCACCATATTGTTAAAAAAACTTCCACAAAAATGTCTCCTCCTCCCACTCTCTCCCAAAATTGCAGTGGTCCATACTCAGATCTGTACAGGGGTAAAGACCTCATGACCTACAACCTAGAGCTCTAAACTATTGGAAAGGGGAGACTCCTAGCTTCCCAATGGGACATGAAGCAAAGGTCTCTGGTCCTGTTAGATACCAAGATACTTATGATTACATTGTTATATATAAAAAGCTAAGGTAACATTTAAAGGTTTTAATACTTGTTTATTATAATTTCCCTCTCCTTACAGATTATGACTAGTTGGACACATAGGGTGAAATCTTGCCCCCATTGAACTCATTGAAAATATTGAACACAAGGAGGTTAGCTTCACAGAAGGAGAGATTTAAAAAAAAAAACAATTAAAAAAACTCTCTAGAACATTTCCATGATCTTTTTTCTAAATATATGTGGTATGTACAGAATGCATAATAGTGTGGCTTTAAGGTTGTGATTGTACTTCTTTGGGGTACCCTGCATAACTCACTTGTAGACAAATGAAATATTACAAATCCAGGATGTTTGAGGATCTGGAATTTTAAAAAGATCTGAATCTGTGGAAATGTAACTCATTCTATTCTGCAGGATGGGTTCTAAACACACCTATCTTAGCACGATAAACTTGAAATTGTCATCAGGAAACAAACATTTAACATCAAAAGCAAATTTATCTACCACCTTCTAAGCCTGTAGCCTCAAGGACATTCACCATCTCCTTAAAAGGTTCTCTCTGGATTATTTTGAAATAAAACATAACTGGTTCCTTAAAACCATCTGTTCTGGAATTTGAAGGAAAGAGGGATGCGACAGTATTTGATAGCTGTCCAACGTGCTGCCTTCTACTTACTCTGCTTCTGTCATATTCCTTCCTTGAAGCAGCAAATAACTGGGCATTAGATATGGCAATTCCACAAAATGGGAGGTACATCTGCATCACCTGTTTCAAAGAGAAATTTTAGGTCATTAGGAAACACTACTGAACATAAGCATCCATATTATTTAGCATGTGTCTGAGGACACGGCAACTCTCAGGAAGTGCTCTGTACCCTTAAAGTCTTCTATTATATAACTAAACACAAAGCAAATTAGCTGTGAATGGTCCCTAGAGATTAGGGGGAAAGAACTATTCCAAACATTAGCCCCCAAACCAAATCAGACTCAAAACTATCTGGATTTATGGATTCAGCTGGTAAGGATCATTGCTATTATTCTGACACATTCATTGCAGGATTCTCAGCAAGTGTGGAAATCTGTCTTCAGGTTGAGACTGTATTAAAATCTTGAATGTTCTGGAGTTTCCCCAAGTCAAAGTCCATTAGAGCTGAGGGCACTCAGACCTGTACCAGGACTAACCCCTTGGGTCTGAAAGTGATGCTGAAGGAGAGGAAGAAGGCAATCAGATGACTAGAGGGATATTGGAAGAGATCAGGGCTAAACAGAAAAAAATCTATCATCGGTCTATCTTGACATCCTTGGAAGGAATAACTGATGAGATTAATGCAAAAATAAACATCACTGATGACAACAGTTTGGTTTTCTACATCCAATCAGACTTACATGTGAATGGCATTATATCTACTTTGTTTACAAAACAAAGCACAAAAAAAAATAACACTCTCTTGGAAAGCAAGGTTAAAATCTTGGAGGCCTAGGTGAGCTCCCGTAATGCATTAGTAATAGGTACCCTAGCACAGATGGAAGCCTCAGGTCCAGTGATATTTACAGAACAGTTGCTGCTTAACCTGGTTGGTATTATGCCAAGAACAACCTTTTGTGCGGTTGTTGAATGAGCAAAGTGAGGCATAACACTTAACTCAATGGAATTTCTTTGTTTGTCTGTCAAGACCATATCTGATCAATTCCAAAATTTCAGGAACTTCCTAGTAATCAATGTGATGAACCCTACTGATTTGATTGATACTTCCCTTACCATTGTGTTGGTTCCACCTTGTCCATTTACTTGGTGTCATGTACTTCTGTACCAGATACAGACTAGTCACAGTACTTACTTATACACACCAGACGTGTTCATTATAAGATCCTTTAATGCTCTGCCAGGTATGGCTGAGGTTCGTTTAAATAAGGTATTTTAAACAATGCCACCAAGTGGCTGAACAGCATAGTACAATTTAGCATTCCATTACGCTTGGCCTTTGTCCAAAGATTAGAATTCTGAGAGGATCTCCTGAAAACATAGAGTTGCTTTGGTGTGTAGCAGCTATGAAACTGTGATGTATTTGTTTTCTTTTTCACCTTTAAAGTAATCATTTTGTTCTCATAGTTACTGCAGCCTGCAACAGAGGAGACACACACACATACTCTGTTCTCTCTCAAAGACTCTACTTTTGTTCTTTCTTATAGTGTTTCTCCTTAAACTAAAATGATGCATTGTAGACAGAAGCTATGTTTGCTCTTTAGAGCAATTGTTGCCTTCCCATTGACAATCTTCAAATGTGTCAATTTTTGCATTCTTTTCTACATTAAATCCAAATTGGTAAGTTTGAATGCTTATGAACAGGGGGAAAGGCCATTCGAAATGAAAAGTAAAAGTAAAAACACAACTGTAATGCATGAAAGTGCCAAAGAGACCAAAGGGTGTGGGTATGAAGGGGCATGCCCTCACACTGACACAGAGGCTTTTTATGCCTGAACAGAGGGGCGCTTGAAAAGGAAAACCTGCCACAGAAAGGAGTGGTGAACTGGAAGAAGTCAGCCGTGCCTCAGGGTACGTCTACACTGCACGATTATTTCGAATTAGCTTAAACCGATATTACAAAACAGATCTAATAAAATCGGTTTAGCGCGTCCACAGTGGATGCCGAAAATGGCGATTGTTTGCAGGTCCATGGTCGAAAGCTATACCTCGATTTCAGGAGGGCGGTGGCAGCTGTGGGTAGCATGTTCCTCACTATCCATAGTTCCCACTTCCGTGTTGAGAGGCACAGTGCGCTGATGGGCAGAAAACACTGCCACCGGTGGTGCTGGTAGCAGGCCTCAACGGGCTCGCCTTTGTGAAGGGGCACAGACAACGCTTTGGCGCCTTTTTCGGCGATGCATTGACCAAAGCGCCATAAGCAGCAGCAATCTTCCCTTTTTTTTTTCACGTGGTGGTGCGGGAAATAGACTGAGGAGCTGTTCCTGAACACCCGCCAGACAACTGTGTGAAAACCTGACAAGACATTGGGAGCTCAGCCACAGAATGGCACAAATAATTCAGAGACTGCTGTGGACTGTGGGATAGCTGGAGTCCTCAGTCCGCGCCCTCCTCCCTTCATGGGCGTCCATTTGAGTCTCTGGCTTCCCGTTACGGCTGTCACAGCCAGCGCTGTGTATCCTGAGTTTTTTATTACAAACGGCTTGGGCATTTTCGTTTCTGTAACCGGAGGCTGGATACAACAGATTTGTCTTCCCACCAATACAGGGCGATCAAGCACTAGTACTCCGTATGGTCTATGCTGGAGCTCTTTTCCGATTCAAACTGGCATCGCAGCATGCTGATCGAGAGCTCCACGCTTTTTGGCAGCAGGAAATGTAATTCAAAACAGTCGGGGCGGGCTTTTCCTGTACGCGGGGGGGGCCCGCGGGTGGCCCCGTCTGCATCGCGAGTTCAGATTGCGTGCGCAGAGGGCGGTCAGTGCTCACTCGGGATGCCGCCGGAGGGCCAATATACGTCGATTTCCGTCACATGAAACCAATTCCGAGTTATCCTATCGAATTTTAGCGGTTAATTATTGCTAGCCTAACCCTCTCGTTGGCGAGAAGTTCGCGAAATCGATTTAAGGGCGTTTAACTCGATATTAATGACGACGTCGTGTGAACGGATACAGCGTTAAATCGGTATATCGGCCATTAAACCGATTTAAAGTCGCAGTGTAGACCTGGCCTCAGATAGCAGAGACAGGCTCTACAATAGGGAGACAGCAACAAGTCTCACTGCTCCAGAAGCTGCATGACCCAGCCTCTGAGCATTATGCCCCACAGGGAGGGGCTGGAAGTAGGGCCTTCTCTTTATTTTTCCACAGATGCCCCTGTGCCATAAGGGAAGAAAGAAGAGAGAGGACTTTTCTTTTGTTTGCTCCAAGAACACCACTAGGTGTTTGCCAGAGTGGGGAGAGACAGGCTGTATAAGGACCTGAAGCGGGGTCTGGAGGGAGCTTGAAGGGACTCCTCTTCCCCATCAGAGGGAAAAGAATGAGACTTTCAATTTTTATTAACAAACACTGCACTGGGAGAATTTTACATCTCTCCGTCTAGTTTTTGTTTAAAAAAAAGTAGAAAACTTGTTTATTAGTGATGCATCACTGAACACCATAGTCAGGGAAGGGATCTGGGTAGAAAAAAATTGCCTGCAAGAAAAATTCTGAACTGATGCATTCATGAGATTTGACAACTTTTAACCTATTACAAGATAACTTTTAGAACCAGTTTGGAACCTAGTCCTGCACCATTAGAGTCAGGAGCAAAACTTCTATTTTAGACCAAGGTATTCAGACACCAGGGTGATGGAAGTTGTATAAGAAGACACATCATGTATTTTCAAGCATAACAAAAATGGTTGATAAGCACAAATTACCATCTGGTGAGATGGACAACCACTCACCAGGCCTTATTCTCCATGGCTGTGCACCTTGTGTATAATCATTTGCACCTGTGAAAAGTTGGTATATAAAATGCTACTAGCTCAGAAAAATGGTGGTTTACACCCACTTTGCACATCTATAGATGACTACACAAGATGCAGTGCAGTGGTATTGAAAACTTTATAATAAAGAATAAAATGAGTGAATAAAGGTTCACAATTAAGCGATATAATTCTAAAGCAATTATGCCACTTTTAAATAGAGTATTTGGCAAAACAAAAATCAGTTCCCACTCCTATTTTGTCTTTTCTGAGCCATATTAAACAGACTCTGGCAAAACTGTAATACAGTAATTGACACATCACTAGTGGTTATTGACATTTAAAAAAGGCTCTTCTATTGCAAAATCATAGAGTGGAGTAGAACAAAGTTATCACATTTTGGCTTCAAATAAATTAAATATACAATTACAACTGCAATATCAAAACAGCTGTTTTCTGATGCACTCTGTGACCCTTTAACAGACAGGTAACATTCAGAAGTACCCCATTACAGAAGCTAGACACTATGACAATTGGCTCTATAAAAATATACAATGGTGTGCTGATTGCCCTTGTATATTTTAGCCAATTATTGTGAAGACTTGATAGTATACCAGATCCTTCAGTAGTTTTACTCCCAAAAGAGAATGTAAGTGAATAGTTGAAGAAATGTCACCATGAATTTGAATATTTTTTTTTTGACTGATGAGTGAGTAATAAAAGATCCTCTGGCACATCAACGTAAAAGAATATTGTATTGTGCTTCGCCAGAATCTATTTAACTGTAATGCATTCTAGTTACTAAAAAGGGTTTTCCTTAAATATAAGTGTCTTTGTTTATAATAAACCGCACTAAACACTTCAGTGATGTCACAATCCACTGTTTTTGACATCTGAATTCTCCAGCATGAAGTGGTGATCCAATAACAAAATACTGAATTGTAGCATAGCTAAACAAACAAGGCAGGAAGAGCAGACTGAATAGAAAGGAAAAGTCTTATGCTTGGTCATAGATATGTTGTCAAAAGCAGCAATGATGGGAAAGAACACAGAGAAAAATGACAGGTTCATTTCAATTTGCTTCAGTGTGACACAGGAACATATTAAGAAGGAGCTGTTTTCCTGTACTCTCTCTGCTGTTCCTTCTGCACTACAAAACAGGCTGAGGGAACTCAACTGTTGCAATCTGGATCTGTGAATGTTTTACCAAACACTAAGGTTTTATTGCACAAGAAACTCTATCAGCTCATATCTGACATTAAAACTCTTAAAGGAGCTGCTGCTAACAAGTCCAAAGCTTGAGTAAGGAAAATATATTCTGTCTGTGCTTGAAGGTGCAATAAGTGGGGAAGCATAGCTATGGCTATAGTCATGCCAATGGACTGACCATCAGTGTGAAATCCATGGGAAAAATGCAGCTTATTATATAAACCATTCTGCAACAGATGAAGTTACTCATCCTTGCTATATCCAATTATCAATCCAAAGCACAATCAGCAAGCATTTTTTCAATTTGAAGAAGTACTAGCAACATGAAAGGTAATTCCTTCTGGGGGTAATTTCTTACCCTATCTAATTTGCACCAAATGACTAGGAAATCCACTACAAATGGTTGAACTGTACACATTGTTCAGAAAACAAATAAATATACTATTAAAAAAATCCAATGAGACACATTTACAAAATGTACTTTCTTCATTTATTTTTGCAACTGAAGCTTGGTTTTAATGATTTATAATGGTACATCACAGCATACTGGCATCAGTAAATGTGTATAGCATATTTTGTAAAAATAATGCAATCTTAGTAATAAGCTGATATAGCTAATCTGCTGAGAGGTGGAGCTAGAAAGCTTGTCTCTTTCACTAACAAGAGTTGGTCGAATAACAGATACTACCTCACTCGCCTTCTCTCTTTAATACCCTGGGACCAGCACGGCTACACCACCACTATAACTTTGGTTTTCACTCGTCCTGACTCAAAAAGCAGACTCAGCGATACCATTTAAACACTTCCTTTATTCTTAAAAATAGGTGGAATATATAAATGTTTTATTAAATTCAAGAATCTACAGACCAAAATCAATTGCAATATGGTTAAGTGTGAACACTCACCCAAATCACATTACATTCTGGCATCTGTACAGCGTCTGGCAATTCTTATATCCATGTCTCTGATCAAATCAAAGCATAACAGCAATTTGCACTTCACAGAAACATTTGCCAAAACCAGAGATTTTTCCAAGCTAATTAAAGATTTGAACCCTTATATTCTGTGGACATTCTACGAACTCTAAATCCATACACGTACCTCTCCTGACATCAATGAGAACTGTACAGATCAAGAGCAGTACATGGCTTGATTAGTCCATTGCCTGTGAGGTTTTTAAAATTCATGTTGTTATTTACACAGTGCTATAAAAGTACATGGTGCTTCAGAGACAAGGAAAAGACAATGCAATCTGAAATTTGGCAGCCTGTAGGGACTCTAAACAGCCTGCATGAGGCCAGCGAGAATTTCACCATAATAGGCCAAGTGTTGGTCTGCCTCATGTGATTGCCCCCACACAAGGGAACTAGATAGTCTCTTCACCAGCCAGATCCCCACACCATTCTGTAGTAGAAAACAACTCCTGTAAAAAGTTAAAAGGTCAGATACTTATGCTGGACCCCATCCCCACAAACCCTGCTGTTGGAGGACTGCTGGAGGTGGAATAGGGGGGCAGTGCCATAGCACAGAGATCCCTGGGCTACCTAAGTAATGCAAGGGCTGTTACAGCCCCTGGACAACCTAGAATCAGCAGGGCACAAATGTGCCTTAAAGTCACAGCCTGCCCTTGGCCTGGACTTTCTGTGGTGCCCCTCTAGGTGGTAAAGAACAGAATCTGAACCTGCATCTTTTCTTACACATACTCAAGTCTTGAAATAGGAGTGACTAAAAAAAAAATCCTGGTGAAGTCTGATTTATAACAATGAAGTTGTTTTTTATATAATTAGAATTATACTCATCTTCTCTTCCTATTTCAGTTCTCTGTTTAACCTGTTTCTGACCTCAGTCACTTTTATGTTAAGTATTACTTAGATCTGACATCACCAAAGCAGATGCTTGAAAAATCTAGATGAGCCATATTGTGCATTCTTTTGTCATATAAACACACACACTCATAAAATATGTATTTAGTAAACCTATTTTAGCTACACTTTATCAGACATATTTAATACTTAAATACTTCTTTGTGTTTAGCACTTAGTGTGCGGGAGGGGACAATAATCTGCATGTGACCTTCCAAAGGGAGCCTCATAATAAACTTCGTTGTTTCAGATAAATCTGAAATATGAAAATACGCCTATTGCACTCTCCTAGGCCAAAACACACTTGCGGAAGTGTTGAGAGAACCGGGGAAAACCACTCACCTCTATTAATACTTAATTGCCAAATCCTGTAGTCTACTCAAGCAGAATTCCTACTAATGTCAATGGAAATGTTGCATGACTTGAATCTCTAATAATAATTTTATTTAAATGAATCTGGCCCATCAATTCCTTTAGGTTGCTAGACAATAATTCAAAATGAAACATAAAATCAGGGTGTCTCACGAGGTAGAGGGTAGAGGATACAAAGGGACAACAGTGGTCATTTAAAAATAAATTTGGGGAAGAAAAGTTGTGAAGAGTAGAAATGAAGAAGGCCAGACTGAGAGGTCTGTCGAGGATGGAACAGGTGTGACATCCTAGGGTCCATCACAGGAACGACATAATTACAGCCCAACCTAAAACTGAAGGTGGTGTCAGTCAGCATGAAGTTCAATGTACCATTAAAGGCTTATAAAACAGGGTGAAATGAAAGCCTGCTCACTTTATAGTCAGCCTATGAAAAACTCCACAGTTGGCTTAATATGAGCATAGTTGATCAAGCCAGTGAGCAGATGTATTTCTGATGTACTTCTGCAGTCTGAACTAATTCCAAGCTCTGGAGAAACCCTGCAGGAAGTCCTGCTAAAAGTGAACTATATTAATCAAGTAATAAAGGTTGCTTCTCTGAGGTCATCGCAAGAAAAGGGTCGACATGTGCACAACCATTAGTGTAAGCACATAAATACAGACTAGTGTTGCCACCTATTATAAAGGTAGCCTGACACTACTCACTCTCTGACAATGATCTTTTTCAGTTGCTCATAACTTTGCCAATCACTAACTGTTTGGATTGAAATTTCCCATGCGGATGTCTGTCTGAGGCTAATTATTTTTTTTTTTGGAGGGGGCGGGGAATTTCTTCCAAAATGGTTAAGTCATTTCCAAATTAAGGATAAGTTGTTTTACGTATGGGAGAAAATTCTGACAACGTTTATAATAAATGGTGTACCAATCCTATTTATAACAACCCTAGCTCTTCATTAAAAGGTTGCAGTCAAATGTGACATGAAGGTTCTTAATTGAACTCACTACCTCCAGACAAGTCTTTTGAAAAAACATGAACATGAAGGAAACAAGAACATTCTCATAACCATAATCTCCATCCACCAGACAGAGAAAACTGGCAGGACCCACAAGACACCCTGCACCCTTCCTGCATCCTAACCACCTACCCTGAGCCACCAACCACCTGCCCTGAGCCCCCTCCCGCACTCTGCACCCCTCCCTGCACCCCAACCCTCTGCCCTGAGCCCCCTCCCGCACTCTGCACCTCATCCTGCACCCCAACCCCCTGCCCTGAGCCCCTTCCTGCATATCGCACGCCCTTCCACACCCTGCACTCCCTCCTGCACTCCAACCCCTTAACCCAGCCCTACATTCATGGCCCTGCATGCAATTTCCCCACCCAGATGTGGCACTCGGGCCAAAAAGTTTGCCCACCCCTGGTCTACACTGAGATCATGTTGATATAACTTTCTGTTCAGATTCTTCTCATGTAAGTTTCAAAAGACACCTTGTGCTTTATAAAGAGAGAACTATTGTTTGACTAGGAATCTGGCATCTTTATTTAACAGAGAGACAAGAGGGGTGAGGTAATATTTTTTATTGGACCAACTTCTGTTGGTGAAAGAGACAAGCTTTTGCGCTTACACAGAACTCTTCTTCAGGTCTGGGAAAGGTACTCAGAGTGTCACAGCTAAATACAAAGTGGAGCAGATTGTTTCTAAGGAATTATTAGTGACATAGCTCATCTGGAATAGACTGCATGTCGGGCCAAGCCTATGAGGTGCTGAGAGCCTTCTGCAAGGTGCTAAACACCCTCAACTCCAACTGAAGTAAATGGCATTAAAGTCTTCACTTCTAGCTCAAATTGCTAAAGGAACAGTGGAAGCTTGGTGTAATAATTAAGCAACCCAGAATTCCTGGGTAGATCTTTGGCTGGTGTAAATTGGTGTAGCTCTATTGACTAACACACTTTTTGTAGCATTCACCCAGTGTGGATTTTGCTGCATCTTTCTTTTCCTTTCTTTCTCATGACAAAACAATTCTGAGTAGGAGCAGATG
Organism: Chelonoidis abingdonii; assembly: GCF_003597395.2. Classification (NCBI taxonomy): domain Eukaryota; kingdom Metazoa; phylum Chordata; order Testudines; family Testudinidae; genus Chelonoidis; species Chelonoidis abingdonii. The sequence goes on along the minus strand of NC_133778.1, from coordinate 36,256,549 downwards.
CTGTCATATGCAAGCAAGAATTCCTATTCGGAAGGTGGTTAAAGTAAAATCCAGGGGATTTAGAAAGCACCAAAATCCTTTGACATTTCCTTGATGCTACTTCTTGCCAATCAAAGTAGTCCAGGTGCTTCTTCTGCACTAGCTAACCTCACCAACAAACAGAAGAATATTTAGGAAATTTATTGAGGGTTATCTTATGGAGTTTTTTGTTCCATACACAGGCATAACCCAGGTAAAGGACCATCTGGTTCATAATTTACATTTCACTATTTTTTCTATTAATCTTTTACAGTCTTATCTGTCTCTATTGACATTATTGACCATTATTGTGTAATCACGTGCCTCTCTGGTAAAATAGAATCATATGTTGTATCTTTTGGAAACACATTCCTGTCATTTTGTTGGCTTGCCTATGGACACTGTGAAATTTGCCATTGGTGTTCTACACTTGTCTATTTTGAGCTCAGAGGTATTTAGTATTAATGTGACAAATGTCACTGTCACAGTATGTCATTGCACTTCTTGCTGTTGGCACTTGGGTCTATGCTTCATTCATTTCCCCAGAGGAAGCTGTCTCTATTCTCCTTTCCATTTTGTAGGATGACAAATCAATGGTAGGACTTCAGTCTTTTGGCAATTCAGTATAGTTAGCAAGACTTCTCATAGCAGTTCCTAAATATTGCAGTTTTGCCCATGTATTTATTATAATTTTGATTGTTCCACTTCTTGTCCATAAATCAAAGGTACATACGCTAGGGCAGGGGTTCTCAAACTGGAGGTTGGGACCCCTCAGGGGGTCTCAAGATCATTTCATGGGGGGTCGCAAGCTGTCAGCCTCCACTCCAAGCCCCACTTTGCCTCCAGCATTTATAATGGCGTTAAATATATTAATAAATGTTTTTCACTTATAAGTACTCAGACGCTTTGTATGTGAAAGGGGTCACCAGTACAAAAGTCTGAGAACCACTGCTCTAGGGCTATTACTTGACTAAATTTTAACCAAGAGACTCATTAATATAGTCAAAACACCATTTAACATGCAGCATCATAACATACTGCTAATATTTCTTGTATACAACAACACCAACTTACATTCTAGTTGGCCAGACTATGCAATTGGATACAACTGACAATAACAGAGACACGAAAACAAGTATGCACAACTTTAGTGAAGTCCAACATGGGTAAGTGTTGGAGAAACAGAGAAAGGGTATTTTGTAATTTAAACTGGAAAAGCGTATTATGAGGGTTCTTACATTAAAGTTAAAGCTATGTGGAACATATGTGAAAGAATACAATCCTTGGGACATGTCATTCAATTCCAAAATGCAAAAAGGGCAAGAGCATCTCTGCTGGATAGGTGAATATCCTTAAAGCAATAAACTAGTATTTGCTTGTCCACAAGAATAGTAGCCACAAAATCTATCTATTTTAGGTTGAAACAGGGAAAGGAGAAGACTAACCTGAGTCAACACAATTTCTTACACAAAAGAAAAACAGAAGAAAATGGCATTTATTGTTTCTTTGGTTAAATAAGTCTTTGAAAGACATAATCTATTTCCATTCACCAGACAACCATCATAAAAAATGAGAATGGTCAATATCAAAAGAAAGTGAATTAACAATACAACATATTCTATAAGTTATAGTACATTACTTCCATATTTACTCACTTTGAGCACAGTCTTGGTCAAAGGGATAGCAGCGTGAAGGAATATGAGCCAAATGTTGCTCACAGTGTAAATCTGGAATGCCTCCATTGATTTTTTAGTCTGAATTTACATGAGTGTGACTTAGAGAAGAATATAACGTTTTGTAACAATCTAGCGTTAGTTTTATCTTTAATGTAGAAAGTTGGTTGATTGCCTTAAGGACCTTTTCAACAGCTTTGGCCTTATCAGTATGACTTTTGTGGAACTGATATTAAAATGTATTGAATCTCTGCACCAAATACCATTCAGAAGAATCTGAGCATAAATATTTACAATACTTCTGTAAAACCCTGGAGTTTGTAGGATAGACATTGTGGTTTGACATTTCCTGCCTCTCAAATGTCTCTGTACTATGCCTGACATGGCTCTCAAATCTTCAGCATGCCACTAATATTAAATATTCTAGCCAGTCATGGTCATTCAAATAGCAAAGAAAAAAAAATTGCATAAAACCTAATGCCCTGGCCAGAATCTTAAGTAGGCCTCAGTAGAAAGGAAATTTATGTTTTCTTTTGATCAGATACAAAACCACTGGCTTGGAGAAAACTGTTGGTACTAATTCAGACAGCTGCTACATGTTTCCATTTCCACGTTACAGCAGCATCAAAAGGGAATTCTGAAGCTAATGGGAATGGAGAGAGTTCAGCACCTGCAGAATTGGGTCCTCAGAAAGGAAAACTTAAATCCAGTCTTGAGTACTGAGCACAAGCTAACCTGAAAATGTGAATCGTATTGCATATTAAAGAGACAATGCACAGTTAACTTAGGCCTTAAATTGTTGGTTAAAAACACATTGTACCTTAACTCTTTCTGTATTCTGTCCAGACTTAAGTAAGAAAGGATTTCTTTTTGAAAATGTTGTCCCTAAAAAAACGTATTTAGCAGGTAAACATTCCACTGCTGGTATATGTAACCATACAGCTGCTGTGGAAGATGCATGTGTACACAAAGGTTCGTTATAGGGGAGTTCTAACGCTGCAGTTCTCAAACTTCATTGCGTTGCAACACCCTTCTGACAAGAAAAATTACTAAATGACCTTAGGAGGGGGGACTGAAGCCTGAGCCTTCCTGAGCCTCACCACCCTGCATGGGGGCCAAAGCCAAAGCCCCACCGCCCAGAGCAGGGGGTCAAAGCCAAAGCCCAAGGGCTTCAGCCCCAGGCAGGGGCCTGTAACTTGAGCCCCACCACTGAGGGCTGAACCCCTCGGACTTCAGCTTCGGCCCTGCGCAGTGGGGCTCAGACTTTGGCCCCAGGAAGTCTAATGCCAAGCCTGGTGACCCCATTAAAATAGGGTCCCGACCCACAGTTCAAGAACCCCTCTGATAATTTGAGAACCACTGATCTAATGAACACCGTGGTTCCAAATGTGTTAGGCCATGGGGATAAAAGGAGCTGCTGCTGGGATTCTCCAAACATAGGAAGAAGTGTGGTGGCTTCTGTTCATGAAGTCTAAAAGCAGCTGCCACTGCTAGATCCAAATGGTGGGGTGGCTGGTCCTTCTGCCCACTGAAACGCCTGCCTCCCATCCTCTGGGAGTGAAGAAAGCTTCTTACGCAGAGGCTCTCCCACCCCTAGTCTGATGAGAGTTGGTGCTAGAAACCCCTGGGAGCAGAAGAAAATTGTTTTTGTGAGCCAACCCTTACTTCTTTATGAAGGGGGAAGGTGTTTTAACCACTCCAGCCCAAGGACTGCTGTTCACTTCTCCACCTGGCAGGAGCAGGGATAAACAGGACCAGCTCTAGGCACCAGCAAAGCAGCAAATGTGCTTGGGGTGGCACAATTCCAGGGGCAGCATTCCGGGAAATTTTTTTTTTTTTTTTTGGTTCAGCAGTTGTGCTCTCGGAGGTTGTGTTTGTTTGTTTTTTTGCTTGGGGCGGCAAAAAACCTGGAGCTGGCCCTGGGGATAAAGAATTGTTGTCTGGACCCTAGAGAGGGGCAATGTCTGTAGTGGGAGGGCTGGGATGCTATTCTGCTGGGTAGCCTATCAGCACTATATGTCTGTGCAATAGGTCAGAGGGTAATTGCCATGAGCTGAGGGGTGGCACTTCTTTGAGGCAGTGCTGATGCCAGGGAAGTTTAGGCTGAAGGAGAATAGCAGATGGGAGCTTGGGACTTCTTATCAGTCACAATATTACCCCAGTACACACCTAGACACAGAGCCTAACCCATCCTGCAGTGAATAACTCCCAAGGAAAGGGAACTGAAAATCAGCTTGAGTGCTCCTCAACAAAATTAGCACTGCCATTAAGCCATTTATGAGTGTGGCCAACAGTGTCTCCTGCTTTATTTTAAATTTTTTTTAAAGGACTGATTACATTTTTTAAAAATTATTTATAAAATATCAATAAATGCACATTGGCATCTCTTGGTTGCCTCTTGTATTCTTGGGGATTGCTCAAAAGACCACTGAAATCAGTGGGAGTCATCATTTATTTCAACAGGCTTTGCATCAGGCCACTAACATGGTGGAACTGCTTAACCTTACATTTGATTTCTCAAGAAATTCTGATGTGTCCCCATTGATATAACTTGACAAGGTGGTTGTCAATAACTTGGCTCAAAAAAAGTAAAAGTGAAGGAAGGTTACAGTACACTTTTGAAACTCTAGATCTAAAAATGCCACAGGCAATTGAAACTGTTTTACATTTGGTTTGGTTAAAAACAAATTTTGTATATCAACTTTCATCCCAAGTCACTTTTTCATGGTTAAAAGAGTTTCCTTAGATTGTAATTAATCATGCAAATACCTTCTAAATGTCCCATCATCACAGAGGCATTACTGGTTCGAGTACCATGATAACATTAACAATTTTCAAAAGTCTTCGTTATTGCATAATGGTGATAAATAATCATTTCTATGAGGTAAAAATCTTAATTTAAAAAGCCTTTTTCAATATTGGTGTAAATTCACAGCTTTATTTCTCTAAGTTCTCAAAGAACTCTCCCATTGTGGAGTTTTGCCTGAGTTGGGAGTTCAGAAGCAGCAGCCCTTGATAACATTTAACACAGCTCTTTTTCTCTCCTTTCTCAGAAACTGGCTATGATGTGGGTTTTACTACACCTTCTGATGAAGCTCTTTGTCTCCCTTTCTTTCTTCAGGGTAATTTTGTGAACAGCATGGGGGAAAAACAGCTCCAAACAAATGGCTGGGTGAACTCTCCGTGAGAACACCATTGTAAGCAATATTATGAGTTACAAACTTGGAGATATACAAATAGTGAACTGTCGCAGTGTAAATTTTAAGGGATGTTAATCTGATATCTAGTAAATACACTGCATTCTTCATTTTAATACTGCATATCATACTGGACTATATTTTGGACCTCAAATTAAGTCATACATGCACCAAATCTTGAGTGACCCCGTGTGCCAGGTTGCCAGGCCTGGAACAGGGAGTTGAGCCCAGCCCAGAGGGACAGGAGCAACTGCTGGGAGGTGAACAGGGGAGGCTCTATGTATTTTGCTGCCCCAAGCACGGCAGTCAGGCAACTTTCGGCGGCTTGCCTGTGAGAGGTCCGCTGATAACACAGATTCAGCAGCATGCCTGTGGGAGGTCCGCCGGTCCCGCCCCTTTAGCGTACCTGCCACCGAATTGCCGCCCAAACCACGGGACCAGCGGACCTCCCGTAGGCATGCTGCCGAACGCAGCCTGACTGCCACTCTCACAGTGACCGGCAGCCGCCCCTGTGGCTTGCCGCCTCAGGCACGCGCTTGGTGCGCTGGTGCCTAGAGCCGCCCCTGGAGGTGAATGTGGGGCAGGCTTGCTCTTCAACCCATCCACCACACTGTGGGTCCCTTCAGTGGTAATTTTGGAAGGGTGGGGAGCACCAGTTTCAGATTTTGCCCTGGGCCCCCCCAAACCTCTCTATGGCACTGGTTTTTGGCATAAAAAAACCCCAAACCCTTACATGGAGAATTAGTTGCATAAACAAGGTCATTCTTATCCGTTATATGTAGTTTGCCTCAATTAATCAGTGGCATTTTTTGCTACCTCTGAGGGAGGAAGCAAGTTACTTTTTGTGAAAAAGCTTGCTCACCTCTGTGCACCCAGCCAGCTACTCCGTGTTACCAGATTTGCCCAATACCTTGGGGTATGCTCATTTATTAGGGTTACTCTTCTGAGGTGGGTGTGGTTCTGTAATTCTATCAACGTACTGCTTGTTCACTAGTGTTCTCATACACAGCTCTACTTCTCCCTTTTGCAAGTTCCCTCCCAGTGGAGCTATCCTGCAGGACTAGGTTTCCCAGGGCTGGGTTCCTCCAGCCACAGAATCAGATGAGCGTGCACACACATATTAACAGAGCACATCTGAGCAGACCAGGCCAATTAGCTGGCCACTTGTATGTCCCTGGATTCAGCAGGATGGGTCGAACACCTCCAAGCTGCCACCTTCAGATGCCACAGGTTCAGCATGTCCCTATCCCCACTTTCATGTTACAGTTGTTCTGGTAGTAATTCACTTGATAAGCAAACCCCGCAGGATTTTTGGCCACTACAGGGATCTTTAGCTTAGGTAAGTGGAGTGTTGCTGCAGAGTGAATGGGGAAGCCAAAAACACAAAAGGGAAGGACAGAGAGGGAGGGAAGCAACCAGCTTAACCTTAAAAGTTATTTATTGCCAGGTAATAACTATACAAGGAGAACCAACCAAACAAAACAGTTACAATATTAAATCTAGCTTAAATTTGATTATAAAAGTGAGGTTTGGAAAACTATAACTGATCACACAAGTCAGGGTTAGAAAGCTATACCTAGAGGAGGAAGAAAAGAAAAAAAAAAGAGAGAGGGGATGTTTTCATCACTCTGTGAAGCTTCAACCAGTCAGGGAACCCAGGGAGTGGTGGTAGCTGAGGGTCCAGAGTGCTGGAGACAGGCAGAGCCCCCAGCACGATCAGTCAGGAGAAGATGAAGTCCCAATGGAACTGATGCAGATTTTGGATCCAGGCATCAGAGCACTTACTTGAGCATGGGTAGGGGTTTTTGTAGGGAAAGAACAATGGTTCAAGGGAGAACACTAGATTTGTTTATCGGTAAACTGATGGCTCAAGGGAGTATACCAAAGTTGTTTTGTTCAGGCTAGGCAATAGGAGCTGATCATTCCTGGCTATGGACGGTGTTCCTTCCAGGGAGCTCACAATGCAATTAGGCAGCTTCAGTATTCTGGATATCAGTAAAGGATTTATTACTGGAATTGGTCTGATAATTACTGAGCTGAGTGTGTGCAGATGTGGGTTCATTAACCTCTGGAGCAGAGATCCCCCATCATGCAGTGCTTCCCTGCTCTTCTGGTCCCCGAGTTCCGTGCGGTTCTTGCCTTGGAATCTCTGCTCTCCATTCTGTATGCTAATAGAGCTGCCTTCCTGTCCCATCCTTGATGCCAATGAGGTTAGGGGCATTTCCTTAATCCTGTCACTCTTGTCCAGAGGGGTTTAGGTGTGTCTTCCACTGCCTTTTCATTGCTTTTTGTAAGTCTCTTTATTCTGATCGGCTTTGGTTCAAGCAGAGTCTTGGGGGGAGGGTCCTTTGTGAGTCAGAGAGGCTGGTTATTGTGCCCTGGTTCCTGAGGAACACAAAGCTGACAGATAATATCTGGACAGTGAAGCCAGGGCTCCTCCCACTTCCTGCCCCATTTGCTCAGAGAACAGTACACAGAACAAATAAGCCCAGCTTTACATGCTGCAGCCAGAGAGGCAATAAGAGCCTAGCTGAAGAAGGGAGTAAGGGAGAGGCCTACTCAAGTAAAGGCTGTGACAATCTAGCCCTCAGTGTCTATTTTGACACAAATTGTGTTCACTTTACTCCTGCAAGTATTCTCCTTGAAGTCAGTGAGATGACTCGCATGGAGATGGCAAGCAGCATTTGGCCCTTTGCATATGGTTCATATTCGAGATCTTTATTTTTAATGATGCAGTTTCATGGGTTTTCCCCATTTTCAAAATGGAAGAACTCTCTTTTCCAGGCAAGAACATAGGATCCTTTTTTTACTAAAATTGGCAAAACACTACTTATTCTCACCTGGGTAACACAAACCACACTGATTTGGCTTAGTAGCTGAATCTGTTCACTTGTGCATATAGAGATGACATGTTTTGTTTTAAAGTAACACAGTGTATGATTATATTTTAAACTGTAAAATAAGTGGATGCTTTCAGGTTTAGTTTTCTAGCCTGTCAGCTGGAACTCTGAGTATATAAATAACAATGCAAAAAGGAATGACGCAATACTATTTAAATCTTTCAAAGTTTGATATGAACAGTTTTATTTATGCATGTACGTTACCTCACTGCAATCATGTACTAAGTAAGTAACAAAATTATATTATGGGTTGGGTTAATTCTCACTGAAGCTGGTAGGTGAAACTGTTGTCCTTCATTCAGGATAAATGTAAGAAACAATAAGCTTCTTTATGGAACCAAAGAGCTGAAACAATAGAAGCCCCAAAATCACAGGCACATATTGCTGCCCAAAAGAAAGGCACAGGCAAATCTGATCAAAAACTGAGCCCTGGGGGCACATGGGTTATGATGGATATTTGGAGGAGGTCTCAGAGAGAAGCAGCAGCAAGCCAAGGACACAGCCACAGAGCTAATAGAAAAAGCTAACAGAGCTTTTGAGCTAAATGCTGGCTGAAAAGGGTTTGGAACTGTAAACAAAAACTCTTCTGTTTGATTCCAGTTGTGCTGAGGGAAACAGGACTTTGTACATTCTTTATAGTGAAACAGGATTTTGTCAAAGAAATACCTGGCTCATCATCAATTTCTTTCCTTACCAAAACAACCCGCAAGCTCCTGAAAACTGGCTAACTGCTCAGACCAAAAACAGGTAACAATAACTTAAGTGCCATAGTTCTCTTATAAGCCACTGCCAAAACAAGGAGAGTTACATCTTTCCAATTTCAACACTTCAAATGGACTTCCAGAACAAATGTGGTCAGATTTCAAGTCAAAAGATCATCCTTCCCACAAGCTCAGTCTGGGATCTTTCTGACATATTTAATAAAGAAGTAAGTCATTTTCACTTAGTTATTTTTCTGACCATAACTGTATTTAAAGCTGAGAAGCCTAAGTATTATGAAGTGTTTAATATAAAACTTCAAACAATGGGAAAAAAAATTAGACCATGAACCAAGGTTTATTAGTGTTTTTATTTTACAACAAACATGACATTAAAAACACTGCCAGCTGTTTGAGACATTCAGATTTGTTACACAATTAAATATTAGAGCTAAACAAACTGATTTATTGCATGTGAGTGCCCCACTCTAAGCCTCTCCACTGTACCTCCCCTGCTCCCTATATGTAATAGAACTGCAACTGGCCAGAGAAAGGTACCCCCGTAGCATACTGATTGTGATCTGGAGCCTCTGAACTCAGCGCTTTTGTGCATCTTTTGTTCTCAGTGGGGGAGTGGACATAGATCTGCATTAGACAAGGGACTGAACTCTTGAGGAGTTGCATGGTAACAGATGTGTTCTGAGACTTCTCTGAATCTGCTATAGATAGTTCATCTTCTGTCCTCCACTAGGAGTACCGGGCTGCACTAACACATTTAACATTTAGTTAAAATCAATGTGGCCTAACTTGTTTCCTATAGTATACTATTCGTGCTATATTGTGGTAACTGAAAATAAGGAAGCCCAACCATCCTATAAGTATAATTAAAGTCACATCTGCTGTTCTAAATGTATGTTGTGCAAGAAGGACCAAATCCTGTGCTCCTTACTCATGCAAGGAGCACCACTGATGAATCTACATGAATTCTGTGAGAAAGGGGAGCACGATATGGCAAAAAAAGGTCACACAGGGAAAGTAAAATGCCCTGTCAGGAGATATGCAGGTGCAGCCCACAAAAACCTTGATATCTTTGCCCAATTTCCCTCTAATGTGACCTTCTGTACAGGTTAAGCTTGTGTTAATAACCTACATTGGACTTGTGGGAGGGCATGTTATCCTCCCAAGAAAACAGTGCAATAGATATTTCTAAACTATAGGCCTGGAACATGCTTCCCAACAAATGGAAAGCCTAGATGCAGAGGTAACAATATCTCTTTATAGCACTCCTGTCTCTAAAAAATGTTGTTAACGAAAATAAGGTTAATGATAAAAGGTTGGAAATGTTTGAAAATCAGATAAACTCAGTAAGTGTGTGTGTTAGGAGTCTGCCCATAAGTGCAGAACTGTTTGTACGTCCTTTATGGAAAAACTTAAAACTAAGGACGATCCACTATACTCTGAAAGTTGTGACAAGATAGTCTGCTTGAGTGAGAGGTTTTTAAGTGTAGACTTTTTTTAATTCTATTCCCTTCCCATGGATTATGGGGGAAGAGGCTCTAAGGACCATTACAGCTGTATTATCTTTCTTTTTCTCCATAGACCTTACAGAGTAAAGCTCCAGTACAGATAGAACGGGAGCAACCTCTTCTTTTATTAGTGTTTTCGTTTTAAACCTTCATCAATTTTGATGTCCCTTCTTCTTCCCATCACCCCCACCCTCATGTGTATGGAGTGAGTGGCAGTGGAGCACGCATGTAATTTACATTTCACCCTTCTCCTAAATTCAACACCATTTCCTAGCCTTGGATCTATAAGAGGGTAAAGACATTCTCTTCTTTTCCTATCTGTACTATTCTTCTATACTCTGAAAATGCAATGCTGTGGCTAACTGAGCATTTGAGGTCAGTCCGAAGCTATCTGCTCCTTGAAACTTGGTGCTTCTAATGGTTTGTGGATGAACAGAAATGACTCCTGTCTCCCGTAAACTTCAGTAGGGCAGGATTTCCCTCTACCTGGTCCTCTCTAATGCTAAGCATCTCAAAGGGACTCTGTAATTGCCAAGAGAACAGGCGACCAAGTGTGTGCTTGTGAGCTCTCAGACAGTGAAAACAATACAACACCAGTTGCAAGAGAGAGTTTCAGTTAAGACCCATCTCTAATTATATATCAGCTAATCATCACACAGAAGGATAAAAGCACTTACTTGATTCAATTATGCCAAGTTCCTGGATGTGGGTTCGCATCTTTACTTTATCACAGTCGTGACAGACAGAAGAATGGAATGTAACCAGTAAGAAATGAAAGTATTAAACTAGATACAAAATGAATATCAAATCAGTAAAGGGAAACTTATCTCAGAAACCTGTGGTGTCTTGCTAAATCCTTTGTCAGCTGTGCTTGAGACACGAGAGGAATAATGTAGTCTGCAGTCAAAAAAAAGTGTGTCATGCTAAGCTATCCTAGTTGTGTGGTAGTTTCAGATAGCATCAGGTAACTTGGCTTGAAGTGGGTAATGAGTGACCCAGATAATTTGGTCCCCACAGAAAAACAGCTAATTAAAGTAATTGCAAAATATTATGCACATGAATTCTAACATATAAACAGTAAGAGAATTTATACAGCATTTCAGATTAACACATTTAAATGCAATGTTCATTTGTCAACACTAACTTTCCCATGGTGCATGTACGCATAATATCTTTGGTTACAGTAATTAGTGTGGTAACAACACTGTGCATGTAATATATTAAGGTCATTTTATTATAAGATTTAACTTCAGGTTTTTTTAGTTAAATATAAATATCATGAATTCTAAATTAAAACTGTACAGAATTCACCCTATATAGAAACTCCAGCGGGGGAGAAGACAATGGATGTGAAAAAGCCTCACGCTTTCCCTTATGCCAGAAGGTATTGAGTGAACCAGTGCAGTGGTGCACTGGTCAGGAAGCAGGCATGAGCAGGACAGCTAGAGAATGCTATGTGAATTCCCCTCTCCCAGCCCCTCCATTGTATTTCCCCTGCTCTCTATCCCTGATACAGCTCCAACTGGCCATTAAAGTTGTAGTGCAAACAGTCATCTTTTTAATCTCCTGGCTTCTGTGTATGAAATGCTTCTTAAATGCAGAAGCTATATTAATGCAACATTAGTTACACAATATATGATAAATATTATGTAGGATGTGCAGGACTGGCTTTAGGCCGATTCCCCAGAATCGGGCCCCGCAGCTTAGGCGCCTTTTTAATTTTTTAATTTTTATTTTTAACTCACCCGGCGGCGGTCCGGTTCTTTGGCAGCATTTCGGTGGTGCAGAATCTGCGGAAGACCTGGAGCAAGGGAAGTGCCGCCGAAGACCCGGACCGCTGCCAGGTATTCGAATCAGGCCCCACAGTTCCTAAAGCCGGCCCTGAGGATGTGTATTAAAGAATCTGACTAGAGTGTACAAAACTACATGTCTTTGGATTACAGTATGAAAAGGACTGTCTCTACCTTAATGCTGTAAGGAAGACAACTATATTATATAGACCTATTAGTCATGTGTGTACATAAAATGAAGAGGGAAATAAAGAGGGGAAATAAATATAGGAAAAGCCCAGCGGCTTCCATGTTTCTTGATTAAAGATTTTATTCTGTATAATCTCTAACATCTGAACAAATTTCATTCATTTGGCTCCCACAGGTTACTGTCAGGAGCACAAACTTATTGCAGCAAGCAACTGGAAACATACTAAATAGAATAATCTGTTTGATTCAGAATGGTTTTCCTATTTAGCCATGTTTTTTGGATCCCAAAAATAAAATTAGATATCATTAAACCTAGTGCCTCTAGCTTATTTTGCTGCAATCTAAAATATATAAAGAGAAACCAAAGCAAAATCAATTTATATCTAACTTTAGCAAATGCTTTTCATTTCATTAGATTTGTTAGGAGCACCAAGCAATGAAATCATGAATCAGGCCAATGCAGTCAGAGCAGCTACCTTTATGTTTTTATATAAACTTGATTTAGAAGCCCAATGGGGTGTAGTCACCTGACCACTAGAAAAATATAGTTAGAGTATTACAGGCTTTTATCCGGAACATGTGCCAAACTAAACTTGTCTTTTGTGGGAAAAGATATTTAAAGCTCATTTACTGTGTGTAAAGTCTTTGGGCCAGGTCTTCAGTGAGTTAAAATTAGCACAGCTGCACTGACTGAATTCAGATATTCATTTACTTCAGTGAAGCCAGACCATACATCTGCTGAGACCGCAACCACCTGATTTAAGGCAAAATCTCTAGTCCAAAATAGTTATATTTTAAGACCACAATCAGAGCAATTATTTTCCTTATACACAGAATGAGGAAATAAATATTAGTGGTTAGGATACATGATGAAGGAGTCAGTAATTGTGGTTTCTATTCCCAGCTCTGCTGCTAACTTGCTTTGTGACCATGGTCAATTCACTTAACCCTCATGTACATTAATTTCCTTATCTGTAAAATAGGGTTAATAATATGTATCAACCTAACTGGGTTGCTGCAAGCCATTATTTCTAAAAAGCTCTGAGATCTCCAGATGACAACTACTATATAACTGAAATGTACTGTTACTTTTAGAACAACACAAAGTACAAGTAAAAAATTGTCACCATTTCCTCTACATCGTTCACTAGAAAATATAGACTTTTCCCTTGTTACCATGTCTCTGAAGGAACCTTTAACTTCCTTGTTTACAAAATTGTCTGACATTTAAGAACACTAAGTTCTCACTGTCATCAGCAGAAAATGTTCCTTTCCTCTTCTAGTTTCACAAATGTCCGGCTCATGTTGGGCAAATATTACTAGTTTAGTTTTAGTTATACCTCAGGATTTGTACTGTATCTCTTTAGAAAAAAATCGTGTCAGAGTCCTTCATTGCTCAAGCAAACAAAGTGCAACACCACTTTCCTTCTCTGGATCTCTATTAGGAGCATTAGAATTTTGTACTAAGTCATAAGTCCATTTGGAAGCAAATATGTATGTGATCACATACTTTATCGTCAGACAATAGTCTGAAACTAGACTGCATGCATGCAACCTTAAGAAATTAAAATAATGACATTCAGTTCCAAAACTTACAGAAATAAGTTTCTTGTTCAGATCACTGACTCTAGGCTAGTGTTTCTAAAACTTTACACTCTGCTGCAAATATATCAGCATGTTTTATGTGATGACTGTTGGCTGTGCCTCCTACTGTAACAAGTCAAGTCACTTTTTACTAGATAATACACTAGAGATGAGCAACTAATTAATCAGGGAATATTTGTTTGGGTACTAAACCAGTCCCCTTCAGTTGTGTTCACTTTCTGTGAATATTCTAGCAAGCAAGTTTACCAGCAAAAAGTACCATAGAAACAGCGAATTTTAAGAAACTATTGGAGAACATCCAGGGGAAAGTAAAATTTGAATGTGTAAATGAGTATTTGCTCCAAAAACCTGACTCACTGAGTCACAGTTATCAGGGAACAAACCTATTACATACTCTGCATGTCAGATGTAAACATCTCCTATGTTGAGTACCAAATATTCACAATAAACAGCTCTCTGACACAGTGGTGTCCAAAGTGGGGTGCGCGCAGCCCAGAGGGTGCACGGTGGGAGTCTGAGCGATGTTTTTCTTTCTTTTTTCTTTCTTTCTTTTTTTTTTTTGCTTTGGCAAAAATGGTAGAGTTGCCACGGCAGCGGCTGTATGCTCAAAAATTTTTTACTGATAGGGGTGAGCTATCAAAGAAGTTTGGAGACCCCTGTTCTAACAAACTACAGACCAAGAACTGTCTGTGGAAATTATGTGGGGAATAATTTTGAACAATTAATGCATTCAAAACCACAACACATCCGGACAATTATCAGGAGGGTGGAGGAAGAGCCAGGATAAACTAATGTATGTTGCTGTGGGGAAGAGAAGGAAGGACTTAACACCTGGATTTACAAAGAGATTTAGGCATTGCAGCGCCTTACTTTTAGGCACCTAGAAAATCACAGGAACATGCTGCAATGCACAAAGCCTGAGTTAGCACCGTAGCTTCCTATACAATAAACAGGGAGGGAGAGACACCTAAAAATGTGATCCACAAAAGCCAGCACACTAGCCACAGAAGGACCCAAACTAGCGATTGGAGAGGCTGACGAGGGATGTGTGCCAAGTTCCTCCCCCTCATGGAGTCTGGTGCCTAAATCTAGGCTACAGGGAGGTATTTACTGTGACATTATCTGATTAAAATATGGCCATATATATCACAATTGCAACCACTGTTCTATATTTGCAACAAATCTTGTACAAAATGTAGCATGTAAGATTTCTATGGAAAAGTTATGATTTGCTGGAAGAGAATCTCTTATGAAAAAGCTATAGCATTTAAGAGCCTGATCCATGGGAGTTTTTCTATTGCTTCAACGCCTCTGGGTCATCCCTTAATAAAGAAGAATTCAGCTTTTATCTAGAAATTTTAAACCAACTAATAGAATTCTACAGTTGGGATGATGAAATTCTATACTATTTTTGAACAAGTAATATCATAGCGCTGGGATAACTGCACCTCTGATCCTTTTATGCCCTTGTTGACAGAACCCCTCATATGCCTCAGGCCTCTAGCAGTCACATTTCTTGGAGCTGAGTCTCATGACTAAATCTACAGTCTGGAGCAGAAAAGGCTGCAATTCATTGTGATTATCGCAGCGGGTCTGAGTTCAGTTCAGCGCCTTGCCTCAAAGGCAAGGATGGGGTTAACCAGTGACTACTCAGCCTTCTTAAAGCAAAGTATTATTTATTCAGAACAAAACCATTACAGAGAGAAACCTCTTAAAAACAATAAACCACTTATACACGTCTAAGTGACAGCACGTCACCAGTCTTCCACATGGAGATCCTGGCAGGTTGCAAAGTACCTCAGGCCCTCTTTGCAGGGCCTGTCTCTCTGTGTCACAGCCTCATTTCAGTAAGTTCTTAGTTTGTGTGTGTGTGTGACCCCCCCACTGTCACAGTGGTGCCTCTACACAGTCTTCATTTCTTTTTTTGCTAGGCTTGTCCAACCACGTCAAACCAGCAGGTGCAATCTTCCCCTGGGAGGTGGGGGTGGAGGATTGTAACATGTCATGAGAATTACATCAATTACACCCCCTCCCCAGTTATTTTTAGTTTCTGCAGGACACCCTGTAACTCCCCCACAAGGAACTGAGTACAATCTCTAGCTCACAAAGACATATAAAATACGTATCAAGATGATCCAATGGTCTTTGGATATTCCATGTGTTTGCGGTATTGGTCACAAGTCATTTCTATGGAAGCTTCTAGTTTTAACCCCTCTATAAATGAATTTATAGAATTTATCCGTAAGGAATATAATTGCAGTATAGAGGGGGAAAATTTCTCTGTGGGTAAGCTTTGCCAGCGGACGTGTAGTAGTTATAGGACTGGTCATGAAAGTGTTGACCAGTATGTTCTCTCTGCCAGAGAAAAGATGGTGGGTGACAACAATAGCTAAGAGGCATGGGGGGTGGAAATAAAAAGCTGGAGAGTATGCATTAGAAATAGAATTAAACTAGTGTCTCACTTTAAAAAAAAAATACACTGTCAGTGTTACCTATACAGTGAATAGTTTCAATCAAATCTAAGTCAGAAAGATTTGCAGGAGGTTATCAAAAATCAACATTAGACTTTATATCAAAACTATCACCTTTTTATTTAGTTATTTCAATCTGATGAAGAAGTACTTGAGAGCACTTAGACAACCTAGTTAAAAAGACTAGTATTTCTCTGTGGTAGATTAAGCAATCACTGAATGGCAGCAATCTGCCTCGTGCTCTCTATCTTGCTCTCTGTCAAATATGCTTTTTTTTTTTTAATTTAACCTAAGGCAGAAAGTGTTCTCATCTTTACAACAAACATAAAACAAATTTGGAGCTCTGCATAAAGGAATAGTGCTCTGTTAATCAAAGCTGTCAGCTTCCTATAAAAAGAAAGTAAGAGATGGCTTCATGAAGTCTCATAAGCACGAATGTAAGATTTTATTTATTTTAACCTCTGTCTGAAAAAACAAAAACTGCTGCACCTGCCTTGGGCTGGGTTCATAAACAGTCAGACTAATACAAAATAGCAGAAATAAAGTGTATTAATACTCTGCTGTAGCATACTGAATACAAAAATAATCTTGTCCAATGTTTTTTGGTAGTATTTGCACTGAGCATAAACACTAACAATGACATGCATCTGACGAAGTGGGTATTCACCCATGAAAGCTCATGCTCCAAAACGTCTGTTAGTCTATAAGGTGCCACAGGATTCTTTGCTGCTTTTAATGAAAAGAAGAAAACTGGGAGACAAGTAATAAAATAAATTGTGTCCAGTACCATATGTAATTTTCCATGCATGCTAGCTTGACTACCCAACCTTACATAGATTCAAAAAGAATAAAACCTCCTCCCAATACTTAATCTAATGGACATTATCATCGCTGAGTTATAGTAATTACACAGCTATTGTGTAAAAACAGATTTTTACCATTCACTGTACTGGGATTAGGATTTCAGCCATAAAATTTAAAAAGGAACATGGATGCAAAAAGCAATCAAAAATTTTCCAGGTTAAACTTCCTTTTCCCAGCATACTTTAGGATTTGCAGCACCTTTATTGTGCTGTTATTTGACTGACACTTAGGAGGCACCTACCATCCTGCTTTCTTTGTCTGCATCATAAATGCCTTGACCCAATGTGACAGAATGAACTCCCCCATATTCACACCTTACACACTCTTGTAATAATCTTTGTATAAAATATGCCTTTTGAGATACATTTGACAACTAACCCACTGGTCAATAATATCATGGAGAAGTGTTTATATCAGTGTTTTATATGTAAAGTAACAAATTCCCTCTGTATGATGTTGGTAATTTGCATTCAAACCCAGGTAGCCCTGATTTAGGCAGGAGTGGACAAACAGGTCTGTCTTAAACAAAAGAATGTGTGTTTACCTCAATTTACATATAAGTAGTAAAGGGTCCTTGAGACAGCATAACGGAGACAAGGCAAATCTCCATTTCAGCATAAACGGGAGAAGGGAGAGCATGGGGGCACCTTCACTCCCACATTCTACATGGTCTTTATTGTTTGAATAAACTTTGCTTTTGAGAGGTAATCCTCAGAGGGATCCACTTCAAAGGGGGACTGGACTATAAAAGTAAGGGGCAAACCACTCAGTCTCTCTTTGCTTTTTCACCTACGAAGACATGGGTGGCGGGTATAAGAGGCTTGGGGAGGCTAAACTTCCCCAAACAAGGCAAGAAATACGTGGAGGTGGCGCACCTCCCTTTGGAGCGTGCCAGCCTGCTGCATTTGGAGCACCGCCACTTGAAACTCCAGAGAAGGAGGCAGCCACCAGCACCCAGACCATGCTCCCTCCAAGCTCTACCTCTCCACCCCCCGAGGTCCACTGTGACCATCACTCACGCCTCTCCACCTCCGCCTCCAAGGCCCCCACTGCTCGGAAAGGAGGAACGAGCGGCAGACAGGGGAGAACTTGGGGAAGGAGGTGGAGCAGGGGGTAAGGCCACAGTCTGAGCGCTGGTGGCCCCCCTACACCTATAGGGAATTTCTGTTACTTGCACCTAGCCTCCTCAAATGTAAGAGTAACATGCCACTTATGGAATCAGCCCTTTGAACAGGGGTGGGCAAACTTTTTGGCTTGAGAGCACATCTGGGTGGGGAAATTGCATGCAGGGCTATAAATGTAGGGCTGGGCAGGGGGCTGGGGTGTAGGAGGAGTGTGGAGTGCAGAGAGGGGTGTGGTGTGTAGGAAGGGGCTCAGGGCAGGGGGCTGGGGTGCAGGAGGGGGTGCAGAGTGTGGGAAGGGGCTCAGGGCAGGGGGCTGGGGTGCAGGAGGGGGTGCAGAGTGTGGGAAGGGGCTCAGGGCAGGGGGTTGGGGTGCAGGAGGGGGTGCAGAGTGCAGGTGGGGTGCAGGAGGGGTTTGGGGCACAGGCTCCAGCCTGGCCCCGCTCTACCTTCAGCAGCTCCAGGGCCACTCCTGGCAGCAGCCGGGGCTGGGGTGCAGGAGGGGGTGCAGAGTGTGGGAAGGGGCTCAGGGCAGGGGGTTGGGGTGCAGGAGGGGGTGCAGAGTGCAGGTGGGGTGCAGGAGGGGTTTGGGGCACAGGCTCCAGCCTGGCCCCGCTCTACCTTCAGCAGCTCCAGGCTGGCAGCGGCATGCAGAGGGGCTAAGGCAGGCTCCCTGCCTGCATTGGCCCTGCGCCACTCCTGGCAGCAGCCGGCACCACGTCCCTGGGAGCAGGGTGGGACAGAGGACTCTGTGCACTGCCCTCGCATGCAGGTACCTCCCCCGAAACTCCTATTGGCCGTGGTTCCCCGTTCCCAGCCAATGGGAGCTGCGGGGAGCAGTGCCTGCAGGCGAGGGCAGCGTGCGAAGCCCTCTGCCTTCCTCCCCCAAGGGCCGCAGGGATGTGGTACCAGCCACTTCCAGGAGTGCCATGGGGCTGGAAATCCCATGGGCTGGATCCAAAGCCCTGATGGGGCCAGATCCAGCTTGCGGGCTGTAGTTTGCCCACCCTTGCCTTTGAACTTTGGGGACAGATCCTGATTTGACAATTTGGTCACCTATTTTGCTAGAAACATGTGGTAAGGATTTTACCTTGAACCAAGTCTAGTTTGGTTAAGTCTCAGCTATTAGGAAGCATGTTTTTATCTTTTTTTTTCTCTTGCAACCATTTCTAACTTTAATAACTTAGTTTTTAAGTAAGTACAACTACATCTTTGTAGCTAAATAAGCTTCTTTTATTCTTTAATCAAAACTAATCCAGAGGTGTGTTTCAAACTGAATTGTTTGGTAACTCCCTTTAAAGTAGACGGCTGTTGGATATTGACTCCTTACAGGGGCAATGGACCTCTAATACCGGAACTGTCCAGGAGAGGGCTGGTCAGTGCAGTATACAGATACAGACTGGAAATGTACTGGAGGGACCCTGAAAGTGGTAACCGAGGCTGGTGGAAGCCGGAGTGTGACTGGAGCCGGAGTGTGACAAACAGCGCGCAGGTCACACCCTGAGTGGCTGTGAGGGGCCCAGGTTCGGAGCCAAAACAGCAAAGCACTGTGAGGAACCCGAGGTCCCTCACTCATCTGGATTGCATCCCAGAATCTGATACCCAGGTTCCCCCTTGAAGTGTCACTAATCAGGATTACTGTCCTCCTCTGTTGGCTCCCTTTAAGCTGTGGTTCAGAGATGAAGCTGCTGCCCTTGTTACCCACTTTTCTGAGGTACCCCTGTCTGTGTTGTCCAGGGAAGCATTTGCTGCTGCTCTTTCTGCATAGCCCTTGATTCCTCACTGTTTAGCTTTCCTTCACTTTCCAGCTCTGTCTTGCCTGTGGTTTCATCTTGCTATATCCCTCTTGTGGGTTATTCCCTCCACTGTGGCTTGGCTCCCTTTGTCTCTTTCAGTTATTTCAAATGCCACTCAAACCCTTTAATTTTTTCCTCCAGGAACAAAAATCAACTTGCACTTAATAGTTATGTAGCCCTACGTCTTTTCAGTCAGTAATGAGAGCTATGTACCTACGTGAGGTGCAAGGTGACTTCCAATTACCACAACATGGGCACCAGATATCCCAAAAGATTCTGGAGAATTCCTTAGGACAGCAGTCTGGTAGGAGGAGAGAGACTGGGAAGCAGAATATATGACATTGAGTAAGGAACAGCTTGATATGATCATTTCAGGAACCTAGTAAGAGAGCTGAGGATGGGTGTTTTGGGGATCCTTCCACCACTAAGCAGCAAAAAAGAAAGGTAACAACAGGGTAAATTCTCAACTATGTCCAACCCTGACACAGTGCAACCGGGGACCATTATGACCCTGGTTAGTGTTCCCTGATCCTGACCCTGGTGCAACACTCATTTATATACTGGCGAGACCATACTTTATTCCTCACCAGTGTGTAGTGGACCTCTGCTGCACCAGACCCTCCTGCCTCCCACTCACAACTCTCCATACCAATGCAAAGTGGATTTAGCAGACTGGAGAATGGGGCCCTACTGCCTTCAGACCAACTGATGGTGCAGTGAGGAGGGGTTTGGATTCAGTGTAACAGCTTCTGGCATGATGATGTGTCTGACAAATATTCTCCACTTAAGCAGAAGGGCTACAAGCCTACTGCAGGATTTCTTAGGTGGGCTTTAAACTAAGTAAAAAAGGGAATTTCACTCTGCTGTGTAGATCTGATGTGTATTCCCAACATACAAAATAAGATAGTAGGATAGAGCTGCTGGGAGCTAATATTTTCTCCGGATTCATCTTTTAAGTGTACATAAATACAAGGATTATTCAATATAAGTATTTATATGGCTCCCTAACAACCGAGCACCATTGACATACCACTTCTGGGGCAGAACTTGACAGCTGTTATGCACCAGTAACATAACATTATTTATTTTTTCATGATAAAGTGAAAATTAACATATCCAAATGAAATTGCAGGAGGAGGATGTTTGTTAGTTCATACTTTAATAGCACTTTCTACCTTCAACAGTCAGTTTTTTGTTGTTTTTTTTCAATCCTCAGTAACTAATTTGGAAAAAGGAAGAGGAAAAGAGCAAAGAAGAAAAATTAAACTACAACATTTTATACAAAAATAAGACCAGTAAGAGACACCAGAAGGAGACTTCAAATAGAACCTACTTGTACAGAAAGGGAGCAATACAACACGGAAAGCTAAAAACAAATTCCCTTAATATTACAGAAAATAAAGAATAAAATAGAAAAGTTTAACAGTACAAAGAAAGGAGGGTGAAATAACGGAAGAAAATAAGCATAGCAGTAAAGAAAAATCCATAAAGGTTAAAATGGAGTATAAAGCAAAGGCAGAGAACTAATGAGAGAAGCAGATGCTCTATAGATTCAGTTTATAATCTGGTCATTCCTGATTGAAAATAATTTAGTGTGACATGCAATGTATTCTGCATCTTCATAGTGCATGATTGGTGTAAACACATATGCTATTTTCATGTGGTGTGCAACTCTGTATGCCAAATTGCACCAGCTTGTGATAATCTCATGTGACAATTTGCCTTGGCCTGAAATCCAGTCATCTGTTGATAACACAGAACTTCATGCTCCACCAGGACAGAATGTGGCAGGAGGATTTGTGTGTCATTTATTTACTTGGGCAAGAGATGAGATATTCTGAATTTCATAAAATAGGAAACCTACTGAGAGAAAAGAACCAGTTGCACAAGTGTAGAGGAGAGGAGACACCTAGAAGGACGGCAATAACTGTAGAAAGAGAAAAGGATGAAGGGGGACACATATCCAAAGAGTAGAGGAGAGACTTTACATATAGGAAGAGGGTAAAAACCATTGCAAAGTGGAGAGAAGTAGAGGAGGATAGAAACAGATAAAGACAGATATACAGGATGGTGAGCCAGACACAGCTACATAAAGAAAGCAGAGAGCGACTTTCAGGCAGAAGAGGTAGAAACACTTAAATATTTAAGAAATTAAGGCAGGTGCACTTTCTTTATTTCAACAATAAAAATAGGCTATTTTTCAATAATGAAAATTTCACAAAAACATTTTGATTTTTCTCAATTTTCTACTTTTTAAAAAACCCACATTTTTTGTTTATCATTACTTGATTATTTGGGGGGAGGGGTTACTTCTTTGGATTTTTCAGGTTACTTTTCTCCACTTCTGATTTAGCTTTGTAAGCTTAGTGACAGTATCACCACAAAACAAACAGGGTTTTGCCAGCACAAAGGAGGGAGGGAGGGGTCATGGGCCCACCCCCACCTAGACACCTAGTATTACTAATACTGCTGGCAATATTAGCCTCCCCTTACTTCCCTTCCTGTGCCCCTCAACTCCCTGAAGCCTAATCATTACTGTTCCTGTGTGCAGGGCCGTCCTTAGCCATAGGCAGAACAGGCAGCCGCCTAGGGCACCACTAGGTCTGGGGGCACCACTCTGCCGGGAGCCCGGACAGACGGGAAGCAGTGGAGAATGTAAGAGCAGGGCTGCTAGTTCCTAGAGAGAGCCAAATGCAGCACGGT